>NC_091436.1:35445881-35758190 GCF_964237555.1 Oryctolagus cuniculus
CTGTGATGATACATCAGGCTTCCAAGCTGGGAGTATGACTGCTAAGTCATGACAATCACCTGTGGAATTTCTAAAAGTTCTGCTGCCTGGGCCATAACCCATTACCTACTAAATCAGATTATCTGTAGTGGGGCCCATGTATCAGTCATTCTACACACTCCAGTGATTCCAACCTGCAAACAAGATTGAGCATCACCTGCTCAAAGTGTGCTTCACAAGCAGCAGCCTTGGCATCACCTGGAAACCCATTAGATGGGCAGAATGACAGACCATACCCAGATCTACTGAGATTTAACAAGATTGCCAGCTGATTCTTTTGCCTGATAGCATGTAGGAAGGGGTGGTCTAAGAGGCCTTATAAAGAAGATTTTGGGGGCTGGTGCTGTGGTGCAGTAGGTTAAGTCACGGCCTACAGCACTGGCATCTCATATGGGCACTGGTTCTAGTCCTGGCTGCTCCATATCTGACCCAGTTCTCTGCTAAAGCACCTGGGAAAGCAGCAGAGGGTACCCCAAATCCTTAGGCCTCTGCAGCCACATGGGAGACCCAGAGAAAGCTCCTGGCTTCAGTCTGCCCCATCTCCTGTTGTTGCAGCCATTTAGGGAGTGAACTAGCAGATGCAACAACTCTCTCTCTCTCTCTCTCTCTCTCTCATCCTGCTTTTCAAATAAATAAATCTTTAATTTAAAAAAAAGATGATTTGTGACAGTTAAAAAAGACCAGTACTGGCAGGACTTTCTAAGTTCTCAGAAGTTGAGCGTCTAGGACACTTTCAAAGGGCTGGAAAGGGCTGGAAAGGTTAGAGTCAGCAAGGTTACTGTGTAGAATGGTGGCTGGAGAATGAGGCTTCTCCTGAGTCACTCAGAGCTATGAGTAAAAGTACATTTGCCCCTCCCTACCTCCATAAAGATGGTCTGCACACTTTTCTTCAGGGGCCAAATAACCCATTATATCTCTTTCTTGTTCACACAACCAAATACCTATGAGGGAACCACTCAAAGTGGGAAAGGACCAAATTTTTTCTCTGGATTAAAGGGATCTGCCCATAACCCAAGTGTTCAACATAAGCAACACATTTGCAATTGGACAGTAGTTAAGCATGAATGGGGTCATCAGGTAATTTACCTACCACTACCAGCTTCTAGGGTTTCCATCTGAAGAAAATGCAATGAATAAAAATTGCCCCAATTAATTAAATTGATAATGGTGGGAAAAGTCAAGGTGGTGAGACTGACCATGGGACGGTCAGTGAGGAATCATGGGGCTGAAAGGAGTGGTGCGATGAGACAGCAAATGATCACACCAACTGAGGCAGCCTCTGGGCTTGGGATGCTGCATTTGGAGAAGCCAAAGAAGGATGGGTGAGAACTTAATTTTGGGAAAGGATAATTTATGGAAGCCTAAGGGTAGTTACTGATCTCATCCTTTGCCTCCCCATGATGAAATTATAAACTGAGATGAAAGCCACCAAAAACGTGAGAGGATATTACAAAGGGCCTCTCTAACAGTTTCCATTTTTGAGAGACTAATTATCACTCTCAAGTATATTAGTTCAAGTTAATAAATATGGTGCCTTTCAAGATCTTTCCTACTTATCTAGAGAAGATTGAGCACAAATAAATGTTAGTAAGATAATTAGCTAGTCAAAATATAACCTACAGCCACTGAATCCAACAGTAAAAAATATATTTCCTTCAAATAAACACAATTTCAACACAGAGCTCAGAAAGAGGAGTTGGTAAAGGGCAGCCTTTTCTCTCCATCTCCCTCTGACAGAGTTTGAGAAATGTCACTGCATCTAATTTAGCATTACTGCTGTGTATGTGTGGGCTACATTTATTTACATACCATACATAGACAAATGTATATGCAATCAAACAATGAGCAACTGCAAAATAGACTATCCATTTTTTGAGGCTTGCAAATTCTGTGTGCATTCAGTTTCTACACAGCAAAGCCACTTGAGCATAATGCTGAATATCTCACATTGTGAGACAAAACAATAGATATAAATAGAAGATGAAAATCTATTTAGAAAACATTGTTTCCCAAACTTCAGATTCCTTTGAAACTAGATAAAATAGCTTACACTTAATGAATGTTTACTCTGTGCTCAGCAATATGCTGAGTTTTAATGTATTAACTCATGTAGCCCTCATAATCAAATCATGACTTGTATAGCACACACCTGAGATTCAACAAAGGCCAAGGTCATATGGGTGATAGGAGGCACAGCTAGCACTCTCCCTCCAAAGCTGGACCATCCCCCAACATTTATGCACAGAGGGGAGGTCATGGGGATGTGTTAACATTGTCATTAGGGTTGCCTCCAATCCATCGGTCTAACACTTGATTGATGCTAGTCAGTCCTGATTAGATTACATTGTTTTTCCTCAGTCTACAGGCACAAAAATCAGTATTTATCCTCATGTCTATCCTAGCATTTAAAAATGAACCAGTGTTATTGCAGACATCTTTTTCTATGTACAAATAGGTCATTTAATATAAATGTAAGCAAGTTATTTATTTATTATTTCCCCAGCACTGCATATAAGCTATTGTCTGAAATGAGCAAGTCATTTTAGGAACTTGAACTTTCATTCCACATTACAAGGCAACAGTTCACTTTCCCTTTAGCTTTCTTTTTTTCAATCTCTGACTTGGACTATTGTTTTGCATTCTGACTGTGGGATAACTGAAGAGAATCACAGCTTCTCAGCACATGATACATTAATGCTCCAAGATAAATAACATCCCTAAAGCACAATTCATTTAGCTTCTTTCACTCCTCCTTCCTTCTCCACAAAAGGAATTACTGCAGCTTATCAGGTAAATTAATGTATACAATTAATCAGGGAATAGGAATAATCTTCATAAACTCTAACAGATGACAGATGATTCCTGGCCCTTATGCTGTCAACTTTACAAACTCTTATTTTAGAGTTCTGCAGTGCTGAAAACTGTACGTGCCAACGGGTGCTCAGCTGCAAAACCCATCATCAGCCTCATAGGCAGCAGAGCTCAAATACCGATGTCCCTCATTTGCCATCATGGTAAGTGTCCAGAAACAGTTCTGCTTGGGAGGAGAGAGTGCTGACAACTGCATTGACTCAAAATGTGATAATGTATTAGAGAAAGATCCTTGGGAAACCCATAAGATTTCTTTATAAATGAAAGGAGAGCATTCCTAAGTTCTTTAAAAAAATAAAACAAAGAAGTTAAGCTACACAGGGAAGTTTATGATTAATATGACATTTCTCAATTATTGTGTTCCATGAATTTTATTTTTATAGGTTTTGGGGCAAAACATGAGACCAAAAGCACACAGAGATTAAAGAACATATTAATGAGGGGAATTCTGACCAGGTAAAGCTGGGTTACACTCTATCAATTACATGGGTTATACTCTATCAATTACATAGGGTGGCCATGAAAGCTAAGGGCACAATGCATGTAACAGGACACTTATTGAAGTGCCAAGCATAAAGCAGAAGTTCAAAGTGGGAATTTTTATTACTCACCCTTTCCAAATGGGGGACATAAAGGGAGACAGGTAGATCGGCAGGTAGGTGTGTTAATTTGGGAACGTGATTTTACTCCTCTGGTGCTTACATCTCCATCTTGCAGTTCACTACATCTTAGCTCACTACAATATCCCAGAATGCACTGTAGGAGTAAACATTGTCTTACTGCATGCCTGAAAACATCTGCCTTTCGTCATTGCTCACTCGGGGAAAAATGTGCATTTTTATTAAAGTTTCTCTGCCGTGGGAGGTAGATGGCAGTTTTCATAGCTGGATACCACTTCTGTACATTTACATTATCTCATTTAATTCACCCAGCAACCCCAGGAGGGAATGGATTATAGCCATTTTCAGATGAGGAAACAAGGTCATGGGTCAAACCACTTGCCTTGGAGCACATCCAAGCACAGGTGTCCTTCCATTTCTAGCTCAGGTAGCAGGTGTTCAGTTAACAGTTGAAACACCTGTGTCCCACATCGGAAAGCCTGGGTTTGACTCCTGGGTCTGGCTCCTGACACAAGCTTCCTGCCAATGTAAACCATGGGAGGAGCCAGTAATGGCTTGGGTAACTGTTCTCCTTCTATCCTTGTGGGAGACCTGCACTGAGTTTCCAGCTCTGACTTTGACCTCATCCATTGTGTGGGCATTCAGGGAGTGAGTGGTCTCATCTGTCTGGCTCTCCATCTCTCTGCCTCTCAAATAAAAAGTAAAAATTTGAAAAAGTTTAATATCTCACTCAGTGGCCCCTCAACTGGATAGCTGCCTCAGAGGCTATTCTCTGAGCCAGCCATGCCCACTGGAAACATTTTCTAGGTGACTGAGGAGGACAGGGCCAGGTTGGTTACATGAGGGTAATGAGATCTCTCCAGTCCTCTACATGTTCCTTTCACAGGGAATAACTCTGCCCTAACATAAAGGTGCTTGGCATCACAAACCATGGGCATAAAGGACTCTAGCTAAAAATATCTAAAATGTCAGTGTATTATACTGAAATGTTCTGCTTAAAAATGCACATTTTAGAAATAAAACTGATCTAAGAAATGAAAAGGACTAAGGAACTCTACAACTGTAAGCTTAGGCAGGTTTAACTGTACAAAGGCCTTCTGCTTCCCAGAAATAACAGCCTCAGTCACCTTTGCCATTAGCAGTGCAAAAGTCCTGAACTGTCAACGAATCACTGGAAAAACATCATTTGAGTTTGTCCTCAAGGTCATCACTGAAGACCTTAGGGAACTGAGGGGGTAAACCTGATTATAGAAGACTCTTTACCCTAAAATATCATAGGACCTTTAATATAATATGCACAGAATGGCCATAAAATATTAGCATTTCCAAAATGTATGTGACCATGACCTTTTCTTGAAGACTACTAATTAACTTACCCTAGAACTAAGTTTTCCAAGGGGAGAAAATGTTTGGAAAATACTCTTTTGTAGTGGTTCTCAAAAGGTTGTATAGGGCTATCAGCTTTATCTGGGAATTTGTCACACATCTTGGGGTCCCACACCAGACCTACAGAAGCAGAGACTTTAAGGATAATAAGCCCTGTAGGTTACTGGGACACAGTTTGAGGAATGCTGTTCCAGTGTAAGCCAGGGCCACTGAAAACCTAGCGGCTTCTAAATGGTCAATTGTTGTTTGTCTAAACTCCGCTCTCTATATAGATGACAATCATAAACCATGACACCCTATCTCTGCCTAAAACCCTCCAACAGCTTCCCACTGAACTTTCAAATACATTATCATAGATAAGAACTTACCTGTCATTTTGTGATTGTGGCCAAATTACTTAAATTCTCATAATTCCGGTTTCCTCAATCATAAAACTTGTATCATAATCATGATACCAGAGTAATTTTTAGAATCAAATGGGGTAATGTTTGTGAAAGTGACTAATGACAACTCTAATTTGCATGCTAATTCATATCAAGTGCTCTGCCAAGCTCTATAAACAAGCTACTGCTTAATTTCTATTTGCTTTTGATAGTATCATTCCCATTTTGCAAAAATTGAGAATGAGGGATTAAGAAACCTATAAGCATTAGAACTGAATTTTCAAACTTAAAAAGGGCTCTCACCCTTAACTACCACTGCTATTGCTTCTGAAATGCAAACACAGATTGGACCACAGGATGGGTGTTCTCCACATGTAAGCTTGTCTTTCAATCAAGCACCTAATTCTTTATACACTGCGCACCACCACCAGGCACTAATGACTGTCTGCTACACTCTGTTCCACTGAACATTTCTTAAGTTTTGTCTCTTGATGGAAAAATATCCCAAGTGGCTCAGAGAAGGCAAGTAAAATGATCACAACTTCAAAAATCACTCACATAGCTGCCTACACAATACCTTACTAATTGTTTTTATTCCACTTGGAAAATGTCACTGATATACTGCCTTTTTGGTAATTAGTTCTATGCTGTGTGATGTGCTGAAGCAGAAAGAACATGGCTTTATTTGGTGTCAAATAGTCTGGGGCCCCAGGACTCATCTCTGCCATTGGCTGACCATGGACTTCTCTTAGTACAGTTCCTCATCTATACATTGGGGACAAAAAATCTACTGCTTAACGTAGCATGAGGCTCATTCTGTGGCACATCACATACATTAAATAAAGGTCAGTTCCTTTGTTGTCCTCATTTTGCCTCATCCTTTCAATATTCCCCACTGCTGAAAGCATGCAGAATGCCTCTTATTTTGTATTTGATTAAAGCTTTCTTGAAAGAATGGGGCCTGTGTGTTGAAATGAAAGATGCACGCCCAGGTAATTATCTGGGATGTGACAAGTTTATGTCAGGGATGCATCACTGTAGAGGAAGTCCAAGAACTGTGCTTTTGGAATTGTACGTAGAGTCCGTTTATGAGTCAACTGAGAAAAGCTGCTTTATCTCTCTGTGAAGTCTTTGACAAAAAAGAAATACGTTTATACGCGTTTTACCATGCTCCTATTCATTATCATGGGTCCAGATGATCTTATTATTTCTAAAGAACAAAATTACCACAAAGGGATAAAGAGTTGAAGTCAGGAAATGCATTAAGAAATAACTCCGGCCGGCGCCACGGCTCACTAGGCTAATCCTCCACCTTGCGGCGCTGGCACACAGGGTTCTAGTCCCGGTCGGGGCGCCAGATTCTGTCCCGGTTGCCCCTCTTCCAGGCCAGCTCTCTGCTGTGGCCAGGGAGTGCAGTGGAGGATGGCCCAAGTGCTTGGGCCCTGCACCCCATGGGAGACCAGGATAAGCACCTGGCTCCTGACTTCGGATCAGCACGGTGCGCCAGCCGCAGCGCGCCAGCCGCGGTGGCCATTGGAGGGTGAACCAATGGCAAAGGAAGACCTTTCTCTCTGTCTCCCTCTCTCTCACTGTCCACTCTGCCTGTCAAAAAAAAAAAAAAAAAAGAAAAGAAAGAAAGAAATAACTCCAAGCATGAGGCCCATCAATGATTTGGCCCCACAAGAGCAGAATGGATACTTCATCAGAGCCACAAAGGAGAACTACTGTGCATGCCCCCTCATTTGGATTCATGTGTTCAAGTTTATATGCTTTAAAACTTACATAAAACCTAGCTGCACAAAAACACTGCAATGAGTTCAATGGGATTTAATGTATACTCCTGTTAAGATAATACTATTCTGGAAGAAATCCTTTAGGTTACTGTCTGGAAATTTTTCAGACAGAATTCACTATCAGTAATAGAATTTTGAGTGTGCGCCCAAATTTATGTATAGTGACTTATTGGTAAATTTATATATTCTTTAATTATAATCATATGCATATATGATAAGACTACAAATTTACATCTACCAACAATTTAGATGTTAAAATCCCAACCCTAAATGTAATGGCATTAGGAGGTAGGATCTTTGAGAGGTAATTAGCTCATAAGTTGAAGCCCTTATGAATGGACTGGTGTTCTTATTTATTTATATATTTATTTATTTTTATTTTTGACAGGCAGAGTGGACAGTGAGAGAGAGACAGAGAGAAAGGTCTTCCTTTGCCATTGGTTCACCCTCCAATGGCCACCGCGGCTGGCGCGCTGCGGCTGGCGCACCGCGCTGATCCGAAGCCAGGAGCCAGGTACTTATCCTGGTCTCCCATGGGGTGCAGGGCCCAAGCACTTGGGCCATCCTCCACTGCACTCCCAGGCCACAGCAGAGAGCTGGCCTGGAAGAGGGGCAACCGGGACAGAATCCGGCGCCCTGACCGGGACTAGAACCCTGTGTGCCGGCACCGCAAGGCGGAGGATTAGCCTAATGAGCTGCGGCGCCGGCCAAGGACTGGTGTTCTTAAGACACACACACACACATACACACACACACTCACACATGGGCTTGCTTTTTTGATCTTTGCTTTCTACCACATGAGGACACAGCAAGAAGACAAGCCAAGGAAGCAGGCTTTCATCAGAGCCTCCTGGATCATGCCTTCCCTGCTTCCAGAAGTCATCTAGTCTATGATAATTTGTTTTCAGAGCTACAGCTAAGACAATTTGTAAAGCATGTTTATATGAACCAGATAATATTAAATAATGAATGTGATAAACAAATATGTATGTGTATTCCTTCTAATATTTTCATTCCTGATGCTAGTCTAGGACTTTATGTGTCTGGTGCATTTGTGCATATATTCTACTTTAGAAATAAATGTTTTGGATGATGGTTTTGAGAAAGAGACCAAGATTCTTTCTTATAAATGGTTGTTTAAAAAATATTGCTACGCAGGTACTTCAAAAGTGCCTTAGAAAAAGCTTATGGAAGAAGGAATGCAGAGTTGTTTATTTTGCTGCTAAAGCATTTTAAAAATTATTTATTCATTTGTTCATTCATTCATTTATTTGAAAGGCAGAATGATAGGAGGGGCATTGAGTGGGGAGAGACAGACAGAAAGATAAATTCTGCATGCTTGTTCATTCCCCAAATGTCTGCAATGACTGGGGCTGGTCCAGGCTGAATCCACCTTGGTCTTCATATGGGTAGCAAGAGCCCAAGTACTGCCATATTCTGCTGCTTTCCCAGGAATATTAACAAGCAGCTGGATCAGAAGCAAAACAGCTGGAACTCAAAACAGCACTCTGATATGGACATGTGATGCTGGAGTAGTAAGCAGCAGCTTAACTCATTGTGCCACACCAACCCCATGTTTTTTTTTTTTTTAATCTATGCACACTAGAGGTGTTTATAAAGTTTATGAAAACTAGACTTTGAAAAAACTATTCATGGATTTCAAAAATTTGGCACCATAATATATTTTCTTTTTATTCCATTTCCTATGAATTGTTTGAAGTCAAGTCTGTTCAACATCCATCACCTAGACCAAAAATCAAATGACAATGCAGATTCATGCAAAGTACATGAATACATGTGACATACGTGAATGCAATTTGCCATTATTTGTCTATAAGACAAAGCTTAATACAACTCCCAAAAACTGCATGCTGAACTGCCAAAAGACTACCAAATAAGGTGATACTATAAAGACAAAGTAAGGTTCTTCTGTGAGTGTGATACACACAGCAACCCAAATTAGGTTCAAGTTTGAATACAGTAATCAAAAGCAGGCCAGTATAGTATGAACTAACCACTACAAAATGATAAATCCTCAAAGACATAAACAGTAATGGCCTAAACAACTGTGCTTCAGGTGGAAAACCTGTTGCAGTTGCATCAGTCTTTGGAGAAGCGCTCACACAATTGTGTGACAAACTGTTATGAGAAGTTAAGAAGTTAAGAAAACAATAGCAAGAGAGCAAGGAAGGGAGGTAACAAGAACACCTGCCATTGAGTGTGTGTATGTGAAGGGCTGCTATCCCCTCTCACTGATCATTTATTTACTCCAGTTATAGAAAAAACACCTACATTCATAATTCCAAAGGATGAGTCAGCCAAAAGAGTACTTACTTATTTCACTTGGCATGATATAGCAATATTGGGTACAACAAATTAGCTCAGTTTCTGAAATGTTCCCTTGTTAAGAGAAAATATATGATTCTATAAAGTTCTAAAGGCTGCTTTAATTTACTATTTTTCAAAAGCAGTTATTTGAGAATAAGTAATTTTTATCTTGGTGTAGAAATCTCATTGTCATTCTGAAGAAAGTAACTCAATTTCTAATTAGCTAAAGAACAACAAGCCACTGGAAATATATAACAGATTGCAATAAAACATTTAAAAGTATTTTAAATGGCCCTTGATTATTGAACAAAATAAATTTGAACAAGATTTCCTGGAGTCTTGCTTCTTTACCTTGCCATACTTCTGTGCATAAGACCCTGTGAGCAGTGAGTGAAAGACAATGATGGTTTCATCCAAGTCCCAGACAAAAACACGCTGAAAGTAACAATAACAACAAAAAATCAGGATCAGAAGTTAGGAATTTTAAGGAACATAAACTTTTTTATAAGGTAAAAATCACCTTTCTTCTTTATTAGATAAAATGCCAATACTATTTCCTAGAACATTATTGTACTCTGTTAATTTTTTTAATTTGACAAATCTCACTCCTGTAAAATCCAAGGAATGAAAACAATATTAATAATAAGAATAAAAGATATTCTAATTTGAGTGAATTAATCCAAATGTTTACTTGTAGTTAACTGAAAAAAGGATACATTCAGAGATTATAATAGACATATGCTTGAAATTGTGCATTCTAAAGTTGTGTATCTCATGGATTCATGGAATTTTGCACTTTATGCAAAGAAATGTTTTTAAAATATTTAAGAGAATCAATGATTAACCCCTACATGGAAATCTCAAACTGTGGAGCCTTGGTCAGATTACGATATATGATTTGTTATTGGGCCTAAATGGAGTTTTGAAAGATTTTAAAGTTTATTGATCAATACTCCAAAATTAGAGGATGTCATACAAGGTTCAGGGGTCTGACTGGAGCACAGAACCCGATGCTGTGGCCATGCTGACGGACATCTCCTGAAGTAGTGGTGGGTGGGTCCCTCCAAGGGAGTGAGTGCTCCCTACTCCCAACAGTATGCTGACTCCCTAGAGGGGTCATTCATTTATAACACCTTCTAGGCTCTAGGAAACATTTAGATTTGCTACTCTTCAGATAAAGAACATTATTTCTTATGAAGAAGTATAATGTTTATTGGTTGATTTTATTAAATCTGGAAATTTAACTTTTTTAATTGAAGAATAGAGTTGTATAAAAATAATATTTTGGTTAAAAATAGCTTCTCCTGATATTGTGTAATAAAAATCAACTTGTTTATTATGGCTACATCTCAAAAAGGTTTTGAACCTTTTGGGACATATACCGGAATTTTCAAAGATACAAATATTCTAGATACAAATATGGATCAAATGACTGAAATCCTTCCTATTTTCAGATGACATTTCCTTTCATATAGAATGACTTTACCCTTTACATGACCCAAATACATGACATGCCTTACTTTAATACTACCAAATACAATGTTTCTCAGAACACTATTCCACCAACAATGCCTGTATTTTTCAAATGTGTTTGTTCCAATTTGGATCAAATGATGCAATTATATCAGGCCTAGAATTTGTGAAGCATTGCCATTTTTTAGCTACTTTTCAAAATTTTGCCATTATAGTAGATATTTGGTCCACTCAATTCATGCATGGTGCATCTTTTTTTTTTTTTTTTAAGTTTGGAACTTATGGAAACGGTAAGGTACAGAATATATCATCATGTTACATTCTTTAAGAATAAACAGGCATACCTCCAGGTCACTATCCGGAGGTGGGGAAGGATTATTTTTCCGGCCTCTTCCTCGGGACTTTGACCCAGAACTCCTACATGTTCTCTCATCCAGATCTTTGATAGGTGTGGAGGGGCTCTGCACGGCTTCAAACTCTCCTATAAATGACAAAACTTGTGTCAAGACCAGTACTTCATTTTTAGGTCAGGTATGAATCTTCATTGTTGATTATCTTCACAAATTCCTGTGTAGCAGAAACTGCCTTATGGCAAAATAGTTTTGTGACCCCGAGCACACAAAATTCTGATTCAAAAAGTTTGTAGGTCAAATAAATAGAACCCCTAGTAATAAACTCTATGTTCTATTAAACCTGAGTGTTTTTATATTATACATATCTTTAATGTCTTAACTGTGCTCCCATCTATATATTTATGAACATTCAGAACTATCCTCAATCTCTATTTAAAGAGTTTCTTATACTGATTAAATATGACCCTATTTCCTAGTTCACTCCTCAAACATCTGTAAAGGCTGTGTCTGGGCTGAGGCCACTATCAGAAGCTGGGAACACAATCCAGAACTCTTCCTGGTGGCAGGAACCCAATCAACCCAATCATCTGAGCATCAACACTGCCTCCCAGGTAGACATTAGCAGGAAGGTAGAGTGAGGAGCTGCAGTCAGGTATCCAACCAAGGAACACTGATGTGGGAATGAATGTAGGTATTTTAACCCCTAGGCTAAATGCCTCCCTTCCTCACAACATTTTTGTCACAGTTCAGAAAATGAGATGTCTTCTTCTGGATCAACCCCATCCCTCCACCTGAAAACTTGATTCCAAACCCTACCTCTTAGAAAATCATGCCTCATTAGTGAAACTCCCTGTAATACTCACTTCAACTTCTTCCCTCTCTAGGGGCTGCCAAAAGTTTAAAATCCTTCCTTCAAAATCACACATACAATCACAGTTGTGGCTCTTATTATACATCTATGGGAACAAGACTGGTAGACACTATTCAATTAAGGATTTTCTTTTAGAAGATAGCCAAAGTAGATGAAATGCTTGGTCCAAAGAAGGACTGTATACAGTGCCGGACAGAATATTTGTCTCCCCTTCTTGATATCTGATTTGCCAAAATCTAGCTTCAGTTCACCAAGCCCTAAAAAAAGTAGCAGGGATAATTCTTCTATTCAAATGCACTGGGATTCAGCAGCTGTGAAGTAAGGAGGCAGAAAGAGCTTAAGAGCAAAGTGAAAATATCTGGCTATGGAGTGTCTGGAGTGTCTGAGCTTTCACAGACAAGATTTCATTCACAGAGGGGCTGGCCCTGTGGCGTAGTGGGCTAAGCCTCTGTGTGTGGTGCTGGCATCCTGTGTGGGCGCCGGTTCATGTCCTGGCTGTTTCTCTTCTGATCCAGCTCTGTGCTATGGCCTGGGAAAGCAGTGGTCTCCCTGCACCAGCATGGGAGATTGTGAAGAAGCTCCTGGCTCCTGGCGTAGGATTGGCCCAGCTCCAGCCATTGTGGCCATTGCAGCCATTTGGAGATGGAAGACCTTCCTCTCTGTCTATCCCTCTTTCTGTCTGTAACTCTACCACTCCAATAAATAAATAAAATCTTTAAAAAAGAAAGAAAGAAAGAAAAGTGCCTTGAAGGATAACTCTGTTGTTAAAAAACAGCTCAGAACAATTGTCTGATCTTTCCTTCATGGGCTTACAATTTCACCATGTACGCGTATTGTGCTTTTTGCATTCTGTTGATAGACTTTTAGACTACTATGAATAAAGCTGCTATATACATTCTTCTACCTGTTTGTGGACAGAAGACTCATCCCTTTAGGTGTAGACCTAGAAGTGGCACTGCCAAGTAGAGAGAAAGCATATGGCAATTTTCAGTACAGATGGACTTTTCCCAAAGTGTATGTATTAATTTAATTTCCACCATTGATAAGAGATACAGTGGATTCATGTCTTTGTCAATATTTGTTATTGTTAGTCTTTTTTATTTTAACCACTATAGATTCATGTTTGTATCTCATGGTTTTAGTTAGCATTTACTTGATGAATAGAAATGGAAGAAAGTTTTTCATCTGTTTCTGACTCATTTGATGTCTTCTTTTGAAATCTTTTGCCCTTTTAACAAACTGGATTGTCTTTTTATTATTGATTTACTAGAACTCTTTATTTGGAAATATTATATGTGTGTGTGTTTGTGTGTGTGTGTATGCCTCTCTGTAACTCTGCCTTTCAAATAAAGAAAGTAAATCTTAAAAAAAGAAGAGATGCATGTGTTCCCATGTCCACTGAAGCATTTTTTTACAGTAGCAAGATGAGAAATCAATATAGGTGTCCATCAATGGATAAATGGATCAGTGGATAAAGAATATGCAAACACTAACACACATAGAGAGGAATACAATTTAGCATTTAAAAAGGAAATACTTTCATTTGGGACAAATATGGATGAAGCTGGACACTGAAGTGTAGTAAGTCAGGCATGGAAAAACAAATACTGTATGATCTTACTATAATATGGAGTGTGAAAAAGTAGAACTTATAGAAGTGGAGAGTGGAATGGGATTACCAGGGGCTGTGGCAGAGCGGAGGGTGATTGGGAGATGCTGGTCAAAGGATACAAAACTTCAGTTAGGTGACAGGAATAAGTTCTAGACAACTATTTTACAGCATGGTGACTATAGTTAATAGCAGTCTTTTGTATTCTTGAAAAAAACTCCTAATAGAAAATATTTTAAATGCTCTCATCATAAAATTAAGTAAGTGGGGTCATTTCTATGTCAGTTATATTGACTTACATATTTTATTTTTAAACATGTTTTATATTATAATATATTTTATTTCCTATTCATCAATTTAGAAAAATTAAGTAAAAAAGAATCATAGAGACTTTCTGTGCAATTTATGTAAGAGGGAGAGCTAAGGAATCAGTTGTCATAGAAATGAAAGGGCATTCATTGTCTTGTAGAAGGCATGGGAGGGAGCTGTTCTATAGTGATCAGTTTGGATGGTACTTTCATTTCTTAATACCAGGAACTTGAGCTCAGCTGGTCATTAAACATTTGTGTATGCTTTTTTTCTAAAAGGAGAAAGTTGCTAATTTCAGTGCCCTTGCCAAATTTCACTGAGGTAGTTGCAGGAGGGCAGAGTAATGCACAGGTAGATAAAAGGTGGTCCATCCTTCCCAACTCAAACATCCTGTTAGTTCCAGTGAGATGAGTTAGCACTTTGATTCCCTTTCTGTCTTTAAGTGAATTACCATGAGTCATGTGTTCTGCCTAAGAACCTGGCTTCTTTTCAGAGGGGGAAGTGATCTTACTGTATCCTTCACTTTTCTGGAGCCTTTGTTAAGTTTAATTAGCTAATGTATCATAATGCGTTTTAAAGTCTCAGGATAAAGGTTAATATTGTCACAAATTTCTAACTATAATTAATATTAGAGATGTTTAAAATATTTTAAAATGAGCTGTAAAAATATCCCTCATATTCTTGTGCTAATCAGTCCTCAAACTTTCTGAATGCAAATCAAAAATACAATTTACTTAACATAAACTTCATGTTAAAGGCAAAGAAAGAGCCTTATAAATATAATGAAATAAAATGTCTGTTCTTAATCAACACAGTAGTGTTTCTTTAACTCCACTGTCAAACTGACTAATAAGATAAAGTAAATAACTGAATGCTATTTGCAATTTCCAAATAACATCAGTCATTACCAACTGCCCTAGGCTTTTGTTGAGCCAACACTAGACAAAGATTGAGTAATTATCCTTTAATCAGAGCAGTAATGAATAACTGCCCCTTATAAGTTTTGGATATTCAGATTCAACTTTATTTCATTAGGCTTATCTCCAAATCAGAACAACCAGCTGTCTCTTATTGAACATAATGTATGTTTCTGTTTTTAAAATGGAACTCAATAGTGGATGTTCTATGAAAAACTGTGGAATGTTTCGTCTTTGCTTTAAGTCCAAAATACAGAAATCAGTCAATGGGAAATATTTTTCTGGCTTTTGGACTAAATCCATCAGATTTCATCAATAATAAAGAAAAATCCCATACTTATAAATTTGTTTGCATTTTGGACACAAGCCAGACCTGAAAAAGCAAACATCAATCTTAAAACTAAGATCTGGAGTCAAATAATTCCTTAAAACTTCAGATGTGTGTTTCTGTGATTCTGGTTAAGAGAATAATAATGTTCCAGTAGAAATAATTTATTTTTAAAACTTGACAGAAAGTCTGATAAAATCTGAAAATTGTGTCAAACCACATTTGTTGGGATTAGTAGTCAATGGAAGCCTGAGGAAAGGACACATTCTGATAGCGAATATGAGAAGGTGATATGTGAACGTGTCTCATTCAAAGTTAGCCACTCAGAATATCCACCTGCCTGCAGTTAGTATTTTTAATATGAATAAAATAACTATGCTGAATATTGGTTATTCTTTAGCTAATGGAAAGTAACTATGTGCATCTTTTCTGGAGAGAAATGAAAGCAAAAGCAACCTTTTATTCAAAGTTCTGCCCAGCATCTAATATATTTAAATATTCATGGTGGTTGTAGTCTAGTAAATTCTAGAACATCTTAATCTTACTTGTCTTTCAATCTTTGATACCTTGATGATCAAACACATCTTTTTTTTTTAACATAGTCACCCTATCTTGTTTCCCTATTCACTGACCATTGAGAAAAATTTCCCATAATGTGATAAGAGTTATGTCAAATATCTTCTTACCTAAAGTGTCTCTACTACTTGTAAAGAAATGTTTCTAAAGTCACTCATTCATTAAATTAAAGTGAGGTCCTTGATGAGAAGTAAGTATTGACTCACAGGATCATGGCAGACTTGCAATGTGTGATTTTAGCTGGACAAGGTTAAGGTGAATGAGGGGACAATGTTTAAAGCCTGAGAATGAGTGCCTCCTTAAATTTTGTGCCCTAGGTGCTTCATCCCCCTTTCCTTGCCCAACAGATGGTACTGGATGGAACAATTAAACAAGAGGCAGGAGGCCTTAAAGGGGCAAGGACAAGCAATTCAAAGGAGCTGTGTGCCCACCAGAGGAAGTAGCTAAAAGGATAATAAATGAAACAGATTGTTGAGAGATGAAGGACAAACTATGCCTACTACACAAATGTCCTTAGGTCCGTGCTAGATTACAGATGGTATTCTCACAAGAGAATGCTACCATTGTCATTAATTCATGATACAAGCTGTTGCAAAAGTATCATCCTAAGTGCCACTTCTTTATGTCCAAATAGGTTTACTTATTAATGTCTTCTGTATTATTTAGTATTTTCCAATTGCTATCATAATTGCTTGATTTTTAATCTTTCTTGTTAAATGGAAATAAATGTAAGCAGAAAGCTCATTCACCACTGAAATAACAGTTTCTAGTACAAGGCTAGGCCTAATGGGCACTCAATACGTACTTGTTCAATGACATTGAATCAGCTTGCTGCTTCTGGGCAATGAGAAAGAATTTATAGTGTATGATCATCTTTCCCTATTTCCTCGCCTTTCCAAAACTGGATTAAACGGGCAGAGATAAATTTAGATCTTGCAAATAACTGAAGACAGAAAAATACACACAAACACATTAACAATATTTCTGAAAATTCTTAATAATGTTCTTATATTTTGAGAGTCGTTTCATATTCTGGATTCAAGTCCTTTATCAGGTACATGTTTTGCAAATATTTTCTCCCATTTGTGACTTGTTTTTTTTAATTCCTGCAACAGTGTTTTTCAAAGGGCAGAAATCCTTGATTTTATAAAATCTGATTTATCCTTGATGGATTATATTTCTAGTGTATCTATAAAATCTTTACATATCCCAAGTCAAAAAGATCCCCTCCTTGATTTCTTCTAGATGTTTACAGAATTAGCTTTACAAATAGTTTTATGATCCATTTTGAATTGTTCTTTATACAGGAGTTAAAAGTTGAGATTTCTTTTTCTTTTATATATAGTTGCCCAGCTTCTTCCAGCACCATTTGTTGAAAAGACTACTCATTCCCTATTCACTTGTCTTTGCATTTTTGTCACAAATCAATTTTACAGTATATGTGTGAGCCTATTTCTTGAGTCTTTATTCTGTTCCATTGCTCTATCCTTTCATCAACACTATACTTTGTTGATTAGTATACTTATATCTTGAAATCAAGCAATGTGAATCTTCTGAATTTGTTCTCATTTTTCAAACATTTTTCGACTATTCTAATTCCTTTGTCTTTCCTTGTAATTTTAGAACCATCTTGGTAATTTCTCCAAATGTCCTTGAATTTTAGTTGGGATTGCTGCATCTCTATTAAATTTCCTTTTAACTTGAGCTGTGTCAAATACAATTCCAGTAGGAAGAAAACAAGCTTCAGGTAATAAAAAATAAAACAGATTTTAAACATGTATGAATAACACAAAGATGTTAAACTAGCTGCCACTGATTCATCAAACCCTAGTATTGTAGGAAATGGTCCCTGACTCACAGAGGTAAAGGAGCTATGCAGTTTGTCTGGCATAAAGGAGACAAGTAATACCCCAAGGATTAAATATTACAACCCTTCTTTGTTGTCAAGTTTGTAAAAAATTAAGAGAGTCTTGCAGAAGGTCCATTCACCTTTTTATAGCCAAATTCATAGAGACTCACTCAATCTGAGATGGAAATCTCCTACCTCCCCATAGGAAGGGTTTTCTGGAATGGCAGAAGAGTTTCATGTTATACAGGGTGCTGTATAACAGAGATTAAACACCAGCACAATTATCTGGGAGCTTTCCTTTTTCTTTTTTAATGTTTGCTTTGTCCATAGTACAACATTTCAAAAACATACAAAAGTCTTTCACCTGGGTGAAGATGTATACCTGGTTGGCTGGTCAGTCCTGGGAGAGATTCCTGCAACTGATAGGTTGAGGTTGATGATGATGTCCCATCGGCTGTGTTATTTGATGCCATATACGCTCCATATGTGGATGCTGAGTAATACTGTGCATACTGGTTTTGGCCAAAGGCTGTGTAGGATGGATAATCCTGAAACAGTAATTGAAATGGGTACGTTTGAAAGAGAAATTACTCTCCAGAATCCATTAAAGAAAACCAATCACTTTGGTCTATCACTGAAAGATTAGCATTTGGCTACACAGCATTGAGTCCACAGCTTTGAGCTGATCCTAAGGACAGATACTATTTTGTGTGTATATTTGTTTACAATTTTTGTTTATTCAAGAAGCAGAGAGAAACACACATATATAGGAGGAAACAAGGAGGTAAGCAAAGAGAGAGAGCCCCTATCTAGCTGGTGGTCTACTCCCCAGATGCCGCAGTGGCTTGTGGGCATTGTGAGACAGCAGACAAATCTGGGTGCCAGGAACTCAATCTAGGTCTCTCACATGAGTCCCAGGGACCCAACTGTTTGAGCCATCACTACTGTAACACAGAGTATGTACTTTCAGGAAACGAATCTAGAACCACTACTGGGTATTGAACCCAGGTACTGTGATACGGACACAGGTGGAATCTTACAAGCTAGATCATTTGCCTACCCCGTGGGTATCTTTTATATATGCGTAGTAATGAACTACCCTTATGATTTTTTGGAAACCAGGTCCAGCACGGAAATTTAAATCCATATAAAGTCTGCATACTCTTTTTTTGAAATAAAAGATGCGTTTATTTATTTGAAAGTCAGAGTTACAGAGACGAGAGGGAAAGAGATCTTCCATCCACTGATTACACCCCAGATTGGTGCAACAGCCCTGGCTGGGCCAGGCCAAAGCCAGAAGCTGGGAGCTTCATCTGGGTATCCTACATGGGTGGCAGGGGCCGAAACACTTGTGTCATCTTCCACCACTTTTTTTTCCAGGCCATTCGTAGGGAGCTGGATGAGAAGTAGAGCAGCCAGGACACAAATTGGAGCCCATATTTGATGCCAGCAATGCAGCCTCCAGCTCTACCCATTATGCTGCAACACTGGCCCCAAGCATTGCATACTCTTCATTTTGCTTTCCATAGTTACTTATCCAAGGATTTACATCTTCACAACCTATACACTTGAAGTGCAACAGAGATGGAATCAGTTCTAATACATCTCCCAGCACTGCCACTGAGGGACAGCTGTTGCTGCCCCTCCCAGGTCACATGCAGACATCAATCTGCATTTTTGTAATTTTTGTCCCCCTTCTAGATTACCCTTGAAGATTCTGTCTTCTTGGCAGGAAATAACAAATAAAATACAATGACTAAGAGATGTTCTTAGCTAGCCTGTCACAAACATGTGCCACCCAAGGCCTTGACTTGAAGTCCTTAGTGAAGTGTTCAAATATTTGGTTTCCCCACTTTGTTACAGAAGAAAATGAAAGCTTTGGACCAATTCCCTGGAACTTTTTTTTTATTTAAAAATTTTTAGAACTGGAGAACAATAAGAATGATTCTTCCAAACCCTTTTACATATGAAGATGATGACTCAGGTTCTGTTGTGATAATCAGTATTTAATATCGAGCATGTTTTAACCCAAGTATCTGTAATGACAAATCCTTTGTCAGGATTAAGATCCCTTGATGTGACATGTTCTGAATGGAACAAATATCCATGTTTGATGTGGTTTCAAAAAAGGAAATTTTTCACATAAGTCATTGTGTGTATTATCAGAAAGGATCAACTTCTCCAGTATCAATTATGAGCCAAGAAAAATATCTCTTATCAAAATCTGAATGAAGCTCCTACTAGCACATCTTTTTGAATAAAACAGTGAGACAAAGTACACAGTGCTTACTTTGTGTCAAGGCACTGTTTTAAGGGCTTATGCAGATTTGCTCACCTAATCCAGACAACCTTCCATGTGGTATAATTATCTGTGCTTTACATGGAAGGAGACTGGAGCACCAAGGGGTTAAGTGCTTTGCACAAGGTCACACAGCTAAGTTTCAGAACAGAATTAGAACCCAGAGTTTCCCTCTCACATCTGTGTGCTGAACCTGTTAACCTGCTAATGTCCTCAGAGGACAAAGAAAGTCCGGATGATTAGCCTCAGAAAACGGTTTTGTGGATGCAAACATATAAAGAAGGTCTCCCCTTCCATTCATTTCCACTATCGTCACCTAAACTACTTTTATGTCCTATTGCAACCAACATGCTCATTTTCTAATTTTATCTCTTTATTTCCATCTTTGACTTTCTCCAAAGACCCTGAAGCCAGAGTAATATTTTCTGAACATAATTTATATGATGGTATTCTCCTGCTCAAATCCTTTAATAACTTCTCATTTGGCTTGGAAAACAATCCAAATTCCTTCCTGTAAACCATAGGGCCCAATGAGAGCTGCCTTATCTCTGTGAATGTGGTTCCCCACTCTCCCATGCACTAATTAAATGCCAGCCTTCTGTAAGCTCAATGACACATGCAGTGTCCCCTCCTTCACGGTTTCTTTGCTTGAAAACGCCTTGCCTTCTTTCTTCACCTAACTCTTAGAAGAGCACAGTTCTGCCCTAAATGTGGTTCCCAGCATATAAGTCTTCCACAAAACCTCTCATTTTCAAAATTTGATTTCTATTAATATTTTAATAGAGTACTGTTTTCTCCTTTCATACTTTCTAATTGTTTCTTTATTTGTGTGTTTTTTAGATTGCTGTCTGTTTCTCTCAGTAGGTTGCAAGTTCCATGACACAGGACTCAGAACTGACCCACTTCTGCCATCACCTTTGTATCCTCCAATATTCAGAATAAGTACTTGATAAAAGAATACATTTGTACACAGACCATAGTCCAAAATAACAATTGTGTTACGCTGATCTCAATGTACTTAGATAGAATTGGTTCTGTTTTCTGATTAAATATTTATAAATAAGTGTTCTTCTCTTTTATTAATCTTTTTGAAATTTTCCCAAGTAGAGTAAAGCTGATTCCTGTATCACTCTGCCTAGTATATATTTCCATGATTATACTCATTAGATCTTTGTGTCCAAATTCTGTATCTTTAGGAAGACTGTGCTCTTCTAGAAACAGGGAACAATTAATTACTAATTTCAATCTTTCAGGTCTAGTAAAAACCCTAACATATAACAGGTGCAAAATAAATCCCTGCTGTATCAATACATAAGTGAATATAATTAAGTAATCAAAAATTCTCAGTTTTTTATATCAAATATGTATGTTGACTCACGTTACATGTATGATTTGTTAAAGGATATCATTTTTTCCAATTCATTCCAAATTATACAGTTTAATGCCATCATAATATTATTCCATACTATTTTAATAATCAATATTTCCTTTTTATTTTCTGTCATGTTAACAGAACCAAATTAGGCGAATGGACAGAATTCCTTCAATAAATCCAAAGAAAAAACACTTGTGCAATAACTTACATTTTAGAATATGGAAAAGTCTAGTAATCATCTTAAACTAAAATAGTGCACTGGCTGCCCAGAAATCAGCTACTCTTCAATCTCAATTGCTCTGAACATGGTTAAGTACCAGGAAATAAGAACACATTAATCTGAAGTATCAACATACTTCAGATGACTCACTCACTCATGGACACTCAGTCTTGTTCCACACAGTATTTTAACAAACTGGCTTTTAAAATTTACAAGGAAACATAATTAAAAGGAGGAGTAATGTCTACTCAAAGCAGGCACAGTCACAAAGGCAAAAAACAACAGCCATCAGGAAAGCAGGAATCAAGAATTTATTAAAAGAAATTACTTAAATAAAATTTTTTTAAACTTAAAGAGCCGATAGTAGTTCTAGAGTCAATTTGCTTAATAACAAACAATATCTTCCAGGATTGAAAATGTAATGTGGTCTACAGTACTATCCTATGATTGACTACAGCTCAACCTGTTGATTTTCATAACTGTGTTTACCAAGAAAAAAATAAAATTGCATAGTATATTTTATGATAATAGGAAAATGTCTAATACATTTTTGTAACTCTATTTCAAGTAATTAAAATAACTATAGCTGAATGTTTAAAGAATAAACGTGCAGCAACCTAAAAGTCTAAAACAGCCAAATCAACATATATCCCAACATTTCTGGATAGCAAACTTCTTACTATCCTGAAACACTATCTTAATTTTGAATAAAGAAACCTTTTCTAGAATAGTGCACATGTGTATGATAACCTGAAAGAATTCTTCATAAATCTGAAATGGATATAAAAATATAAACACCATACCTGTTGTGAACCACTGAAATTCGTTGAATTGGAAACTGAATTATTTGCATAAATAGTAGATGATGGTGCAAAACTAGAACCTAGAGGTAAAGAACAAATTGCACTTAAGAAATATTCCTTGTAAAGTGATGAAAATATTTCACTTTGAAGAATTCCACAATAGAAATATATTTGTATTTTGTTGCATAGTCAGTGAAATCTGAAGTTGGGAAAGTGTTTCGGAAAATATGCTTGTCATGATCCCTGCTGCAACAATTGGTAGAGTCTTTTCTATAGAAGTCTGTTGTTCTAAACAGGAACACATGGGAAAAGTCTCCGCCACGACTGAGGCTAACATTCAGGGGTTGAGTGTCTGCAAGTGCAGGGCTACTCAAAGGATAAAATACCATACATTCTGAGTTAGTCCCAGGAAGCCACTGGAAATTTCAAATCATCACATAAACTGCATTTGCATATAAAATCATTTAAGTTAAATATTTGGACCGGGTTAGGAGTGTAGGAAATAAACACACTGAGAATGATGTTTGGAGTTCCTTGCCATTTTACTCTTTCATGCCCTTTCTTAAAAAAAAAAAAAAAAAATTCAGATTAAGTTTTGAGAGCCTTCTAAAACTTTACTACAGATCTGAAATTCATGGATCTTTAAAGTTAGGACAAAAACAAGTGAACTATCAATTATAGATTCTTCAGAAAAAATGTGTTCTTATAGAAAGTACTTGGCAAGGAGTAAAATCAGACTACTGAGGCAACTGAACATATCAACTTTTTTTTTTTTTTTGACAGGCAGAATTAGACAAAGAGAGAGAGAGAGACAGAGAGAAAGGTCTTCCTTTTTCGTTGGTTCACCCCCCCAAATGGCTGCTACGGCCGGCGCGCTGCGCCAATCCAAAGCCAGTAGCCAGGTGCTTCCTCCTGTCTCCCATTGGGGTACAGGTCCCAAGCACTTGGGCCATCCTCCACTGGCTTCCTGGGCCACAGCAGAGAGCTGGATTGGAAGAGGAGCAACTGGGACAGAACTGGCGCCCCAACCGGGACTAGAACCCAGGGTGCCAGCGTTGCAGGCAGAGGATTAGCCAAGTGAGCCGTGGCACCGACTATCAACATGTTTTGACTACTGATATATTAGGTAATCAATGCACTAGATCTAGCCTGAAAGAGCCAATACAAATGTATATGCAGAAAACAAAACAAAACAAAACAAAAACAAACAAACAAAAAAAACAAAGTGCTGTCAGCCTGCTCACTGAAGCTGTGTGGTTCACTGTGGCCATGACGTGTACCCAAATATGTTTCAACCTACTGTCTAGGTAAATGAGACTTGCTGTTTCATAAAATGTTGATATTGGTTGATTCAAATATATTAATATAGCCCCAAATTTATGACTAACAACACAGATAAAATGACAGGTAAGAACTTTCAATGCTTTTAGTGCTAAGAAACATTTTTGCTGCAACTATTACACAAAGATCAATATAATTTTTAATAGGAGTCAAAAACAATGTAAGATAAAAGATGACCCCTATTGAAGTCTGGAGGGGTGCAAATTATATAAGTATGTAGTTACTTCAAGAAATACAGCATCAGTAGGAGAGAGGTATTTCAGGAATGAAGAAAAAAATCTTCCATCACTCAGTGATAAGTAAAACTTAGAAAAGTGCTAATTCACTTTTAAATATAATCAAAACAGCATTACATACCTAAGGAATACAGAAAAGAAAATACTGGTTTGTGCAATGAATCTTTTAAATCGCTTAACTCGACACCAAACGTGTGACTAACCTGGTGGTTGGTTGGCTTTGAGCTTGCTTTGCTTGGCCTTGGTTTCCTGCTGATGTTATGCAGCTTAAACTTAAGTATTTACATTAGGTATGGGTCATGTTTCTTGATGTATATTCAACTGTTTTCAGCATATTTCTGCTCAGTTATTTGTCTTTCTTAAGAAACTGTGTGAGCAGTGGTAAAGTTTAAAACTGATTTCATGACCGGATATTCCTAGTCTGAAGCCAAGGCGTCTCACTCAAAGAATTAGTTCTCACCTAACGCTTTTCGTGTGTGGCTACTTACCTGGCATTTGGTAACTATATGGTGTCTGGCCTGGCTGTGGAGTAGAAAATCCTGGGCTGTAACTGAGGCAGCCACTCTGCAATGGAGCCTGAGTCTGGGAAAGTCCACTCTCTGTCTTGATGGCGGGCAACATCACACCCAAATCTGTTCAGGAAATGCATGAGCAAACCACTTGATTAGTCAGATGATATTCACATACAACAGAACACAAAACTATTAGTCAGCAGGATTACCTGCTTTTAACCAAAGAAGGAGAAGATAGAAGACGTGAAATACCATAAGTGGGCAGGCTGTAGGGCTGTCCTGTCTGTGAGTAGGCTGTGTAGACGGTTGTCTGCTGCATCCCCGAATACTGAGTCTGGCCTGCATAGGCAGACATTGTTTGAGCTGCTGGTGTAGAAAGAATGTGTGGATAGGGCCTAAATATCAGAAAAATAGCATTACTGTGGCAACAAAGACTGCATATTAATTCAGACAGCTTAGATTCAGTGAAGTCCTATACTATCCAGCAAGTAATCTTCCTCCATACCCATAATGTAGCTTTAACCACCTAGGAAAGACCAGGCTCTGCTGCAAACAAGTCTAGTGACCTTGAACAAATCATTTAAACTCCCTAAGTCTACACCTTAACTGTAAAATGAGGAATTTGGTTTCAGTCTTGTATCTGAAGTATCTTCTGAATCTAAAAATGTTTATTTACACCTGAAATAGTACTCAAATTAATATGTAAATGCAGAAAATGCAGCATTTATGGTTAATTTCTACCTTCCTGAGCACAATACCATGTGCAGACACTAGGAGTAATCTCCTGCTAAGCTGTGACTAAAGAAGTTTATTCAAAAGCCTTTCAATAGGAAATTTTAACAAAAACACAAGCAGAAACAAAAACCAGGGAGGAGGCTTCCTGAGAAATAATGTAATGTCATTCTCTACACAATGTTTCATTTTATGTAGCATTCTCCCTGGCTATCCAATCCTCAGCCTTTACTTCAGGACACTGCAGAAAATAACCTGTTATCTTTAAATGGGCATGTTTCAGGAGCAAGCATCTTGGCTCAACTGGCTGATTCCAAACAAATTCAGATACAAACTCAACCTAGTTAAATGTGAAATGTCTATTCCTGTCCTCAATGAAGTAGATTATACCTTAGGCAAAAAAACCACTAAAGCATATTCTCCAAAAATATGCTAATTAGAATTTGAAATCCAATGAAAATATTTCTAAGATGGCATGAATCATGAAGTGTAGATGTTTGTATAAAATGTAATCCCTTTAGATTCAAAGCAGCCAGTACTTTTAAATTGTCATTAAAAATAAAATATATTCAGGCTTGAGCTTGAAGTTTTCCTCAAGGTATAAATATCTAGAATGAAGGGAAGTATCCAGATAAAAGCTGGTATTTCTAATTTACACAGGATATTTATCTGTATTTATGACCAAGTAATATATATCAACCACATATCTCTGATACACTTATAGACATACATGTTTGCCAATTTAAAGTTGTTCTATTGTGTGAATACAAATTAGTAATTATAATTTGGGAAAATCATTCCAGCAAACCTGAAAGAATCTACTGAGTACTTACTTGGAAGGATACAGCTGTGGGGAATACTGATGCGCTGATCTGGGGCTGTAGCCGCTACTTGTTATTACTGCAAGACACAAACAAACCAGTGCACAAAATGCTGCTTCATAAATCCATTTCACTACAGTGTACATAACCAGTTTGAAGAAATGATCATTAAAATGTTAAACATATGTTTTGAAAATTAATTTATTTTCTTAAAAAACAGAGAAGTCATTTTCTAAAATGCATTTTCTAAAGTGGAATAGCTGCCTAAAAACTTTCTCTTAATTAAACCACTTCAAGGTTTGTTCTAAGAGCATGCAGTGAACACTCCTCTTCATATTCTCATACTGCTAGCATGCTCTCTAGTATTATGCTATGAATAAACATATTTTATTATAGGGTAATTGAGCTTTTATGATATGAAAAAATTTTAAATGTGTAACCTTTACATTTTAAATTCCAAATATTATGGCACTGTATATTGATCTTGTTCTGTATTTAATTCAAATACACTACAAATTAAGAAAAATCTCATGTTTCATCCTTCATTTTCTAATTGCAAATGCTGTTGTTTTCTATTTCCCTTCATTTTACCAATCAGATGAGTAGTTAAAAAGTGCAGAACCCAAAGTATTGAAGTAATAGAATATACCTAGAAAGTTAGGGGTGACAATAAAACACTTTTAGGAACATCATCAAGAAATGCAGTAGCAACATATTTACAAATATCTTTTGAACTACCAGAGATAAAACTTTTCTGAGAAGAACTTAAAAAAGAAAGTCAGATCCTATTTAAATTTCACCTAAACGTACAACTTCAAACTGGACTATATCCAAAAATTTGGAAGTTTCTCTTTCCTTTAACCATCTGCCTTGACTAAGACAGATGTATTGCAAATATATGGACTCTAAAGTGTTGAGCCAGTCCCTTCAGAGCTAATCCATACTGGGCAAGCACACAGAGTGTCTTTATTAGGCCATCTGCTGTTCATTCACTTTTCAGAAAGATTAAAGTAGTACACAATGCAGTGCTGGAATTAGTTTAGTCTAATCCATCATGGTTATACTTCAAAGTACGATGTCCTTTCTAAGTTGTTCAGAGTAATTCTGGAGCTAAACTTTGAGAATTGTAAAAGTGACAAATAGGTTTAGGTTGCTAACTATTTTATGAAACATGATATATTTCTGTACCAAAATGCTATGAAGTATCCTTGTGATCTATTGCTTCATAAACATGCAGAATTTAATGTGTTTAAAGTGCTATTTTGCCTATAAGCACTGAGTATGAAAAGTGTATTTTAGTTTTTACAACAATCATGCAGTAAACATATGTTCAGGAATATTATAAATATTATATATTATAAATATATTATGTATTATAAATTATAAATATTATAAATCAGTTTTGAAATAATCAGCTATGAGTACAGGTGTTATGTTCTAAGCATTTTCAACAATAAAAATTAAAATGAATTTTCTATATACATATAAGGTATTTCAAAAATTAAAAGATTCATTTATCCTGCCACAAAACAGTTTTGAAATTAATGCATAGTTTTTCTTATTATGTAATTTCCATAAAATTTTAAAGGCCCCTTGTATAGCTGAAAATAAACTGACCAGGAAACCATTCCTTTGCTACTTATTTCTTAAAAACTTAATGTCTGAAACTTTGAAATTAACTTAATGAGAGCAGACTATACTAAAACCATGGGGCTAAAGGTACATTGTATAGCAACAGTGTTATTCCATGAGAAATTCAGTCTCGTTATTACTCCCAATAGTGAATACTCTGTTTTGAGAAAATACAGTAAATGAGGCTTAATTCCAGGTTGTTCTGTCTTATGGAATTTCACCTTGGTACACTAAAGAGTTGAGTTACACATATTAATCAGTTATTCTCAAGATTATAAAATACAAGACTTCCTCAGAGATACATCAAACAATGAAAAGAAACATTAACTGCAAAGGCTTTTTATCAAATAAAACAAAGAGCAGAATTATATATTTCAGGAAAAAAACAAATATATAAACATAATTCTGAATATATAGGATGATTTCTACCTCTAAAAAGTGAACCTTCACATCATCCAAACAGTGGACTTCCACACTATCAAGGCTCAGTTAACCTTTAACATTTCATATTAATGTCTACATTTTAACTTTCTACATAGACTGTAAAACCTTTGTCCCAGAAAATAAATATGTTCACATAAGAAATATAAAACAGTTTATGCTTCTTTAATGAAATGGATACATTATTCTATCTCAAAATTTGTAGATAACTGATAACAACAAAATTGGATTAAAGTGAGTTGTGATATGCCAATCAAATAAAAACTCTTCCTACTAAGGGCAGTCTAATCTCTGGAAAAGCTTTACTTTACTTCCCCATTGTCAACTAATCAATCATAGTCAATTACCCAACATACTCCACCTATTGTGCCTCATTATTTCTGAACACAAAAGGAAGCAAGAACCGCTTATCTTCAAAATGTCCCTAAGAACAATTAAAATGAATTTTGTATACCTATCATGAACTTCTCTGAGGTTGGTGTCAAACTATTTAAGATTTTACTCTCATTTTCACACATTTTAGATCAGTGACTCTCACAAGAAATAAGACATCTAAATGTCTGGAGATACTTTTGGTTGTCATAACTGGGGGTACTACTGGCATTCTGGGGTAGATGCAAAGATTTTGATGGACATTTTGTAATACAGACAATAGCTCCCTAACAATAAAGAATTAGCAAAAATTTTAATAGTGTTATAGAGAATACCTACCCTAAGCCATTGCTGATGTACAGAACTTTCTAAAGTGTTGGAAAATGTTTAATATCTCAGTTGTCCAATATAGTATCTACTGAGCATAGTCAGCTATTAAACGCTTCAATTGTGGCTAATTTGACTAGAAACAAAATTATGGATTTTTACCAAATGTTCCTTTGAGTTTCAACAGCCATGTGTGGCTAGTGGCTACTTTATTGGGCAGTAGCGTCCTAGAGAGTTCTTAAAAGAACTGGTAAAATGTAAATAAAATGAGTGAATGAATTTCAAAAAGGATGACTGTTCACACCCACTTCTTTCTCATATTTATGTTTTCTGATGGAGTATTGTAGACTAAAATCCATGACTGGTGGCCAGCACCTAGCTCTGGATTCAGTGACCAGTTATGAGGCCTTGATGATGGGACTGCAACCACCTTGAACTTCTCTGTTTACCTTGGTCTTGCCCTTCAAATGATCAGAGAGCTCTGGAATTCCTTCTAAGGTGAACTTTTATGGTTTTGTCATTTAGTTTTCCATTAGCTTGGAGTGCACTACTGAAGTATGCCAGCAGTTAATTAATAATTAATTAATTAATTAATATTTTTTCCTTAAAATATTTTTCTTATACATTTACTTTGAGTCATGGTAAGTGAGAAATATAGAATAGTAATGGTGGGACCTATCTTTTGGGAGGCAGGTGAATTGCTAGAAAGGGTGTGGATTGGTACATAGAAGTCCCTATGCAAGGTTTATGTACTGCTATTTACTTCTGTTTGCAGTACTGATATTTATGTGAATACATGGCAACTGCTTCCAGTCAGTGTGAAGCAATAAAATTGAATCATATGTATATACAAAAATTAAATATATGCCATAATGACATCATATTTAAAGTCATACCTCAACTTGTTTCACGTAAAGCATACCTACATAAAACCCTTGCATGGGTGAGCATGGAGAAATGCAAAATACTCTTATATTAAAGTAAAATAACAGAAGCAAGATTTAATTGCCATAAATACTTCTCTAGGTTTAATTTTCATCCTTCTGATACACATTCCTCCTAGGTTTAAAAGAAAATCTTTTCACCAGATAATACGCCAAGGTAAATACTGTAATTAAAAAAATAAAAACACTTTAACTAAGTTAACTTAATTCATGCCCATGTGCCCAGCTGGGAGTTATCAGGTATTTATATTTAAAAAGGATTGATGTTTAAAGACACACCATTGTTCGCTTTGAAGCACAGGAGTGCTCTCCCAGGCTGGGTTCTAATGCGACCAGCATGTGCTCTCCCGCAGCCCATTAACCTTTAATACTTGTCACTCAGCTGCTTACACAGGAGGAGTTCTTTAAACCCAGGGAGGAAATAAGGTTATTTAGAAGGAACCAAATGGATAGTTTTACATCTAGAATGTTGGACCAAAGGCAGTTTTAATGTAATTGAAATGAGCAAGTGGAGGGAACAAAGTCGGCTACTACAACCTAATTATTAAATTAATTAAATACTGTATAAAATAATTGCAGAGGAAGCCAACTCTGCTTATCTCTAATAAGAAAGTCATGGGACTGTTTTGCTGTCAGCTGTAAAGCTGGCAAAATGATTCCAAACCTAATTTCCAAAAAGACACAGTTTTATGACAAGTAGTTCTCCAAAAAAGTGAATTTATTGCTACCTTTATAGAGCTCAGCGTTCTAACAGCTTTGATGTTTGTGCTGCTTATTCACAAGGAGGAGGATGTGCGCATACCCCGGTGTGAATGTAACGACACACGAGCTAAAGGCTTTACCTGACCCAGTAAAAGTGTCAAGCGCTCCATCTCCAGTCGTGGTCGTGGTTTCACTGCTGTTCAGGGGCTCTGTTTTGACTGCAAGAAGAGACACTACGTAGAAGAATAAGGACATGTGAGTTTCCTTCTAAATTTATATCAAAGACCCTGACTGTTCTACTAGTGATTTGTCTAGCTACCATGGGCATGCAAGAGAAAACTGGAGAAGTTGATGAGGACAGTTCTGTTAATTTAGCTTCTAAATGGGCATGCATTTACAGAGGATTTAATCTAAAATCCTCTGAACTAGTTCTCTCTGGCTGGCTTTGAAAGGCAGTCAGCCTTAAAGAGTGAAACAGCAATACACATATTTGCTGTTTTAACTCACCTAAGCACACTCTGGTATAGTCAACAGACAGAAAAAAGAGTCAGTCTTCAGCACATGTAATCCAACTCATAACAGAGAGATTGACTAGCTTATATTTTATTCTTCCCAGAAGATGTTTTTTAAAATTTCTGATTTCATAAGAGTATAATGGAAGTAAAGGCAAACACATGGCACCTATTCCTGCACTGGGTGCAAAATGAGGCAGTCAATAAATATCTGTTTTAAAAAAAGACTTAGGGGACAATATGTGTTGGGCTTTGTATTTTGCTGGTACGGTCATTTTAATGGTACAGTCATTTTTAAAGATAAGCTTAGAATCAGAGATCACTTCTTACAGCCACAAGTATCTCTTTTGAAAACACTTGCACTATGTCATAAACACTCCAAGACAGTGTGTTTTTTGACAGGATCCTCACTTGACAATGAAGTAGCCTGGCACACATTACAATTATTAGTTGCAACAAGGAGGGGACAGTGATAAACCCTCTACCCATTTGGTCACACCATATTTTCCCTTTTTGGCAAAACCCACTACACATACCACAGCAGCAAATAAATAAACTAAGTTACTTTCTGATTAACACCTCTTATGCTTTCTGCTCGTATATGGAATGACAGTTAAATAACTGAGAAGCAAGCCAAAGACTATGAAGAGGAAACTGAAGACTAGCTAATTAGGAACAATTACAGCAAAAAGTAGTGGAGCTCACAGGGTACCCACCAACTAACAAAGTCAGTAGTATTACATTGTTAGAAAGGCAATTGGTTTATGGGAAAACATGCAATAATGATTATGCTCTTTACACATTAGCTGAATTGACCACACCCTCAGCGAGCCATGGTTAATTTAGGACAGATGACTGAAAATGACATGATAACTCGATAGAAAATTCAGAGAAGTGTAAAGGTTGAAAAGAGGAAGTAAATAAAGTTGGATTCCTTATCCTATCAAAGGGGAAATGTAAGGTTGACTTTCTAATAGTAACAATAATTTGAGGAGTAGTGTTTAATCATTTGTGTAATGATAAATAATGAATCATCATTACTAGTTTTGAGTATTAATTTGCATAGCAGTTCTTACTACAGTTATATCTGATTGATAACTATACTTACCATTACTAAGTTATTTATCACTCCAAAATTATTCTTTATTTACACAATTTACTATGTATTAAATGATGTACATTTAACTAACCCTTAAAATAATCCTGGTGGATACAAATAATGATATCCAACTTATACACAACAACTGTGTATACTCTGGTGGACTGAGGATCCTGGATAAGTTACAGTGCAAGACAAGGAAGAGCTACAGTCTGAATTCAGGTGTATAGCTCCAACATTCAATGATCTTTCTGCCCTAACAGGCTGCCTTCAGGTGTGGTTTCTCACAGAGGCTCTTACCATGGTGAGAATGTGGCTATCTTCTAGACAGAGTCATTAGGAACACCTTATTAAACATGCAAGTGAAAAATACTGGAAGAGGATTCTAAGGTATGTTTTATATTTCTTTCTCATTATCTATTTTAAAACACAACAAGTAGGTTTTAAAATAGGTAGTGACGGGCAGCACACAGTGAAAACATACTTGATACATCCAGGAGCTATTTCTGTGCTTTTCAGGCATCAGATTATTTGTTCCTCATAGAAGTCAGCAGATAATACTATCATCTTCACATTTCAGATGAGGGAATGGAGGCACAAAGAAGTTCAATAACTTGCCCATATTCACATAATTAATGAGAGCTAGAATTTGAAATTAGGTAGTGTGTTTTCTGAACCCAAACTGTAATCCATACTGCGTTTTAGGCAGCATTAACTAATCCAGAAGTACTTTCATTTGTATAAAGCTAACCAAGACTATGGCGTAGGGAGGTGTAAAGGCTACTCTTTGCAATGGAACATCCACGTCTGACTTCTGATTTCAATGATAAGTAGGCTTAGTCCAAAGCCTTCAGCAAAACTTGGAGGGTAACCATGGCTACTTTCCAATTTAAATTTGTTTATATCTACAGGAGTATTTGTAAAATAGATTTATTATACTACTAGTAATGCGTGTTTCACTTATGAGTTGAGTCTGATAAAATTGGTCTAAAGCCAGACATGAAAATTCATTTCATTATTTTGAATTCCAGATTTGAGATTTGATTTCAAAAACTCAGTATTGGTTTTGATTACAATCCCCTCAGTTTGAAAGTTTTAGGTGGCCAAAAGGAGAAAGAAGAGGGAGAAAGAGTTTTTGTTCCGATTCATTATATTGGCAACATCGCTCATTAAAATTACAAAAGTCTGCATTTAGTAAAAAAATAAAATAAAATAAAGCTCATGTTCTAAGTAAAAGTATTCCCTAGAAAGTGTGTGAAGACAGGATTAAGGTATTTTCAGTGTATTAAGATGCATGGATTTTAAAATGACAATTCAACAAAACAGATGCTAACATGTGGGGGGAAATGACACACATTAAGGTAAAATGATTTTTCCTATGCAGGTAAGAACAAAAAAGAAAAGAGGAAAAAATCAATTATGCTGTCACAGAAAATAAGTTATTTCACTTAAAGCAGTGAGCATCAGCAAACATCTATTCAGCTCCAAGTAAGATGTAAAGTTGTTTTAATTTTTTAAAGAAAAGTGGTAACATTAGATAATAATAAACAATTTGATTTTTTCAGCAATAGAGAAATCAAAAGGTGAAATCAACATGCCTTATATTATTAATTGATTTAATAAAGAGATGTTAGAATACCAAGAAGTATTATCTTGATATTAATAAAACAGGGAATTGCTGTGGCCACTGCATAATAATTGTAGATAAAGCTTGAGAAATGGAAGTCATTTTCAGCAAAGCTTCAAATATAGCATATTTGTAGTTCATTCCATTTTCTTCTGTCTTGCTTTTGTTTTTACACTTCAAGGTGGGTATAACATACACTTTCCTAAGGGCAAGGAAGTTTTAAATTTTTTTTATTAAATCTGTTAAAGGCAATATTGGAAAGATGTTCATTAATAAAACAAGCCTTCCGATTTTTCTAAAACTTATAAAAATCCTCATTCCAAATGATAATCAGTGTATTCTCTCTGATATGTTCAAATGTATTTTAAACTATATTTTGTTTTTCTAAAACTAACAGGGTTATTTAGCTTTATTCAGGACAGCATCTGAAATCATGACATTCTATAAACCAGAAACAGAAACCTATAGGACAGAAAAACATTTTCCAACAAAAGTAAACTTGACACCAAATGTTTCGATTCAAAAGCAACAATCACATTTTAATGCCCCCAGTTGAAGAGTTTTGAGGTTTTATTCTTTCACATTCTCAAAATAAGTGAGTAAAAGCTAATTTCTCTGAAACTGGGATAAAATGCCTTTTTAAAGTGCTTTGCACAGAACCATCACGTTAAGAAACACTTGTATTGTTAGTCTCCCCACATCACTACCTATCTACTTGCAAGTTGGATGCTCTTCATACATATGAATAGTGAAGAAAATATATATATATATGCATACACACATATGGTAGGATTTTTTATTTTTAAGCTATAAAAATAACTGATAATTTTAAACTAAATCTAGGTCATACATGCTTAATATTAGGTGTTGATTATGGCTAATAAATCATTGATTTCCTCTTTTCACACCCCAAGTTTTAATCCTATCTGCATACATGTATTTTCAAAGCAAATTTAATCTTATCTCCTGAGAGTATCTTTAGAATGTTAATGTACCATTAATGTGCCTTATTATTTTTGAAGAAAGTTTGACTTCTTGACATAATTCAGATTTCAACTTCATTTGTTGCAATATCAGGCTTAATCCTTGAAAAGTGACACAACTAAAAATTTACATTTTACATTTCATCTTCAGGGACCTGTGTTTAAGCTCTGTGTCTATTTTTAAATTATTTGTTTATTTAAAAGGCAGAGAGGGAGAGAGAGATCCCATTCACTGGCTCACTCCACAAAAGTCGGCAAAGGACAGGAGCCAGGAATAATCCAGGTCTTCCTTAGGGGTGGCAGGAACCCAAATACTTGAGCCTTCATTGCATCCCAGGGCCTGCAGTAGCAGGAAGCTGGAGTCAGGAGCTAAAGCCAGGCGTTGAACCCAGGAACTCTGAAATGGGATGTAGGCATACTAACTGCCGAGCCAAAAGCCTTCCCTTGAAATTTACTTGAAAGACTATGAAGTACTTCAAAAATTTTGTGGAAAAAATAGAATTAAAAGATGAGCATATTTTGATACAAGGAATTTTTCAAGTGATATATGAGTATACACAAAAGTTCTTAAAAAAGTTCATGGGATATGTGTTTTAACACGCACAAACTTGTGGGGAAAAAAAAAAAAACTGCACCAAAAAAAACTTCTCTCTTAATTCCATTTTCCCACAAACTTTTGGAAGTATTCTCATATGTAATTCCATGCACACTTCTTTCTAAATCACAAAATCACACATAGTGACTTTTGGCAGCTTAACTTCTACAAAGAATTTCAGAAAGAGATCAGGAAAGTTACAATTTATAACACTGCAGGAAAGCAATAAGTACTGCCTACTGGTTTTAATAATAAGCACAGCTTACAATTTATGTTTGTCTGATTCAATATACTCACTCATAAAGCTGTGAGTACCAAGTGTCTTTCATTTCTAACTATCCATGAAGTATTTAATTTTGTGAAATAATTTTATGAAGCAATTTATGACTTCCATCCTAAAAAGAAAATCTAAAAAGATCAGAGTCACAGCAGTAGGTAGTTCCACTGAACAAATAATACTAGTCAGAAACAAATAAAAATATCATATGAATCAATATCTAACATATTCAAATCTTTGGAAGATTCTTTGAAATATCAACTCCAAATATACAAAACACAATAAATTTGACTAGAATGTCTGATTTTATTTCCCTAAACTTTGTCTTTGAAGTATTTCTTTAATCTCATGCAGAATCAAATATTGCCTTCCTTCACGAGGCATCTACCTTAAATGCTCTATGGTACATGTCATTTTCTTGTCTGTTTCACTCTGCTTGACTTTCAGTCCCTAGAAGGCCAGTAGCATGTTCCTTAGATCACTGAGTTCCCCTTGTGTAGCACAGAGCCTGGTATATAACAGAAGCTTGATATATTTTTAATTAAGTGAAAAAGTGAAAAATCACTTTTTTTAAAGGCCTTGCCCTAAGTGTACTCAACAGAGCTAGATATTTTGGCATAAAAATGTAAGTAATCATGAATCTTTAGACCATTAAGCAAATCAGTATCTGAAATCACCCATATCTGGAAATAACTTTTTATATGATAGGCACGCATATTTATACGCCCTACATACTTTATGTAAATACCAGGCTGTGTGCCAAACCTGACCCATGGCCTGATCTTGTACGGTTCGTGAGCTAAGAATCGTTTTTTAACTTTGTAAATGGGTGAAAAATGTCAAAAGAACAATATTTGTATGTTAATATATTATGAAATTCACATTTTAGTGTCCAAAACTCATTTTACTCCAACACACCTATACTCATTTCTTTACATATTATCTGTTCAGTGGGGATTAATTTTTCCTACAGGTATCATATGGACTAGAAGTCTGGCCACAGATTTATTTGATAAATTATGGGTGCAATTAGTCTACTTTTAAATTTAATAATTTTAATATTTTTACAAGTGATAAAAATTTGAAAGAGAAACCTAAGGACCAATATAAATCTGAAGATTAAATTATATAATTAGGATTAAGATGATGAAACATTTTAAATCACTTTAAGGAATAGTGCAGCATACTTAACAAGCACCAAGGTATAATAGGATCTTCAAGTGACAGTATCAATTTATACTACTAAAGAACTTTTAATTAAAATTATATCTTTTATATCTCAAAGTTAATGGAAAGATCTTGAAAATCCATTAATTAAATATATTTTTAACTTTTGCTTTTTTTATTGTAAGTATTCTATAGAGTGACCTAATTCCAATAATAAAACCAGAGTTAAAAATGAAATAGTTTATCCTCAATGGGAGAGATTATGCAACAAATGCTTAGTTGTTTCATAAATATTTAACATAAAAAGTCGTTAAGACTCATTAAAATTTCATATCAATATGCCACAAGGACTATATTATTAATAATCAAAATGCACCTAACATTTACTATTAAAAGTTTGCCTTCCTTGGCCCAGCATATACACTGGTAAAAACAAAGGAATTTGCTATCTGACCATACACTGGGGAGGCTTTTAACATGATGCACGTTTTTATTTTCCTTAAGAAACTCTTGCCTATCGCATCTTGGCCTTTTGGCTAAGATCAAGTGAAACTGTTGCCTAATTATTGTTGAATTATTAATTAAAGGAAGAAGGATATTCTGGTGTGTACAGAAAGTACTGGCAAGCAATTTGTATACCTTATCTTATTAAAGACAAAAGCTTTGAATGTCAGGGAATTGTTATTATCTTCCTATAGAAATGAAGGCTCAGAGAGGTTAATAACTTGTTCCACGTAACACAGCTAATAAACATAGTTCTAAGATCTAGATCCCTGGTGCCCTGGACCCAAAGTCCCTGAAGCCCAAGTCCACATGAGGCAGTCAGAATGCTTTTTAAATACTAAATATTAAAAAAATAAAAATTAGAAAATTTTGTGACACATAAAATTATATGAAATCTAAACTCGAGGGCCCATAAATAAAGTTTTATTAGAATATAGCCACAGTTATTCGCATATGAATTGCTTGCTTCTGCATCATGAAGACAGAACTGAACAGATGAGACAGACATGCCATGGCCCACCAAAATCTTGCCCAGCCAAAATTACTTACTATCTGGCTCTTTACCAGAAAAGCTTCCATTGTTAGAACCTAGTCACTAAATTTTGTCAATATGTGAACAGTATATATATAAAATAAAAAAATAAAGTATATTTTTAAGAGTGAATTTGAAAAACATTTAAAACTAAAATTATAAAACTAGAAGCAATGAGCATGACCAAGTGCCCTTTATTCACTGGTCATATATTCCAATCTAATCTGAGAAACATGTTCCAGCCCACTTTGTTCTAAATGTTTGCTTATAATACCTATTTCTGATAGGCCTGAGCTCTTCTTTTTTAATCCTAAAATTGCATGGTTCCATAGTTGTGTGATAGTTTTATGGTTTTCTTTTTTTGAATTTTGAAAGCATTATTAGCATTTGATTTATGAGAAAGTCTGTTTGTATGTGTGTGCATGAATATAGTTGATACCTATAATTCAAAGATTTAGAGACACTTAATTTATAATTTCAAGCATATAGCTTTCATTGATGATAATTTTCAAAGGATATTGGCTATTAATGTTGCTTTAGGTACTCTGGAATATTCATCAAAGTCTGTAACTTAGTAAATATCTATACGATATGCTAAAAGATTCGTAAGTTACGAAATTCTGTGTGTTGTGAAGGTGATTAAGTTTGTATCTGTGCTCATTCTGCTTCCACTACTCTGAAGGACATGACTGTTAGGCTGAATTAATGCCACCATAAACTAATAAGAAGCTAGCAAACAATTGTGTGCACCTATTATGAAAAATCTAAAGAAAGAATATTACCAATCTAGGGAGTCTAAGATTAGAATATCCACTGATAAGAAAACCATAGCTAACTGTTACCAACAAGTAACTGAAGGGTATGTCCATTTCTCCTTTTTTTAATAAGCACTAACCACAGAGAAGGGAAGCAAACATAGAACAGCAACAGGCAGCAAAAGAGAGGAGCAAATCCACACACCCAAACACATGCAGTGTACCATCATCGCTCATACTTGTTGCAGAAGAGGGGGTGTTGCAACTCAGCAGCCAATCTGCTGTATTTAAAACAGTCATGTTGTCCCCTGAGAAGAGGAACAGTATAAGAGTTCATTGTCTGAATGCCCGCTGAGTGTACATGAACTAATCTTCAATGCTTGCACCCATTTCTGACCTCCCAGTCCAATCTATAATTTTATTGTATGACATTTACATTTTAGTTTATCAGGTCTGTTTTAGTTCAGTTAAACATATGTACATAGTAATTAGTGAACCTCAGTTCTGATGCCAGAGTGCTTGGGTTTTTTAATCTTATTGCTTGTAAACAATTTAAGGTTTAAATGTACATGTTCCTACTCCACCAGTCATCACTAAATATTCATATACACTTGCAATTCTGTAATTAATTAGCTGAAATTAAAGATGCATTTTAGAGACAAATAAATATTATAAACAAGGAAAATGTTAATCTACAAAGGGTATGGTGTAAAATATTATTAAATACAGGTGAGTTACAATGCACATAACTTTACAAAGAAAGTTTTAGACTGCACAAATTAAATTAAATGGAAAGAGGTGTATCAATTTCATATTTATTTAAAATTCAAAAGAAAATATGATGTGGCAAATGCTGACATCTGGTGATATGAACAGTTTGTAAATTAAAACAAATTTCACCTAATTGACTAGACATATACTTCAAAATGATTGTGGACAATTAAAAATTCAATTTCTATAACATATATACATTTATATGGTCATATAAGGGTATCTGTAAAGTTCATGGAAACAGAATTAAAATATATGTTTATTTTTTAAAAAGTAAGTTTATTTTGTGCAAAAACATTTTGAAATCCATGCATATCTGGAACATACAAAAAGTTCTTGGACATAGGTGTTATTTAAAAACTATACATGGATCAAAAATCTTTTTGCACCATAAAAACCTATCTTTAAAAAATTTTACTTCTTTTTTAAGTTATTTGAAAGTTAAGACAGAGGCAGATAGATACATAGATCTCCCTTCCCCTGGTTCACTCCCCAAATGCCCACAGTAGTTACTGTGGGCCAGGTTGAAGTCACAGCTGGGAACTCAGTCTGGGTTTCCACATGGATGGCAGGGACCCAACTACTTGGCCATCAACTGCTGCCTCCCAGGGTGCACATTAACAGGATAATGGAATATGAGCCAAGCTGGGACTTGAACCCCAACATTCTGATACAGATGTGTGCATCCCAAGCAGCATGTTAACTGGTGTGCCAAACACCTACCTGAAAACTTGTCTTTTAATTCCATTTCCCCATGAACTTTGAGAAGTACCCTTGTATTCTGATACAAAAATTGGGGGGGGGGGGGTGTATTTCTGATAAGTTGGGTGCATTTTATAAAAAAAAACAAGGCAAAATCATTAAAATAATAACTTATTGTTGCCCCATGCTTTGGCAAAATTTGGGCTAATCAAATGAGAAAATATCTGGAAAAGATAAAATTATTTTATAAACAAATCTTAAGTATTATTCCCTTTGAAAATAAAATGCAGCAGATGTGAGTAGGTAAGTATTTACAAAATGATTTTTAGAAAAACCATTTTTATAAAAATTTTTAGGTAAACTTCTTATAATTCAAAATAAAACCAAAGTGTATATGTATATATAACATGTACATGTAATGTCAGTCTGTCCACAATTCTAATGTTTTGGGAACATTTACGGCGGTAAATACCAAAAGGAAGCCTAATTAAAGGCCTTCAAAATGTTACTCAAAACTATTTATTCCCTCTGACTTTCTCCAGCTATAGCAGAGGAACAAAAATTTCAAGCAAATCAGTGCAACAATACATACTGTTTAAACAATACATTCCTTGGATATAACGCTGATTATGTTATTGACAAAACGATATCAGTTTATTAACAGGTCCCTCACATGTGAGAAAGCAAACACTGGCACATCAGTCTGGGTATCTGTGTGGGGATGCACTTACCTCCTGTGCCATTTGTTGTGACTGAGGTGCTGCTGAGGTTAGATTTGTCCAGCTTGGAGCTACCAGGAGCATCACTACCTCCAACAAGAGTGTGCGGACTTGCTAGGTCCTGCATTTCCATAGACCTGTTAGAACAGGAAGCAGTAGAGCAAACGTAAATATTTCAGCAATTGTTCATTAATAAATTACAAATATCATTGTTATACACGTGTGATCTCACAATCATAAAAACTGGAATCAGCAGCTACAAACAAACAAAATAAAAGCTTTTACAGTTAGGCCTCAAAATTTGTGTTTGTAGTCCTACAACTATTCCATATAATGAAGTAAAGAAGAAGGATTCTGCCATCACGGCAGTTTTATGTTGTTATGGATACTCTCCCTCCTCCATGAATTCTGCTGTAAAATATACTGAAATAATAAAAATGTTTAACTCCTCAAATTTCACATCCCTGCTGCCAATGAGGAAAAATCACCAGCCAGAAATAAACTCCAAACCAGAAGAGAAGCTTCTAGCTGACCTCGCTGACCCAAGGGGGCTGAAAACTGAGCCCTGGGCCTGAGAGCTGGAGTTGTAACACTTTTAGCAACCATTCAGAAACAGAAGCCTCTGACTTCATGTTTGTGTCAGGGAGTGTTCTAGAGATGAGATTCTAACAACACTAGGATTCTTGAAAGGCTGACTGGCCCTCTTCTGAAAAGATAACAAGAAAAAAATTCACAATATCCCAAAGTGGCCATGCATGTTTTCATTAAAGAAAGGACCCATACCAGATTTTTTAAATTGAGTGAATTTGTCACTAATGACCTGAGCTACAAAAAAATACTGACGGAGGATCTTCAGCTGACAGAAAGGATACCAGATGGAAACTCAGGTCTACAGGAAAGAATGGAGAATACCAAACACAAGTACACAGGTAAATACAAAAGAAGCAACAGCCTACCGAAGCAAGAAACAACTACATTATAATATGGTATGGAAGTAAAACAAATGACAGCAAAACCACAAAAGATGGTAGGATGAAATTAAACTTTTCAAATTTTCTTCTATTTTTGCATGTAGTGCCAGGTTGAATGTGAATAAGACACAAATTTAGGGTGCATAAAGTAATCCTTACTGTTAATTTTTACTAAGAAAAATACCAATTGGTATAACAAAAATACAAGAGAAAAATTAAATGTAAAAAATTGACTCATTCTTAAGAAATGAGAAAAACAAAGAACATATATGATAAATAGAAAATACACAGTGAGACGATACACTCAAACCTAAAAATATTGATAATTACACTAAATATCAAAAGACTCAACACTTCAATGAAAAGCAAAAACAAAAAAAGACTGTTTCTACAACCAACACCAACTATCAAGGATCTACAGAGAAGCACACCGATGGTACGGAGCATCCAGGCATACAGCCCTGGGACTTAAGAGCTCATTCCTATCACTGCCAGGAGTGTTACTAACGTCAGCTCTCCACTGAGCTCCTTTCTAGGACTTGCTCTCAAGTAAAAGGGCCACTACACCAAAGATCACACCCTTTCTGGGGGCAGCCCTTACCTACCAACTGGCTGATGTAGGGGAGTAAAGGGGGGGCAGCAGATGATGGCTCAAGTAGTTGGATCCCTGCCACCCATATAGGACACCTGGATTGAGTTCTTGGTTGTCAGCTTTGCCTGGTTTAGCCCTAGTTGTGCAGGCATTTAGGGAGTAAACCAGCAAATGGGAGATTTCTCTCTCTCTCTCTCTTCCCCTTTTAAATAAATAAATACATAAATGATTTTAAAAAGAAAGAAATTAGAAAGTGATCTAGCTATAACAACCCTAAACTTGTATGTATATACATGTAGGGGTTCAAAACACATAAAGTAAAGCTGACAGGATTAAAAGATAAAACATACATGTGATCATGATTGCAGGTTTTACAGCATGCTTTATATAATGACCAATAGATAAAAATAGAATAAAAATAAATTTTAAAAATAAATTTTGGCATCATTATCACAGTTCACAATTATAAGACACTGAGTAATTACAGAATAGATAATATTTTCAAGTGCACAGTGACCAAAGGTCAACAAAAGGATTATATGCTAGGTTACAAGATTGGTAGATTTTAAATTGAAATGTTACACATAAGGTATCTGACCATAGTGAATCAATTTAGAAATCAAAGGCAATTATATATAATGTAAATAATAGATATATAAATAAATCTATAATATATAAAATAATTCTCAATAGTTGAAAATTAAACATTATATTTCTAAATATTCAAAGAAACCACAAGTAAATGTAAATAATACTTAAGAAAAAATGATAACAAAAACACATAAAGTCAAAACCTGTGGTATGCAAATAAGGTACTGGTTATAGATAAATTTGTATCCTTAAGTAGTTATACTACAACAGAATAAGGGTTTAAAATCTTTTATCTAAGTTTCCACCTCAAGAAACCAGAAAAGGAAAAGTAAATGAAAGTAAAATGTAGAAGGGAAAAATAAACAGCAGAAGTAATTGAAATAGAAATTCTATGGACAATACAATTTATCAATTCAGAAAATGATCTAGATTATAATGATATTAAGATGATAATAATAGACTATCATTAACAATTGTATGACAATGAATTCAACAGATAAAACTAGTGAATTGCTTGAAAGAGAAGCTTATAAAACCTGACCCAATTATAACAGAAAATCTGAAAAAATCCTAAATAAATAAATTCATAATTAAGCATTTTTCAAAAAAGAAAAGTGCAGGGTCATATGACCTCATTAGTGAAAAGTAATGACAATCTTTTACAAATTTAGGGAAAAATCAAAGGAAATGCTTTTCATTCCCTTTTAGGAGAGCAGAATTACCCTGACCCACAAACTGACATAGATAATTTCAAAAAGAAAATTATGAATCTTTATTTCTCGTAAACATTCATGAAAAAAACCTAATGAAATACTGTCAAATCAAATCTAGCAATAAAAAGAAAATATATCATGACAGAGTGTGGTTTATGCTAGAAATGCAAAATTGACCTGACATTTGGAAATCAATGTAATTCAATATATTAACAGAATATTATTTCCATGGGTACAAAAAAGTATGTGCCAATATCCATCATCCATTCTTGATAAAAATTCTTGGCAAACCAGAAATATTTTCCCCATCTGATAAAAACCACTCTTGAGAAATCTATAGCTTCTATAGCATTTAATTATGATATATTGAATTCTTTCAGAACCAAGGCAAAGAGGTCTGATTTTCTCATTGATATTTCACTGGCAACCTTAGCCACTATAAGACAAAAGTCAATAAATAAAAAAGGTGACGTGCAGAAAGAAAAAATATTTAAACTTACTGATAACACAATTGTTTATCTATAAAATTCTGGGAAATTCATTTTAAAAGTTCCCCAAACTACAAAAACTAATGAGTGAATTCACTAGTTACATACACAGGGCCCTTGCAAGTACTAAACAAAAACATCTGAAATATTTCAATATCTTTGCAGTTCAAGTGCCAAAATATCAAAACAGTGATTGCTGAGGAAGCTGGAAGTTGGACTATTGATAGTTCACCTCCAGTTCAACTCAACTCTAGGAGGTAACTGAATGACCACATCCTTGTCTTAACTGCTAGAGAAAGAACTTAAACTCTTCAGGAGAGAAAAAAAAAAAACACAAGTAATATTCTTCATTCTCTACTCATATAAACAGTCCTGTGTTGCTAACAGTGGGGATAGTTCTAAGAGATGTATCATTGGGTGGTTTCCCTGTTGGGCAAATATAATAGAGTGTACTTAAACTAAGTCAAATACCATGTCACTAGGCAATATAACCCTACAGAACAATAGATTCATATGCACTCCACTGTTAACCAAAATGTCATTATTATGTACACAGTCATACTGTTTAGAACATTATAAATTTTTTGAAAGTTGGGATTACAGAAAGAAAGGGAGAGACAGAAAGAGAAGAGAGAGATTTCCCATCTGCTGATTCACTCCCTAAATGACCAGGGCTGGGACAGGCCAAAGCCAGGAGCCAGGAGTCAGGAGCTTAATTTCCTGATGAAGGAGGTCTCCCACATGAGTACAGGGGCCCAACGCACTTGGGCCATCCTCTGCTGCATTCCTAGGAACATTAACAAAGGAGTTAGATTGGAAGTGGATCATCTTTGCTCGATGCCTGTATGGGATACTGGCACTGCAGACAGCAGCCTGACCCACTGTACTACAGCACTGGCCCCACATTGTTCAGAAAACTATGAATATTTTGAAACATTAAAAAAGAGGAGGGGCCGGCGCCGTGGTTCACTTTGTTAATCCTCCACCTGAGGCACTGGTATCACATATGCCGCCGGTTCTAGTCCCGCCTGCTCCTCTTCCAGTCCAGCTCTCTGCTGTGGCCTGGGAGGGCAGTGGAGGATGGCCCAAGTGCTTGGGCCCCTGCACCCACATGGGAGACCAGGAAGAATCACTTGGCTCCTGGCTTCACGGTGGTGGCATTCATTTGGGGGGTGAGCCAATGGAAGGAAGTCCTTTCTCTCTGTCTCTCTCACTGTCTATAACTCTACCTGTCAAATAAATTTTTTAAAAAATTTAGAAAAAAAAGAAAGTGTGACTCTTAGAAGACAGAAAACACAGTAAGTAGGAGGAAACCTAAATACAACCTAGTTTTGGGCATCGATCAGGAAGACTGAAAAACCAATGTGAATATTTTTAAAACTTATAAGAAAAAATTCACATAACACACAGTACATATGTGTATGTACAAACATATATACACATATACATGTCATATATATACAGGTCTTATACAGGCCATACACATTTTTTTTTAGACAGGCAGAGTTAGACAGTGAGAGAGAAGAGAGACAAGAGAGGAAGGTCTTCTTTTCGTTGGTTCACCCCCCAAATGGCCGCTACAGCCGGCGTGCTGCGCTGATCCAAGGCCAGGAGCCAGGTGTTTCCTCCTAGTCTCCCACGCGGGTGCAGGGCCCAAGCACTTGGGCCATCCTCCACTGCCTTCCCCGGCCACAGCAGAGAGCCAGACTGGACGAGGAGCAACCGGGACAGAATCCAGCGCCCCAACAGGAACTAGAACCCGGGGTGCTGATGCCAAAGGCAGAGGATTAGCCAAGTGAGCCGCGGCACCGGCCAGGCCATACACATATTGATATATGCATATAATATGGGAACTATATAATAAAAAGTTCAAAAAAGAGTTTCAAAAAGTTTATGGAGAATGGAATTAAAATAATAATGCACATTTCCATGAACTTTTTTTTAAAAGATGTATTTATTTATTTATTTGAAAGGCAGAGTTACAGAGAGGCAGAGGCAGAGAGAGGGAGAGAGGTCTTCCATCTGCTGGACCACTCCCCAAATAGCCACAGTGGCCAGAACTGAGCTGATCAGAAGCCAGGAGCCAGGAGCTTCTTCCAGGTCTCCCATGCAGGTGTGGGGTCCCAAGGACTTGGGCCATCTTCTACTGCTTTCCCAGGCCATAGCAGAGAGCTGGATGGGAAGTGGAGCAGCCAGGACTCATACCAGCGCCCACATGGGATGTTGGCACTGCAGGCGGCAGCTTTACCCGCTATACCACAGTGCTGTCTCCCCATTTCCATGAACTTTTAAAAGCCCACTGGTATACTCTATTTGGGAGAAAAATGGAAACTCTTTCAAAAAGGACCAAATGAAATTTCTACAATGAAGACTAAAATACATTAAATACAAAATACACTTGAGTGAACCTAATGGCAGATTGGACACTACAAAAGAAAAGGTCAGCAAATTTGATCTGCAATCTAAAGTTGGCCAAGAAAAATTTTCCAAACTGAAGCAGAGAGACAAAAAATTGGAAAGTATCAGGTATAAATAACCTGTGGAACATTATCAGAAAGCAGGACAAAGAGAATTATTAATAATAATATTAAAATAAATAATGGTCAAAATCTTTCTAAATCTGATGAAAAACACCAGCATAAAAATCATTAAGCACAATGAATATCAAGTTTAATAAAAAAGTAAAAATAATACCACAGCTAAACCCATCACAGTCAAATTCTGAAAATAAGAGAAAACTTTACTGCAGGAGAAGATACACAGGGGGAATAATAATGAAGTTACAGCTAATTTCTCATACATCTGTATTTATTAGATAAAATGGAAATAGCAATGAAGCTGTTTCCATTTTTAATAGTATCAGTGTTTTCACAGCATTATTTGAAATAAACGCAGACTTGTAGGAAACCTTCACATTTACAGAAGACTCAGCATTCTGCTTCAAAAACCATCGCGGTAACACTATAGTTGGAATGACTTTTAGGTTCAGTATTTATACAATACAAGAAAACAGAAATTTTTACGAATGGAATGTATAGGTTGCATTGACCTTGTAAAAACTGAATTTTGGCAGGCTTCTTTAAGCATTTTGGAAGATAATGTTTCCAGAGAGAATGTTAGAAGGACTAAAACTGGAGAATAAATACTGGGACTCTGAATTTAAGCTGAAATAGTCAATTATTATTTCAAAAAAAATTCTTTTTGAATACTATCAATGCTATAACATTACAAGCGCTTACTGAACCCTGAAAACTCCACCACACTTTCAGATTCACATTTAAGCAATCACCTCATGTACCACTTCCTGTTCCACAAATGATCTATGTTTCAAAGGATCCATGATTCCCCTCACAATCTTAGCTTGTACATACCATTTCACATGTGATGATAGCTCCTATAAATCATCTTATGCAATTTTTAAATAGCTAAAAATGCGACTTCCTCCATGATGCTTTTACTGGTCATACTGTCACATTATTGTAAAATTTTTATTTTGATATTCCTCTGCAATACTTTTAAGTCTATTTTAATTTATCATCATATGGTCTAGCAAAGCAAGAATGTTTTTCATTTACCCTTGAACTCCCATAGTGCCTTTCATATAAAATAAGCTAGTAAATTGTCATCAAATTTGGCAGCTTTTAAGTTACTTTGGCGTTCATTCATTGAATAAAAATAATAAGCATCTTAAATATGTTTACATATTCATTTATGGGTCATTTCCACATACAAATGGACTATGTACATTTTCCTATATATTATACACATTGCAAAATATATTCAAAAACGCAATTGTTCAAAGTGGTAAGAATGAAATAAGCAACATCTTTATAAAATATATTTTAAAATTATTTGACAATGATTTCTGTTGTTGACAAAGTAACTAGAAAACTGGGTCTTGATTATTCCTACTATAACAACCAAACTCAGGAAAAAGAAATATTGGAAGCAACTGTTTTGATGGCACAGGACTTGGTCCCCAAGACAAAAATAATAAATGAGATTAGCTCTTAGACAAAAACTGATATATTGTCCAAATCCTAAACATTCCAAAAAAAGCTGTGTCCCTTGACCAGCTCCTAGGAATTAATCTCCAAGGCCCTGGCAAACTTGCCTTATAAGAGTGTCTTCGTTTACGTGGGGCCTTGGGCCATGCCAGTAGTGGATACTAACAATGTTAATTCTGGATGGGGGCTTTGGGATAAAGATGGTAATGAAGTTTAACCACGTGTGTGGTCCAATAATCTTAAGTAAATGACCCCAAATAGAAACCCTAGATCAAGTGTTGGGTCAGCTTCTTGGTTGGCAATCCTCTGAAGGTATTGTCACATGTTATCACTGAGAGTAGTAATTGCTGTCTCTCCAACTCTCCCAGGAAGACAACAGGTAATTAAATCCTACTTTCTCCTGGACTCTGGTGTATGTGACTTTTCCTCTGATAATGTTAATTTATATCCTTTAACTCTAATAAATCACAAACATGGGTCCGATAGCTTTTGTTTTTGCAGCTCTTTCTGGCAAATCATTGGAAATGAAGATGGTCTTGGGGAACCTTCAACAATAACCCTGCAATTATTGATCAGAATTCCACCTAAAGGCATCAATTAGACCTCAATATAAGCAGAGAATATCTTGTCTTACTGAGTTGATGAGACAGAGATGGGAATCTGGAAAGGGTGAGGTGGGTGGAATTTGTAGTATGTATAACCTCATAATGGAAACCTGCCTGAAGAAGGAGTTCCAGGAATCCAGAACATCTTATGAGGCTAGACAGTGAAGCAAACTGTGAGCTGAAAAATTCTGAGAAGTCACATGAGGCCTGAATGATATTGGCAGTCAACCAGAAATCCCAAAGGAGACCTAGCCTCAATATAGGTCTACAGTTTTCCTCAAATGTAGTCTAATCCAGAGTGCCCTGGACAAGCTTACAAAAAGGTTCAAAAACATCAAGCTGATATGAACAGGACAAGATACACATTTTAAAGAGAGGGAAAAAAAACTCAAACACTCAATAATATAAAATCCATAATCCAGACAAGAATTAATAGACATTCAAGAAGCCAGAAAATGTGACCCAGTAAAGAGAGATCAGACAATAACAACATAACCCTAAACAACAGAAGTAGTGGAATCAGCAAAAAATGCCACTAAAATCAAACTTTTAAAAAATGTTTTGAATTTACTAAAGGGCAGAGAGACCCAGAGAAACAGAGACAGATGGAGGGATGGAGGAGGGGAGAGGGAGATAGAGAGAAAAAGAGAGATCTTCCATCTACTGGCTCACTCCCAAACACAAAGGCTGGGGCTGAGGCAGGCCAAATCCAGGAGCCTCCAATTCAATTCAGGTCTCCATGTAGGTGTCAGGGACCTAATTACTTGAGCTAATGTGCATCCAAGGGTACACATCAGCACACCCAAGGGTGCACATTAGCAGGAAGCTGGAAATGGAAGTGAAGGCAGAACTTGAATCCAAGGCACTCACATATACGATGTTAGTGTCCCCAGGAGCATCTTAACCACTGTGCCAAATGCCCATCTCCACATAAAACTTTTAAATATAGTTAATCATGAAGAGAAAGTATGCACATAAGTAGGAGGGAAGAGTAAGATATAACTAAAGTAAGACTTCTAGAACTGAAAACTACGAAAAGAAAAATTTTATCAGGTGGAATTAGTAACATGATGTTATAAAAGAAAAGATGAAAAAAGAAAAAAACTGAAAACAAAGCAAAAGAAAATATCCAACCTAAAGACTAAAATGAACAAAGATTCATACTGAATTCACAGTGCCTCTGTGTCCCGAGGGGCAAAATCAGTTTAGTTTCTCTGCAAGTGAAGCAGCAGAAGGAAAGGAGAGAAGGGTGCAGAAAAATATATTTAAAGAAATAAAGGCTTAACGTTTTAGAGATTTGATGAACATCTCAATGAAGCCCCAGAAAGATACATCACACATATATACGCACATGTGTCCATGTGCACACACACAATCCAAACCAAGGCACTTCACAATCAAATGGGGAAAATTGGTTGCACACACAAAAATGTTAAAAGCAACCAGATAACTTCATAGCCTTTTTAATGCAATGCAATGCAAGCCAAAAGATGAAAGAGTCATTAAGATTGGAGAAAAACAAATATGCCAACTTAGAAATAATATGGACCTCCTGCAAATATAGCCTTCAAAAAGGAAGGTAAAATAAATATGTCTAAAAGAAAAAGAGCAATTTATGAAAAACCCACGGCCAACATCCTATTGAATGGGGAAAACTTGGAAGCATTTCCACTGAGATCTGATACCAGACAGGGATGCCCACTCTCACCACTGCTATTCAATATAGTTTTAGCCAGAGCTATTAGGCAAGAAAAGAAATTAAAGGAATACAAATTGGGAAGGACCATCCCTCTTTGCAGATGATATGATTCTTTACTTAGGGGATCCAAAGAACTCTACTAAGAGACTATTGGAACTCATAGAAGAGTTTGGCAAAGTAGCAGGATGTAAAATCAATGCACAAAAATCAACAGCCTTTGTATACACAGGCAATGCCACGGCTGAGGGAGAACTTCTAAGATCAATCCCATTCACAATAGCTACAAAAACAAGCAAATACCTTGGAATAAACTTAACCAAGGACGTTAAAGATCTCTATGATTACAAAACCTTAAAGAAAGAAATAGAAGAGGATACCAAAAAAAAAAATGGAAAAATCTTCCATGCTCATGGATTGGAAGAATCAATATCATCAAAATGTCCATTCTCCCAAAAGCAATTTACAGATTCAATGCAATACAAAACAAAATACCGAAGACATGCTTCTCAGATCTGGAAAAAATGATGCTGAAATTCATATGGAGGCACAGGAGACCTCGAATAGCTAAAGCAATCTTGTACAACAAAAACAAAGCCAGAGGCATCACAATACCAGATTTCAGGACATACTACAGGGCAGCTGTTATTAAAACAGCATGGTACTGGTACAAAAATAGATGGATAGACCAATGGAACAGAATTGAAACACCAGAAATCAATCCAAACATCTACACCAACTTATATTTGATCAAGGATCTAAAACCAATCCCTGGAGTAAGGACAGTCTATTCAATAAATGGCGCTAGGAAAATTGGATTTCCACATGCAGAATCATGAAGCAAGACCCCTACCTTTCACCTTACATAAAAATTCACTCAACATGGATTAAAGACTGAAATCTATGACCTGACACCATCAATTTTTTTTTTAATTTTTTGACAGGCAGAGTGGACAGTGAGAGAGACAGAGAGAAAGGTCTTCTTTTGCTGTTGGTTCACCCTCCAATGGCCACCGTGGCCAGCGCGCTGTGGCCGGCACACCACGCTGATCCGATGGCAGGAGCCAGGAGCCAGGTGCTTTTCCTGGTCTCCCATGGGGTGCAGGGCCCAAGCACCTGGGCCATCCTCCACTGCACTCCCTGGCCACAGCAGAGAGCTGGCATGGAAGAGGGGCAACCGGGACAGAATCCGGCGCCCCGACCGGGACTAGAACCCGGTGTGCCGGCGCCGCTAGGCGGAGGATTAGCCTAGTGAGCCGCGGCGCCGGCCTACCATCAAATTATTAGAGAGCATTGGAGAAACCCTGCAAGATACAGGTACCAGCAAAGACTTCCTAGAAAAGACCCTGGAGCCACAGGCAGTCAAAGCCAAAATTAACTATTGGGATTGCATCAAATTGAGAAGTTTCTGTACTGCAAAAGAAACAGTCAGGAGAGTGAAGAGGCAAAGGCAACCGACAGAATGGGAAAAAATACTTGCAAACTACGCAACAGATAAAGGGTTGATAACCAGAATCTACAAAGAAATCAAGAAACTCCACAACAACAAAACAAACAACCCACTTAAGAGATGGGCCAAGGACCTCAATAGACATTTTTCAAAAGAGGAAATCCAAATGGCCAACAGACACATGAAAAACTCTTCAAGATCACTAGCAATCAGGGAAATGCAAATCAAAACCACAATGAGGTTTCACCTCACCCCAGTTAGAACGGCTCACATTCAGAAATCTACCAACAACAGATGCTGGCGAGGATGTGGGGAAAAAGGGACACTAACCCACTGTTGGTGGGAATGCAAACTGGTTAAGCTGCTATGGAAGTCAATCTGGAGATTCCTCAGAAACCTGAAGATAACCCTACCGTTCAACCCAGCCATCCCACTCCTTGGAATTTACCCAAAGGAATTTAAATTGGCAAACAAAAAGCTGTCTGCACCCTAATGTTTATTGCAGCTCAATTCACAATAGCTAAGACCTGGAACCAACCCAAATGCCCATCAACAGTAGACTGGATAAAGAAATTATGGGACATGTACTCTATAGAATACTATACAGCAGTCAAAAACAATGAAATCCAATCATTTGCAACAAGATGGAGGAATCTGGAAAACATTATGCTTAGTGAATTAAGCCAGTCCCAACGGGACAAATATCATATGTTCTCCCTGATCAGCGACAACTAACTGAGCACCAAAGGGGAAACCTGTTGAAGTGAAATGGACACTATGAGAAACAATGACTTGATCAGCCCTTGTCCTGACTGTTGATGTACAATGTAATACTTTATCCAGTTTAGTATTTTTTTTGTTTTGTTCTAGTACTATTGGTTGAACTCTGTAATTAACACACAATTATTCTTAGGTGTTTAAATTTTAACTGAAAAGTGATCCCTGTTAAATATAAGAGTGGGAATAAGAGAGGGAGGAGATGTACAATTTGGGACATGCTCTATCGGACTTGCCCCAAATGGTGGAGTTAGAAATGTGCCAGGGGATTCCAATGCAATCCCATCAAGGTGGCATGTACCAATGCCACCTCACTAGTCCAAGTGATCAAGTTCAGTTCACAATTGATCACACTGATAGGTCTAAGAGTCAAAGGGATCACACAAACAAGACTAGTGTCTGCAAATACTAACTGATAGAATCAAAAAGGGAGAGAACGATCTAACATGGGAAGCGGGATACACAGTATACTCGTAGAATGGCACATGTCCTAAATAGCACTCTGGCCTCAGAATTAGCCCTTAAGGCATTCGGATCTGGCTGAAGAGCCCATGAGAGTATTTTAGGCATGGAAAGGCAAGAGACTCGGGTGGGGGGGGGGGGACACAACTAAATGAAAGATCTCTGCAAGTGAGATCCCAGTGGAAAGAACGGGGCCATTAAAGAAGGAGGTACTTTTCTCTGAAGGGAGGAGAGAGCTTCCACTTTGACTATGACCCTGTCGGAATAAGATCGAAGTCAGCGAACTCAAAAGGCTTCCATAGCCTTGGCAACTCATGACTAGAGCCTAGGGAGATTACTGACGCCATAAACAAGAGTGTCAAATTGTTAAGTTAACAACAGGAGTCACTGTGTACTTACTTCTCATGTGTGATCTGTCCTTAATGTGTTGTCCAATGTGAAGTAATGCTATAACTAGTACTGAAACAGTATTTTACACTTTATGTTCTGTGTGGGTGCAAACTGATGAAATCTTAATATATACTAAATCGATCTTCTGTATATAAAGATAATTGAAAATGAATCTTGATGTGAATGGAATGGGAGAGGGAGAGGGAGATGGGAGGGATACGAGTGGGAGGGAAATTATGGGGGGGGTTGCCATTGTAATCCATAAACTGTACTTTGGAAATTTATATTTACTAAATAAAAAAATAAAAAAAAATTAATTTTGATTTTTTATTTATACAAAGGGAAGAAATTTCATATACTTTAGATACACAGTTTGAAGGGCATAATGACTCTTCATTTAAGTGGGTTGATATTTCTTAAATTAAGGAAGCCTTTAAAAAACAGAGATGTATTATTGCTGCCCAGAATACAGCAAGAATATTTCTGTAATATATCCTTTTGTATGTTTTATAATTAATTTGAATATGAAATTTTTAAGCCTAATTCATCCAAAATATAAAATTGATCTTAGAGTTAAATAGTACAAAATGAGTAACAGGTACCTGTTATCACTGAGGACATATCATTGCCATATATTATGTGACACATTTTATGCTTGATACTTCATATATGTTATCTTCTTAATCTTTAAAATAATACATTGACATGCATATCATTTCCCACTTTTTCTAGATGAAAAAATTGAGACTCAGAAATGATACTCAGCATGTCCAAAATCACACACATAGAATGCAGCAGCACCACATGTTCAATTCATGTTTATCTGATGCCGTAACTCAGTTTCCAATTTCTATCATACATTGCACATTTTCCATTTTTAAGTGACTTTCTTTATAGAAACTACAATCAAAGAAATATAATCTTGCAATAAAATATTGTGAGCAGTTTTCAAAAATTACTAAAATTCAATACCAGCCAAATCTACTCTACCAAATTATGATATTTAAAGGTGACTCTAAATTCTTCCCAAGATGTCTATTTCAACCCATTTTTAGTGATTCTTATGCCATAAGGCCATGTGAATGCCACCATCTGGACAAAATTTTAAAAAATGAAATTATCCATAAACACAAAACCACAGATACACAAAAGAAGAATTACAAAATACATGCAAATATTTTCTTGGGTCTTTTCTGCAGTTTTTCTGTAGTGTAGTTGGAATTTATTTCTGTCTGAAATTGTCTTCTTCAGCCAAGGAAGAGAGTAAGTCTTATGTTCATGCACTTTTTAGAGTCTACTCTAACTCAGAAACCATGATTCATCCTGCACAGAACCCGGTAATGAGTCACTGCCCTGTTTATTTATAGGCTGTCTCCATCAGTTGTCCCCATCCCAAGAAATGTGAAAGCATCCTAGACTTTCAAAGACACCTACTCAATGCCAGCTTTTCCTCTCTGCATAAAGTGGACAGCATGTATGCATGGTTCTATTTCCCATATTCTCAAATTCTACCAAATTAGTAAATTTATATTTTCCCATATTTCAAGGAAAAAATTCAAGTATTTGCTTTGCTCATAGCTTCCTTTCCTATATAATACAAACCTCAGTTCTTCTGAGATGAAAAATAGGAAGAACAACATCAGTTTGTATTCATATAAATACAGTATAAGGCTCCATTGGGGCAGGGATTATTTTCTATTTTGTTCACTGTTTGTTTTCCCTACTCCTAGAATAGTGCAGTGTACTTAGTGGATGCTGATGAATGACTAACACAACAAGAATAGAAAGAAATGCACATGAAGTGATTGGAGTCACTTAGAGTCAATTGTAGTCTAATTCTTTGAGTAAGGATCCAATATTTTATAGAATAAATGAGAATTTTTGAATATCAGAATGTCGAACTAACAAGAATAAAGCATTGCCATGGACAAAATGTACATGATTAAGCTTCAGGCTCTAAAGGAACATTCAATATCCTGAAATGAAAAAAAAATGCTTGTACATTTTCTTTATTCTAGGGATAGTTTTAGGATGTCTTCTAATGTCCTCAAAGATTTTTCAGGCTATTGATAGGATAAGGGGAGAGTTTTGTGTTGTTGGGGGGATAGTGATTAGTTCTCTCATGCAAACATGTGTGGAAATTTTCATACCTATGTGTATGTGCAATTTGAGATCTCCCAAATGAGAGGTTGTGTGTGTGTGTGTGTGTGTGTGTGTGTTAGAGAAAAACAGAGGAAGGTAGAAAGGGTGTGAGGCGGAGAAAGAAAGAGGCCAGAGGAGAGATGATCTACATAGACACAAAAAGACACAGTGGGGTCGGGGGGAGTAATAGAGCAATGTGGTGGATCAGGTGAAAAACACCGGGATATGCCACTACGGAACATCAGTTTCCATTTTTCTGGAAAAAGTATGTGCCTTTCAAAACATCAGGCAATGAGGCTAGATCATCTGAAGTCAACATATTTCAGGTTAGCACCCAAGAACTCCTTGTTAGAATCCCAGCCTTGAGCCAGGTACTCCACAGGCGGTAAGGCTGGAAGATGTGGCTTCCCTCTGCAGCACAATGTCTTTGTCACTGATCATCCTGAGAGTCCCAGAAGGAGACCCTCACCAATCTACTTCCCCATGGTCAGAACTGAAGCCATTTGCAGAGGGGAGAAACTACAAGAGGAGAAAGACCTTTACTAAAATTTAGGAAGGTGGGCTGGGCACAAACAAGGGGAGTTGTTCTTACTGTTTTGCCAGTGACCTCATGCTTGTCCCTGAGGCCAGCATGAATGCTTGCAGTGCAAGTGACCCATCTGCCAGGGTGACCTCAGGCCCTGGAGCAACAGCAAATAAAGCCATGGACACACTGTTCTCTGGACACTTTTACAGTCCTGCCTTTCCAGGGCTTGCAGCTCTAGACCTGAGACTGCAATTCTAGCCATTTCTTTACTATGAGTCTAACACATTTTTCAGATAAAAATGTCCACCCCTCACACTTTCAGGAAATGTGGATAAATATTTCAAGATAACAAAAACATTTCTCTAAATTTTGGCTTTCAAAAGTTCTCCTTCATTGGAAAACAAAGAAGTAAACAAAAACCCAACAGAGTCTCCAAGTATTACTTGAATGGTATAAGACTCAAGTTTCTTTCAGATCAGTTACAAACCATGGTTGATGAAGCAGGAAATTATTTTCCACTAGCAAGTAGTGGGTAAAGCCTATAAGACCACAATCAAAACATTTAATGCTCTCAATTATACCAAGAACTTTTTTTTTCCTATGGAAAAAACCTCTAAGAGTAAGGATCCAATATTGTATAGAATAAATGAGAATTTTTGAATATCAGAATGTTGAACTAACAAGAATTAAGCATTGCCAGGTACAAAATGTACATGATTAAGCTTCAGGCTCTAAAGGAACATTCAATATCCTGATGAAAAATGCCATGTTATGCTTTAGGCTGAGTGCTAGCTAAGAATTTTGTACTGTCAAATAAAACCCGAGTTTTAAACTCAATCTTTGTCATTTACCAATCATGGCAACTTCGACTTAAAATTGGAAATACGCCGGCACCGCGGCTCACTATGCTAATCCTCCACTTGCGGCGCCAGCACCCTGGGTTCTAGTCCCAGATGGGGGGCGCCGGATTCTGTCTCAGTTGCTCCTCTTCCAGTCCAGCTTTCTGCTGTGGCCTGGGAAGGCAGTGGAGGATGGCCCAAGTGCTTGGGCCCTGCACCCGCATGGGAGACCAGGAGAAGCTCCTGGCTCTTGGCTTCAGATTGGTGTGGTGCGCTGGCAGCAGCGCGCTGGCCATAGTGGCCATTTGGGGGATGAACCAATGGAAGGAAGACCTTTCTCTCTGTCTCTCTCTCTCTCACTATCCACTCTGCCTGTCAAAAAAATAATAATAAAATAAATTTGGAGATAATACTACCTACTGGAGGGCTATCATGTGAATTAACTAAGATTACACACATAACATATTCAGAGTTTGGTATACAGTACATGCTTAATAAATGTTAGTTGTTATAGCAATTACACCTATAACACTGATACTAAATGCTTGGTTAGTCTGAAAACGTGTGCTATCAAGAAAATTGTTCTCTTAGGAGGCCAGCCGTTTCATTTTCAGGTAACTTATGTTAACAGGAATTTTCCTATGCTTGCTTTCCCTCCAATTTAAGTTGCAGAAGAAAATCCACCCATTGACACAGGTCAAGTGTAAACCTTCATTCATGTAACAGTCTATCAACCATCCAAGGACCATTCTGACCAAGAGACTCTGTCTTCCAAATTTGGGCATCTCCAGTCCCTTTGGTCCATGTAAGCCATTTCAAACTCCTTTACCTTCCTAATATTCTCTTCTGAGAAAATTTCAAGACACTTCTTAAACTGTGGGACATAGTTAGTGGCAGAAAATACAGCAGGGATCTTGTAACTCTCACTCTAGACTCGTCAGTGTAGTCTGAAGAATATATTAGCTTTGCTCTTGGACACTTTACAATCTTGTTGAAAACCATTCACAAAATCCTTACATTTTTAACCCAAGTGGTACTTTAGACCCCTGTTTTCACCCAGTCATTATGCTTACACTTGGCCTTTGGAACTTAAAAGTGAACAGTTTTCCATGGACCCTCCAAAATGCCACTCTGTTTCACTGAACCCAATGTGTAAGCCCCTGCAGTTAGATTCTGATTGTCCTGTTCAGTGTACTCTCCCAGTGCCATATCAAGCCTGAACATTCTTAGCATGTCCAATGCCCTCATAACACACATTTTTGAATAGGCCAGTGTCAAAGACAGGGCCTAGGACGGCACTAGAGGTATACTTGAGGATTTATATGGACTCCTTGTGAACAGTGATGAATGATTGCTAGGACAATCACTTGGTCTATTTTTCTGTCTTTTACTCATAGATGTATAAAAAGCTTTTGACATATATGTTGTTAAATTCTGTGTGCTCTGAGTCTAGTGCATGTATTTTTCTTCCTTGCTGGTACTGCTATCACAAAAGCTGGGAGGTTGTTCTGATATGCCATCAGCTTAGAGAACTTATGCTGGGCCCCTATTACTTATTTAATGATCTAAAGATTTCATTTTAGAACCAGCAATTCACAAGTACATTGTTCTATAGTTCATTATATCATTTGGAGAAGTCATTGAAAAATAACTTTTAGGCGAATCTGACCATGGACATGCATAAAGAATGTGCCTTATTACATAATATGGATTGGGAATAAGGAGTGTAAATTTAAGCCTATGATCTACTACCTTGAAAAAGTTAATGGATGTTTGTAGATAGTTTTCCAAATATCTTCTTGGGTTTATTGGGCTCAGTAAATAACACCAAGACTCCTCCATAGACTGGCACTCTGTACTCCCTTCCTTTCTCTGCCAAGACATTCTGTATCTTTATGAGGTTACTCAACCCATTCACTTTGAGTGCAAGGAAGTTAGCACCTGCCACAAAGGATCAGAAAGTGAAATGTGATGAGAGAGCCCTGTGATAAGTGCCTGACCTTAGTAAACAAAAATAAAACCTCTGAAAAAACGACGAAAACGTGGCATCACCCACACCCCAGTATTGTGTGGCCTGTGATATATGCAATTAGTGCTCCTCTCCACAGGAAGCGCTGTTTGGAGCTATGTCATTCATGGATCAGCAGCGCCAGATGACTGGGAACTCCCCCACTGCCCCTTACTCATGGCACTATAACATGATAGTCTCCACAAAAAAAAGTCAACAGCCATCTTAGTGATAGGGACCACTGGCCCATTTCTCATCTGGTGTAATAGTTTGCAGAGCAGATCCACACAATGCAGCACCCTTGAAATCAGCAGAAGCTCAGCACTCTGATCCGTGCCAAAGAGCAAGATGAGAAATGAGGCTGGTATAAATATTCAATTGAGAAGTTATGGCCAATCTCTTTGCACTGTGTGTTCAGTGCAACTCAAAACTGCTCCACCTGGTCCCTTCTGGCTCCCTCCTGTCTACTACGGGCTGGCAGCTGGAAGGCAGGAAGAACCTTGGGGATCTTTTAATTTGCTGTAGCACCGGTGGGGCAGACAGGAGGGATGACAATGCATATGCTGGGATTCAATTACAGAGCTGTCTTTTTCCCAGGTGGGAGGCATTACCGACTTCAGAGAATTTGATGCATCCGTATTTAAGTTCCCTTAGGAAATGATGGGTGGTTTGAAAATGCTGGTGGTATGGAATAATTCACTATAGTGGGTCCTCACTAAAAAGGTCTTGGAAAAATTTTAAGCAAATTGAACATTTTGTTAGTGCGATGTGCAATCTTTATTTTTCACTTATTTTCAAAATAAAATCATTTTGACTCTCACTGGGATTAAACATGACAATAGGTCTGATCTGATTTCATCATCATTTAAAAAAAATCATCTATTATTTTTCACTTTATGTTTCTGTGTGGGAGCAAACTGTTGAAATCCTTACTTAATGTATACTAAGCTGATCTTCTGTATATTAAGATAATCGAAAATGAATCTTGATGTGAATGGAAGGGGAGAGGGAGTGGGAAAGGGGAGGGTTGTGGGTGGGAGGGACGGTATGGGGGGGGAAGCCATTGTAATCCATAAGTCGTACTTTGGAAATTTATATTCATTAAATAAAAGTTAAAAAAAATAAAATAAAATCATTTTGTAATGTCTGCCTGGAAATACACATGGTAGCCTACAAATTCTGAAATAAGCTGCTATTTAAACTACACAGTGCAGGCCAGAGCAGCCTAGAGCTCAATGTCTCCTGCATTTCACTGCCAAAATAGGTTTCAAATATTGCATAAACTTAACTGCTTTCCAAACATGAACATTTATGGAGGAAACACAGTGTTCTGCACTTAAAACACTTGAATAGTTTCTAAAAGCTTGACAAAAAATACCTACAATATAATTCTTTCTTTACAATAAAATGCCATATGCATTAGCCTGTGCTAATTCATCTGTGCTGAAGAGGGAGCTTGAGTTTCACATTCCACTTGTTCTAAAGCAAAATTCGCCAAATACAAGAGTAACAGCACATGAACAGTATTAAGAAGTGGTAACTGCACTATTTCTATATGACCAGTCACAGTGCTAACTGCAAATCAACATTATATATTTATTAAAGTAGATCTATTGGTTCCTTTATATAAGGGCTCCATTCTGATAAAAACCACCATAAATTGAAAATGCATTTAATCTACCAAATATCATAGCTTTTCTTAGCCTAACTCGAATATGCTCAGAATACTTACATTACATTAGTCCATGGCTGGGCAAGTCATGTAATGCAAAATCTATTTTACAACAAAGGGTTGAATGTCTCATGTAATTTACTGAATACTGTACTGAAAGTGAAAAACAATGGTTTTATGGCTATGCTTTTTTTTGAACCATCATAAATTTATAAAACTGTGAATGGCACCCCTTATCTGAGGATACTTCAAAAATTCCCTGGAAAAAATGGAATTTAAAGTGAATTTGTGGCCGGTGCCACGGCTCACTTGGCTAATCCTCCGCCTGCAGCACCGGCACCCCAGGTTCTAGTCCCAGTTGGGGCACCGGATTCTGTCCCGGTTGCTCCTCTTCCAGTCCAGCTCTCTGCTGTGGCCCGGGAAGGCAGTGGAAGATGGCCCACGTGCTTGGGCCCTGCACCCACTTGGGAGACCAGGAGGAAGCACCTGGCTCCTGGCTTCGGATTGGCGTAGCGCACTGGCTGTAGCAGCCATTTGGGTGGTGAACCAATGGAAAAGGAAGACCTTTCTGTCTCTCTCACTGTCTAACTCTTCCTGTCCAAATAAATAAATAAATAAATAAAGTGAATTTGCTTTGGTAAGCTCATAATACGAAGGAAATACATACTATGAGAAAATTATGCATAGATTTCAAGATTGTGAAAACAAATCTTCTGGAAAGATATATTTACTTTAAAACATACTTAATGAAAACAATATTGTCTTGTTTCAACTTTGTCTCAATGTTACACTTGCCCTAGAATGGGCAAATCTCCCCCACTGCAATCTAAATGATCACTAACTCAACTGAGTTAGCCCTCTGTTTTAAACCCTCTAAAGCTTTCCCATCCTTCTTAGAGTGATACCCAAATTCCTTATCTGCTCCCTAAGGCTTTCCTTCCTCCCTGATACACCGATGCTCTTTTTTCTGATCTCATTTCTTAAGCAACCTCTCCTTATTCCAAAGCCCTAATCTACTCCATTCCATCTCTCCTCCTGATTTGCTCTTCTTTAAATTTGCCCAGTGTGCTTCAAGAGTAGGGCCTCTAAATTGCTGCTCCCTGTCCCTGTAACACAGTACCCCTGGCCCAACTCCTTGTCTTGTTATTTGTGTTTTTCTTGTTTTATGTTTTTTTGATAAAACATTGACTATTCAGAGATCCATTCCTGGTCTCTTTATATAAAACAGCAACACTTCCACTCAATAATTGTTTATTATCTCCTTACACTGCTTTCATCTTCTTCAAGATAATTAACTCTATTATAACATATATTAATTTTGGTACTTGTTTCTCCTTCTAGAATGTGTATGCAATGAAAGCAGGGAGTTTTATTCATTGCTGTTCTACAGTACCAAGAACAGGGCATTAAACACAGCAAATACTCAGCTTACTGAATGTATAATTTTCCGATAATTTCAATTGACCTATCTAGTTGTAACCAACTACCTAAACTTTATTGAACTGCTCATTATTGCTCATATTTTGTGGCACAGTTTTACTATTTTTAGAGTCATTTCTCTGATAAATAAAAAATATGGCTCCAGTATAAAGAATTTCACAGTTTGGTTGACAGAGAGTCTATATTTTTCATCCTCAAATATGAACAACAGAATAATTTAATAGTATTTAATTAATGCCTACCATTCATCAGGCACCATACTTTTAAAATGTGAATAAAAAGTTGTACTTGAAAATAGAAGTTTTCATGCATTTTCTGCAAATATGAATTTAAATATAAAAGTAAGCAATGAAGTAGAAAGTGAAAATATTCTGTTTTAATCCCCAGATAAGTAAATTATTGAACCCTCAGTTGGGTATAACATTCAAATCACACACACCTAACATATAAATCATATTCTTTTCTTTATAACGTTTCCAATAGCAGCCAACTCTATAGAATAAAAGAAAACAGCTCTGTCTTTCTCCCTCTCAACTGGTCAGAACCCAAAGAGGCTTGATGGGTTGACTAAGTTCATAGCACTGGTCACAAGAAGGGCTTCTATCAAAACTCAACTAGGAACCATGGCAACCAGGATCCACTGAGTGCCTCTAAGGTTGTTTTGTCCTACCGATTGATTTAATAGACTCTTTTGTTTTCTGTTTTTAATTCTTACTTTGATTCACTTGTGGTCCCAGACAAGGTTAATAACTTCTCAAACTCTTTCCTTCCAGACCTACCTAATACTTTTGTAGTGGTCCTTGCTGCCTGATTCTGCACTGTCCATTTTCCATATTCTTACACCTAAAAAACTCTTAATTTTTGTTTGGTTATTCTCCTCTCATCTATAAAGTTCTCAAAAAAGCTAACTCTACCCGCAGTTCCAGAAGAAGGAGGTCTAATTCCTGTCCCATGTTAATGATTGTTTCAGGAATCATTAGTCAGATACCCCAGTTTGTGCTAGTGTAACACAAGGAGCACTTTGCTGAAAACTGTAAGTTAGTTCTTCCTCCTTTTTGTAGAAGAGCCTGCATATTCAAACTGCCTCTTGGGCTAGATATGGATGAGGGATCACATAGCCTTGATTTCACTACTGGTCATTCCATTACCAGACAAGAAACAGACACCAGGCAAATCCCAAACTGTGGATGGCAGAGCCAAACAAGACAAAGAAAACTGGTTTCTTGATGAAGCTCCTGGGTCAACCACTACTGCGGCTACCTCTGGAATTCCAGTTATGTGCACCAATAAATTGCCTTATTGTTTAAAACTAGATGAATTAGTTTCTCTATTACTTGCACTTGAAACCAGTTTAAGTGATACAACTATACTTCCCTGGTTTCTTGACGTCACATCTGGTCATGAATTTTCATCGTTCTTTCAGACCATGCTTGTCCTCTCACCTTTCTGATGTCCTTATCTTGCATCCTCAGCCCTCATTTCATCTCGTACAGTAAGCACCCTTCTGGGGGAAATTCCATTTGGATTTATGTCTTCCACTACTCCTTTTTTTTTTTTTTTTAATCAATTCCAAACCCAGCCTGCCTCAACTCTCATATATCCTCTGAGCACCACATCTTATCTACAATTTTATACTGGTTACCACCACAGGAATTTCTCAGTTTCAACCAACTTCATAGATTCACAGCTAAAGAAATGATCATTCCTTTCACCCCTACCCACATTCTTATTTTTAATAGTGCTATTAAATTTGCCACTTATGTAAGAATCCTATGTGTGTCCTGAAAGCCCTCAGTTTTCACATAGTTCAATAACACTACCAATACTTTTCGCTAAGAACCTCAGATATCCACTTCTTTTCATCCTAAATGCTATTTAAGTTAGATCTTTATAATTCACCTAAACTTTTCTAACAAGCAACACTCTTTACACAGAATCTTAGTTCTTCACTCACCTCCAAAGCAGACCAAGTAGCAGGTGCACTATAATCAGATTTGATAAAGGAGAAACAGGTTTCTGGTTGTTTTGTCCTTTGTCTTTTTTCCAAATCATTTTCACAATCATCAGGATTGTTTTTCTCAACTACAATTACAACTGCATCAGTTCCTTCTTTCCCCTAAAAGAGCTCTCCAATGGTTTCAGCTTAAATACTTAGTTACTATATGCTCCAATGGTTTCAGTTTAAATACTTAATTAACAAATACTTAGTTACTATATGTCAGATTTCTAGACTAAGGACTTCAAAAGAGTGAATTATGATGTTTTCTTTTAAAAAATCATATAATCACATAATTTTGGAAAGACCTGGTAAGTGTCTTCAGGCATGGCAAAATATAGGTATCATCCTACTACTCTAAAATCTGTATCTATTTTTCACTTTGAGATGAATAGTCTCACATAGTTTCTATCTGGACTTGTACTAAAATCATCTTGAGTTAATTTCAACTTATACTAATGCATAATAATTTCAGAAAGCATGTGATTAGTTAACTGACACACTCAGGTGCAGCAGTCCCTATTTTCAGAAGTCAACCTAAAATTCAGAATTTAAATGCAACATTTTAGGTAAATGAATCTGATAGCTCTCTGGTCTTATGATTCCACATAAGAAATTACCTCAAAAATATCACATACTTTAAAGTTCAGAAATTCCCTCAAATTTGCTCATGCTTCCTTTCAAATTGTCTTGAACCTTTCCCATGTAGCAATTTTTCTTTCTTCATTTCTTTATTTCGTTAATACTTGTTTTTTAGAACATTGGCTTTATATTTGAACAGGACACAGAAAACTTATCTCCCTTCTTGGAGTTTATATTCTTGTATGCAAGAACTCTAAGATATGCACTCCCCTTTGTCATATCTACTCATCACTGTGAAGTATTTTGCAATAGGTAGTTTCTCCTATTTATAAGATATAGTCCAAAGTAGTTGAGATCTGGGTGCTAATGATGAGAAACACTTAAAGAATCAACAGGAGATGTGGCTCTGTCATGCAGATGCCAATTTCAACAAGGTGTAGATTATTAGCAGAATTTAGACAGACAGAGGAGAGAGGGCAAGGTATTCAGAGGCAGGATTGACTTGAGTGCTGAAATGAACACAGCTGACAATGGGGATTGTGAAGAACAGGCCAACAGGAATGGAAAAGATGTGTTATGGAGAACAGGAAGTATGATTATTAGATTTTTTAAAATAATTATTTATTTATTTTATGTATTATTTGAGAGAGAGAGGCAGACAGAACAATCACTCCCTTTTACCCACAGCAGCTGGGCCTGGATCAGGGCAGTAGCCAGGAGACAGAAATAGGAACTCATTTTGAAACTTTCATGTGGGTGGTAGGGACTCAAGTACCTGAGCTATCACCTGTCCCTTCCCAGGGTACATTTGCAAGAAGCTGAAGTCAGGAGCAGAGCCAGGATTCAAACCCAGGCACTCTGATATGGCAAGTAAGTGTCCCAAGTAGCATCATAACCAAAGGCCCACCACTGGCTACAGCTTTTGAAAGCAGATAATGGAATCTGATAGGGGAGTGATGTAATTAAAGCAGTTTTTGTAGGAGATCAGCCTAGCTAATGGGTGTTAGTAGAGTTTATTAAGGATGGACAATTTGTTGACACAGCCTGTTTCAATTCAAGCAGGAAATTAAATGGTTTTTTATCCAGTTGGTAATGGAAAAACTGAAAACAAGTGAAAAGTGCTAGGCATATCTGATTATAAAATTAACAAAATGATCAGACTTTTTAAGTCACATACTCATGTATTCGGATTTATTAAGTCCCATAATTTGACATATTTATAGAACACTCAATACATTTATTGAATATGTGCTAAGTTAACTCTAAGTTAACTGTCATTTTATTTGTTACTGGGTTCAAAAGTGAAAATCTGGTACAGTCTAGAATGAAAACTATCACGGTGGCATCATGCAAAAGCAGTGTTACGTATGATGGTAACTAAGATAGAAAGTGATTAATTTTTCTGGGTTTTGTGTTACTTTTTTTTTTTTTTGACAGGCAGAGTTAGACAGTGAGAGAGAGAGACAGAGAGAGAGTTATAGACAGTGAGAGAGAGACAGAACGATCTTCCTTCTGTTGGTTCACCCCCCAAATGGCCGCTATGGCCAGCACTGTGCCGATCCGAAGCCAGGAGCCAGGTGCATCCTCCTGGTCTCCCATGTGGGTGCAGGGACCCAAGCACTCGGGCCATCCTCCCCTGCCCTCTCAGGCCACAGCAGAGAGTTGGACTGGAAGAAAAAAACCGGGACTAGTACCCAGCGCCCCAACTGGGACTAGAACCTGGGGTGCCAGTGCCGCAGGCAGAGGATTAGCCAAGTGAGCCACGGTGCCAGCCATGGGTTTTGTATTACTTTTAATGAGTGAAGAGATAAAAGAAGGCTAAGTTTTGAGTGTTTCCTTGGACAAAACTGGTGAAGGGGTCCAGAAGATGGAAGGACAGGTTTACTCAATGGCACACAGGTGTGAAGCAGCTTAGTATGTTCCTGCAGGCCCTTTCAAGCAGGTATATATATCTGCATTACAGAAATCAAGGAGCAGGAGACAAAAACCACAGAGCACCTTCAGTTCTTGTGCTGCAGAGTTTAGAATATAGTTGATAGGGAATGAGGAGCAAATGGAGAGTTGGAAGCAACCAAGTGACACAGAACACTGCAGAAAAAACACACATAGGTGATGACCAGATGAAGGCTGAATGAACAAGGACAACTGGAATCAGGGAGAAAAGAGAAGAGAGCACTGAAGAGCTGAGATAAAAGATGGTCACGGTCTACAGCTGAAGCAGTGACAGCAGCAAGGAACTCAGCTATTCATGAAGCTGAACCACCAGAACTTGGTAAATAATTAGACTCGAACACAGGGAAACTTCAGGAATTACTGTTTTCAACTCAATGGTTGTTAGAAGGATTGAGAAAAAGAGAAACAAAGTGCACAGTCTGTTTTCAATGAACAAGAATGATTTGGGTTAAGGTGTGCTGCTTTGAGAGAAGGGAAATATTTCCAATTAAGGGGTGTGTGTGTGTGTGTGTGTGTGTGCGCGCGTGTTGGAGACAGGGAATCCTGATATTTGAACAAAAGAATATTATTGATTTCTTTTTAGTCTCTGTTCTTTAATGTCTTAGGGTTGCTTGCTTTAGTATTCTAATTGTATTTTAGATTTTGCCAACAGGTACCTCTCTTTTGCCACATGTATTTACTGAATATCTATACATGCCAGAAACAGTCCCAACACTGATTACAATAGGGATTATTTCATATCTAATGTTTGCACTACATATTAAATATGAAAGAATATATATTTATATATAAAATATATATTTATATTTATATATATTGATATATATATATATATAAAATAAAGGTTAAGTGGGCCATCAAGAAATAGTAAGAACAGGGGCCGGAGCTGTGGCATAGTAGGCTAAGAATCTGCCTGCATTGCTGTCATCCAATATGGGAGCTGGTTGTGTCCCAGCTGCCCCTCTTCTGATCCAGCTCTCTGCTTATGGCTTGGGAAAGCAGTAAAAGATGGCTCAAATGCTTGGGCCCCTGCACCCATGTGGGGGACCCAGAAGAAGCTCCCGGCTCCTGGCTTTGGATGGGCCCAGCTCTGGACATTGCAGCCATTTGGGGACTGAACCAGTGGATGGAAGACCTTTCTCTCGGACTCTCGCTCTATCTATCTGTAACTCTATCAAATAAATAATAAATAAAATCTTAAAAAATAGCTAAGAACAACAGAAATGTCCATCTACTGATCAACAAATGACACACCGCGGCACCACCAGTGGAATATTGTTTAGACACATAAGAAGGTGACCCATTAATACACTCTTACAACAAGAAGGAATCTGGAAATCATTGAGAAGGTAGGTTTGTGGTTGCCAGGAGACAGGGGCAGGATATAGAAAAGAGTCAGGAATAAATTACTCACATGCAAGGGCAAACCTTTGGAGTTGATGGATAATTGATTATTTTGATTGTAGCAATGAGTTTACTGGCATATACATATATCATATGGAAAACTCTAAATATGTGTGTCTTAAATATGCCTCAGAAATGCTGATTTTAGAAAATAAAAAGCATATGTATCTTTATGTAATATGCTGAGTCAATTTTAATTTTCACATTTGCTTATTTATATTTTAAGTGATATTATAAAATACTATTTTTGTCATAAAATTTATTTTAAAATTGCAAAACTTATAAAGGTGCATTGACCAGCTACTCACTACTCTCCTAATAATCACTGAATTGACACTTTAAACAAAAAATCCAATACCTTCAAATCCCTGAGACTGTCAAACACTACAACATTAAATAAAGATCAAATATTAGCTAGAATATGGTACAATGGGTGATTCTCACACTTCTGTTGGGAATGTAAATCCGTACAGCTAATTTGGAAAGAAATATTGGCAGTATCTGGTAAAGTTGAAAATGTGTTTATATTACTAATGATTGCAACACCAGTTTTCAGAATTTCCATTATTCCAGTAAATGGTGCCAATTTAAAGTACTGGCATTCATTTTTTGCGTATTTTGCACAAACACCGATATTTTAGACTTGACTAGTTCAGTTCATCCTCCTAAATTTCTCCGCCATCCCTTTCTCCTTCCTCTTTCTCCTCCCTGACAGCTTCACTGCAAACCCTCAAGGCATTTTGTCATTCCAGAAAACACTTTGCTTCTTAGCCTCTTCCACTTCTTCATTATCCCTGCCTTATCATCTCACTTATAATTTTTTAATTCACAGTTACTATCTTTCATTGAAATGTCAGAACTATTTAGTTACATAAAACATTTTTATTGAATGCACACCATGTAATACTTCAAAATAATACTAATCAAACATCTTTTGCTTAATTAATGTTGACCTAAATACAATGTAGTAAGTTCCCAAATTATTTTCTGTTTCAACTCCTGAATAATTATCCTATAATGTTGTTTGTAAGGGTAAACGATTAGAAATAAATGTACACTGGGAAAAGAATATATAGCTAATTTGAGTTATAAAAATAGAACGAAGTACTAGTGGTTATAGTAAATGAGTTAGAGTTTTACATATACATATTAATGTGAATAAACATAAAAACCACAGCATTGGATAAAAAAGCCACAGAATTATTCATACCATTGTTAAATCATGGAGATTTTAAGTACTGTCAAAATCATATTACTGAAATCATATTTCTGAACTTGTAAATATACACTAAGAGTGTAATGCTAATGAATTTATGGGAAGGATAACTTCTAAGAAGAGGGAAGACAGATATCTCCAAGGCAGTCCATTAAGAGCCTCAGAAGTGACTCCAGTGTTTATATAATGATCCAAAGTGAATATAAAAAGAAAATTAAGATATTATATTCGGAGGGGTGGGTTAAGAATGTTTATTTCTACTTTTTTTTTTTTTTTTTGCCAAGCAGAGTTAGACAGTGAGAGAGAGAGATAGAGAGAGAGAGTTATAGATAGTGAGAGAGAGACAGAAAGAAAGGTCTTCCTTCCGTTGGTTCACCCCCTAAATGGCTGCTATGGCCAGTGCGCTGCACCAATCCGAAGCCAGGAGCAACCTCCTGGTCTCCCATGCGGGTGCAGGGCCCAAGCACTTGGGCCATCCTTCACTGCCTTTCCAGGCCACAGCAGAAAGCTAGATTGGAAGAGGAGAAACCGAAACAGAATCTGGTGCCCCGACTGGGACTAGAACCCAGGGTGCTGGCGCTGCAGGCGGAGGATTAGCCTAGTGAGTCGCGGCACCAGCCTTATTTCTACTCTCAAGTGCTTTAAATTTTATAGTGAAAAAGAAATGGGTGAAAATAAAAGGTATGAATTTAATCCTTATCAAAGAAAAGGATTGATACTAAAACTTTCATATTTTCAAATTTTCAAAAAATATGTTTAAAGACTAGAAGTTAGCCTTGTACAGTTATAATACCTTTAAAATCCCATTATAATGGAGAATAGTGAACTCTTATAATAAGGATAGCTCAGGCTGATGAGGTTTCCCTTTTTAATTCACACCACCATCCATGAATTATTGAACACTATAGGGCATGGCTATTCCTAACTGTCCAGGTTAAGATGGTGTTGTAAATGGTCCAGTTTTTGAAACTTTGAATAATGTTGCAGGCAAAACATTTTCTAAAACTAAGCTGCTCTTGTTCAGGGTTAGCTATAAGCAAAACAATGGATAAATTGAATTTTTTAACATGAATTCCAATTTCAAAAAAAAATTGTACTTTACAATTCAGTTACTCTCAATGTCACCTTAAAGTGAGGGAGAGCTTCAAGACACCCACTAAAAGATCACCCAAATATAAAGTAACTGAAATAAAGAATGTCTAGTCTACTTTTGAGAACCCAAGCTAAATCAAACATATTATAACCAAATTTTAGGGCATATGGAATAAATTCAAAACATTGTGGCTTGCCACGAGCTCGGTATATTAAACCTTATCCCAAATGAGATGTTACTTGATTTATTTAGACTCCTTGGCATGTTTGGATTAATGTGCTGGCAGTCTGAGCAGTTCTTCTTCCTGGGCACTACCAGCATTCTTGGATAGAAGAGCTAAGCTAATTTGAATGATATTTATCCTGCAATGGGACTCCAGGTGCAATTATAATCAGCCTGCTGGAGGAACAGCAGTTCTTTCCACAGGATGCTTCTATGAAGTTCATCTGTACAGGGGTAAAAGCAGACGTCTCACTCTGCCCTATCTCTTGCATGGCTGCGCTGTATCTAGCCTTGGCTTCTCAGAAGAGGCCCAGTCTACAAATAAGCCCACGGGAGGGAAGTAAGGTGAAGGGAAATGCTTTAAAGATGTCTGTCCATCTCTGCTCTGCAGCAAAGCCTGACTTGGAGGGCAGGTTGCTGTAACAGTGGAAGTGAGAAGAAACATGAGCCAGATAAAAGGCTGTTAAATCGTGGCCTCTTCTGTATACAGTGAGCAGCCACTCCTTGAACTACACAGAGCCTGCTCCTCTTGCATTCAGCTAAGTGTAGAAAGCAGCTTGTCACATTCCCGCAGCTCCTGCTACAACTTGCATCACCTCCAGCAGTCTACACAGCTCAAATGCAGTCATGCCCAGAGTTAGCTTTTTAATCACCTCCACGCACACCACAGGCTGGGCAAAAAGTTGTGGGTTTTTGTGTGTGTGTGTGCTTACACAAGTGTTAAAGCTGCTCAAGATCATCGAAGTTATCCCGCCTTCGACCACTCTTATAATCAAAGGGAAAGGCCAAGAACCTGCTGTGGGAGCCCAATCTTCAGTCTAAGTGTGCAGCCAAGAAGAATGGCATAACTCACAGTCCTGGATACTAATGTTGTCTCCACTCTGGCCCAGGTGAGTGACAATATCTAGGCTCTATTACATGTCAACTTTCTTATGTATAAAAATAGCTACTGGACTAATGTTGTGGCATAGTGGGTAAAGTCACCATCTGCAACACTGGCATTCCATATGGGTACCCATTCAAGTTCAGGCTGCTCTGCTTTCAATCCAACTCCCTGCATATGTGCCTGGGAAAGCAGCAAAGGATGGCCCAAGTGTTTGGGTCCTTGTGCCCTACGTGAGAGACTGGGAAGAAATTCTTGGCTGCTGGCTCTGGCCTGATCCAGCCCTAGCCTTGGTGGCCATATGGAAAGTTAACAATTGGATGGAAGACATCTCTTACTCTCTCATTTTTTTTATTATTTATCGGACAGGTAGAGTTATAGACAGTGAGAGAGAGAGACAGAGAGAAAGGTCTTCTTTCAGTTGGTTCACTCCCCAAATGGCCGCATGGCCAGCGCTGCGCCGATCTGAAGCCAGGAGCCAGGTGCTTCTTCCTGGTCTCCCATGGGGTGCAGGGCCCAAGCACTTGGGCTATCCTCCACTGCCCTCCCGGGCCACAGCAGAGAGAAGGACTGGAAGAGGAGCAACCGGGACTAGAACCCTACGCCCATATGGGATGCTGGTGCTGCAGCTAGAGGATTAACCAAGTGAGCCATGGCACCAGCCCCCTCATTTTTTATCTCTCTCATTCTCTCTCTCTCTCCTCCTCCCTCTCTGTAACTCTTTAACTCTGACTTTCACATAAATAATTACATCTTTAACAAAATTAGCTCTTGTTCAGCCTAAAAAGCAAGATGGAGCAAACATGGATATAACATATGAGAAGACACTTTCAAAATTACAGTTGTGTCAAATACAAGAAATTACTCATAATAATGGAAAAAGTAACGATCAGGAGAGAAAATTTGAATTTCATGCATAGTATCCCTTTTTTCTATATGATTTACCCAATTCTGAGATATTTATTAGTATGTTTTCAGATCTGCCTGCACGGGATGCTGAGCAAGTGTTATCTTAATAAGAATGCGAGTTCATGAAAGCATCACTTAAACTACAGGGAAATTTCTTCATAAAAATTTAGGGGTGTTTTTTTGGAGATTACTAAAGACAAGAATCATGATTTCTTTAGAGATTTCCTGTGCAGTGCCACTGGCCAGACACACATGCAGCACCCCTCTCTAGCAGACCACCTCAACACCATATTCCATATGATTCACAGTGACTCCATTCGCACCTGCATACATACACACACTCTGAGAGGGACCACTAGCAAGCAGAAGAGTACAAGACTTTTTTTATGAGTTGCAGAGTGAGACATTTTACTCCTTTGTTCCTAAACATGTGCCTTTAATGCCCACTGTGTACTAAGCATTATGCTAGGCATAAGAAAAACAAGATGAAACGTATTTGTCCTAATGAGATTGTACTTACTCAGCCTGTCAGGGTGGGATATATTGTGTATTGTACATTGTATATTGTTGAACATTTCGGGGGGGAGTAGAGAGAGAGAGATCCCATCTTCTGATTCACTCCTCACTCCTCATACCTGCAACAGCTGAGTCGGCATGAGCCATAGTTAAGGATCAGGAAGGCAATCCACTTCTCCTACATGGGTGGCAGAGACTCAATGATTTGTGCCAACACTGCTGCCTCCTCTGGTCTGAACTGGCAGGAAACTCAAGAAAGGAGCAGGAACTGGAACTAAAACCCAAGCAATCTCATATGAGAGACAAGCACCTTAACTGCTAGGCTAAAAGCCCACTTCCTGTACTCCTTTTTAAGTGCATAAAGACTCTTCTGGTTTGGGCAGTATCTGAAGTTTAGGTTTACTGGATTCTTCTTTTCCCTCAGACAGGAGCATACAAAAGGTATTTATGGTACATCTGCATGTTGTCTTCCACCTCTGAATTATTTTCTTACAGGATGACATTATTTCCTTCACTTATAAACAGTTAATCTGGAATCTACTTCATCTGAGGCACATTTAAGAGATAGTGAGTTTTGTATGATAGAATAATTCCTTGCAAGAGTTCACAGTTTAGTTAGGAAGATACATACATAAAACACAGCACACAAAGGTTCAGGGATGTTGAACAGATGAGATATATCCTGATATCCTGAGCAGTCCCAAAAGAAAAGACATTTAACTTCTTATGAAGGATAAGGATGTATGGCAAAGGAGGAATTTTAATAAATCACACCAAAAGATGACCAAAGGAAATTATCCAAATGCAAACTAAATTTTCTCATTTCAATATACAGCCAACAACATTTGGGAAAGTGTATCCCTTATTGTCACAGAGTGAAAAATTGGCTGACTCACTGTTCACAAGCATATGTAGGTTCAAACAGTGCTACTGAATTTCACTCTGGTCTGAATGCTTCATTCATTTGTAATGCTGTGCAGAATCTTCACCTATTGAATCACACCAGGAATTAAGGACTTGAAAAGGTTGATAAAAAGAATATTGAAATACTACTGCATAATTCCACCTCCATGACAAGAAGAGACAATCTTTTCTCCTAGGAGCAGATGTGGTGAGACAGTATAACTGGTCCAGAAAAAAAAGGAAGGAACTAGGGTATTACATCATTTTATTCATACTTATCAACAAAAATAGCATGTTGCATCAGTAAATCTTCATCACTTCAGAAATTATTGCTCCTAGATGTATTGATTTCTCTGTTTTCAAGTGTATGTCAAAGAAAGAAGTACACAATATTCTAATTTTGAAATTCCAAAACTGTAAACTTTTTGAACTTGAAAGTTATTTTTAGATCACTTATTCTATCTATTTGGCTACCCTTGTTTATAGAGCTAAAATTAGTTAATGGAATTCCATTTCCACAGCTTATCTGTCTAAAATACAAAGTATTCATGTTGAACATAACTTTTCATGTTTCAGATTTCATACAATTTATCAAGTAACTATATTTGAAATATACTGATAAGACACATGTATAGTTTAGTATTTGTATGTGTGTATGTACAGACACATATATTTTGATGTTAAATGTCATAGGAAAAAAGTCGACACCATAATGCCAATAATAACTTTCATTAGCCATGCATTCAACACATATTTTTGAGCAATTAGCATATGTAAGGTGCTGGCTGGACACTGAGAGGAGAAGAGATTTGTAAGACGTCTAACAGTCTGGCATATGCATAACAAAGTCCAAAGATCAGCCACAGCTGTCATATCCACTGGGTGAAAAATGTGAGCTGTTAAGTCAGGCACCACACGGCAGAGGCAGGCTCCTGTGAACAAACTCCTAGAATGCAGTCAATCCTGACATGGGAGGGAGGTTTGCCTTGGAATCTGGTTGGTAATACCTACGTTCAGAAATGTGCATAGCCTTCCTCCAATTGCTGAAGAATGAAAAACCAAAAACCGACCACAAGCAAAATGAATGCTGTAACACACTACATCTTAACACCATGGTGCTTACTGTCAAACACAAGGAAAAGCAGCAGCTAGAGGCAACCTAAATCTGGAAAATCAGAGGGGGCAGGTATAGTATGTGTTTCTCAAGTAAGGGTACCATGTGCTGCCTGTAATGAAGATCAGCCATAGCAGAAATCTCAGAAATATTCTCTCTATGCTGCGTATGACTGAAAGGGCTGTTGAGGAAAAAATCCAGGTTTTAGTTCAAGAACCTATTTTCAACTCGTAGCTTAGCGCGTCACACTAATCTGTGATTCTCTTAAAAAAATTTTATTAATATAGAGAACATATTTCATGTATTTTATAAGTATAATTCTAAGGTAACAATTTAATCTTTCCAAGTCTTGTTTTCCCTATCTATCTACCTACCTGCCTATCTATCTATCTAATAGGAATAGCATCTCACAATGGCATTATAAAATTTAAAGAAATAAGTAATTTTGGTCATTTTTACTAGTAATATCCTGGTTCTGAATATGCAATACATAGTATATCTGTGATATATGTAAGTGTATGATGGCTATGTGTGTATCTATACATGCTTCCATATATATTTTAATTCATTCAACATTTCATGATATACAAAGGAATACTGTGCCTAGGAAGTGAAAATACTGTGCACTAACCAACTCATCATAAACCCTATGACTTTTCTTGACCACTGGCCTCATATTCTCCTTTTCTTTCTGGCTCCCATTCATTTCCCTAATGCAGGTACATTCTCACTGTCTCAGGTCTGAATCACCATAGCACCGTCCAGAACTTCTTGCCTTCAATTTCCTTCTTTGACCTACCAGTAGATCCAATTTCCTATCCTCTGGTTAGCTTAGAGACAGAAATGCAATGAGAATTGAATAGAATGACGAAGCCAAACTTCGTTTTGTTCTGCCTCAAACTCCCCAAATATTGGGCAAATCACTTAACATCTCTGGCCTTCAGTTTCCCCATAAGTAAAGTGAACAGATTTGCTCTGTGTGATTTCTAGGTCCCTTCCAACTTGAATACTTTTAATTTGAAATTTCATATTTCAATGAAACATTAAAAACATGATTGCAAAGAGCTACAATCAAGACAACGGTCTCAAATAATGATTCAAGAAAGAAACAACAGAAAAAACTGCTTTATCCCTAGGGTGTTTCACCCTATTCTACATGAGCAGCAAGTGTTAGGCATGTGCTCAAACCCACACTTGCACCCCAAATCATGTAACAAGAGAGGACAGATGGTCCTGGCTATTTCCACTTACTTTCATGCAACTCAGTTTGCTTACTACAGGCATATGATATTTCTCCTATCCCCCCATTTGTGCGAGAGCTGTCATATTGAAGAATTAAGGAAAATAAAAAGAATGAGCAATTCCATCTCAAGCAATGTAGTTCTACTATTTTTATTCTTGGTGCATATATAGTTTTACTTAACTGTGATAACAATGCAGTATATTTACACATAATGCTTTCTTTTTTCTCTGTGATGGTGTAAACCTATCTGATGAACAAGCTACTGATGTGTGGACCCTTGTTCACATCTTCATTCATAACCTCTTTCTGAAGTCTTTTCTGTTTGGCCTTCTAGAGTATAAGCTCGAATGGAAAATGCGATTTTGTGAAGATTTAACAATAAAATAAGCAAAGAAAACAAAAAAAAACACTGCATCAATATATAAAGCTCTTAACTGGCTTGCAGAAAAAAGAATGTGAAGAAGCCATTGGTTGACAGACACCTGGGGGTCACCTGGGTTTCTTCTGGCCTCCACACTCCCCTCATCAACCAAATCCCATCATTAGTTACAAATTATTGATGCTTTAACTATCTCAATTTTCTTGAATCAGTACTTTAGCTTGGCCTTTTAAAAAGCCTCCAATCTCTTCCTGCCTCTGATTTCATCTTCCTTTAAATAATTTATTCTTCATAATGTAAGTTCACTGATCTCTTCATGGAAGGTTCATCTAACCATGGTGCTTCTTGCCTGGGTTCACACTGCCCAGGAAGTAACATCTTGGTGCCCTTCATAAGGTATCCTATTTCTTGACCTCATATCATGACACAAAATTCATTCTGGGTGGACAATAGTACCTATCCTCCATACCTAACCAACTCCAACTTACACCTGAAGCAAAGGTCTCACCTTTTTCTGGAAATAATCCAAGTCCACTCAGGGTAGACTAGAAGTTCCTGAGATTCTGTAAATTTCTGTCAGAAATATTGCTCTTCTAGGCCGTGCATATGTGTGTGTCTTTTCCCTCACATTAGATGATGGGTTTCTGCCTTAGCAAAGGACCAGGGGCACTAATTAGCAAATATTTATCGAGCACCTACAAAGTAACAGGCACCATTCTAAATAGAGGAGATATAGTAACACACAACAGAAGTGAAAATCCCTTTCCTTGTGAAACTTACATATGTAATAGTTAAGTAAATTACATATAATACCAGATGATGGTAAGTTCTAAGAGGAAAAAAATGGAGCAGAGAATGACAGTGTTAATGAAGAATACAAGGGTACAATTTACATGTAACGGTCGTATACATCTCACAATGCCTCCCAAATCTGGACCTGAATTCAGTAAAGGAATAAGCCATTAGGACACCAAAGGAAGTAAACTGCAAACACAAAGAACAGCCTGTGCAGAGAGAAGAGGTGAAACGGCGTATTCAGAGAACAGAGAGGAGGCCAATGGACCAGTGAAGACTGAGAAGTGCGAGGAGAATAGGAAACGGGGTCAAAGATATAATAGATTGCTTAGGCCTTTCAGACTATTGTTAGTTCATGGGTCCTCTAAGAGAAAAGGGGACCTGTTGGAGGGTTTTGCAAACAGGAAGTGGACAGATAAGAAATGGTCTACTGAAAGGCTCCCTTCATCTAAGAACTAAGGTTCAGTTTCACTGTGGTGATTCGTTTCAACACACCAAGGCTCTGGAATTTACTAAACCAGCAGTGGGGTTACGTGGGAAAAGAGGCAGGTTTGGTAGTAGCCAAGGTTGAGTCTGGAATCTGGATGTTACTGAGTTTGTGAACTTTGGTTAGTAACTTGAACTTTTCAAGTTTATCTACCTGTGAAACAGGAAAATAGCATTTACTGATTAGGATTAAATAAATTCATTTACATAAAGAATCTGGCATGAAACAATCTAAAAATATTAGTTTCTAATCTGTCTTCATTTTCAAGTTACCCCCATAAATAAATTACCCAAGGTCCACAACTGACATATAATGTTACCCATCTCAAACAGGTAAAACATATGATGAAACTTTTGCTTTTGCTCAAGATGGAGTAACAGGGGAATGACACATCCACATCCGATATAACTAAACAACTCTAAATAGATAAAACATAGGAAACAATCTTTACCAGGACATGAAAATCAGGTAGCATAGGGTGGTGACCCCTGAGAGAAGGGAAATATATCTGATAAAGCCTAAAATTGCTCCATCATAACCCACTGGAGAAAAAGTTTGGGCCACAGTGCAGAAACAAGGGACCCAAGAGGAGCAAAGGGAGTTGTAAAGGTAGAGTCTGGCATGCCAAGGGCTTGGCCTTCTTTCTATTGGATATGTGCTGATGCTGTGTCTGGTGCTAACTATTTTTAAGTATCACCTATAGAAATAGTGAGGAATAAGAAGCTCAAACTCTAAAACACAAAGCATTCAACAGAAATTTCCAATAACCTTCTAAGTCCTCAACAATATGGACAAGCACACAATCCTTTTGGAGTATATAATGGAGCTTCAAAAAGCTCATGTAATAGTCACATTCTCTCTTTTTTTAAAAAGATATATGTATTTACTTGAAAGTCAGAGTTACATAGAGAGAGAAGGAGAGACAGAGAGAGGAGAGGCAGAGAGAGAGAGAGAGAGAGAGAGAGGTCTTCCATTCACTGATTCAACCTCCAATTGGCCACAATGGCCGGAGCTGTGCTGATCTGAAGCCAGGAGCTTCCCCTGGGTCTCCCACGCGGGTGCAGGAGCCCAAACACTTGGGCTATCTTCTACTGCTTTCCTAGGTCACAGCAGAGAGCTGGATCGGAAGTGGAGCAGCCAGGACCAGAACTAGCACCCACATGGGATGCTGGCACTGCAGGCGGAGGCTCTACCTGCTATGCCACAACGCCAGCCCCTACATTCTTTTTTAATTTTATTTTTTTGCAAACCTTTTGAAGATCCTTATTTAAGAGATATTCCTAACCAACTAGAGGGGGAAGATCAGATAAAGGTTCTTAGTGAAGAAAACCTTAGCTACATTCTGAAATCTAAATAGGAGCTAAATAAGACAAAGGGAGGTGGAAGATAAGGCCTTACAGGTGGAAGAGACAACCAGTGTAAAAGCCAAGCCATGAGAATGAGTATGGAGAAGGTGCTGAATACAGGCAAGGAAGAATGGGGAATGTCAGATCAGCAATCACCATATCAAGAAGGACCCAATAAATCTGACTAGGAAATTGTATTAGTGTCATAGACAATGGAGAGCTACCCATGGCTTAAGCAAGGAAGCTACTTGCTTTTAGATTTATACTGTATGTAAATTACAATCCCTTTGGCTAGTATGGGGAAATGGATTAGAAGAGAAAACCAGATGCATTGAAATCTTAGAAAACTCTACTATTTAGGTGACAAGTTATGAGTGTTAACTAGAGATCAGTAAGAGTCAATGTATTCTAGAAATTCTAGAAATATGAATTTTTCCTAGTAGATTATAGTTGTCTAAATATGAGCACAAGACATGAGAGAGAAATCAAGGATGGACATCCATATTTCTGTCACAGACATAGGATGCAAACAAAGAAGAGAACATCTGTAGGTGTATGTACGTTCCATCTTGAGCATGTTGAGTTTAAGTTGTTCAAGGGATGTGAAAGCAGAAATACCCAGAGTCAGCCAAAAGCTCAGAGGTGAAATTTATGCTGTAAACCGAAATTTGAGATTCAAGAGCATATATGGAATATTCGACCTTTGTGTATTTAAGACACCACCCAATTAAAGGGTGGTTGGTGAGAAGATGAAAGTAATAGAAGCTGAGAAGCACCATTCCTTAAGGGGTGAGCATAAAGGAGGAATATACAAGAGACATCAGAAGGAAGCAAGAGATGGCAGGAAAATACTATCTCTGGATAACTAAAGGAAGAATGTTTTAAGTAGTGAACAGCTCAATTTACAAAGCAATTTAGCAGAAATTGAAGAAATAGAGGAATGAAAAATAATTCATGGTATTAATACCAAAAGTTATTGGTAACCTCTGAAAAATGGTAGAAGACCCAGAATATAATATTTGACCTCTGACAAGAGGAGACACAGAGAATAGCAACTTTGAGGGGGCAAAGAAAGATACCTACAGACAACAGATAAGAAGATAAGAAGATTTCTTATATATTAGTGAAACAGGAGGCAGGAATTTCAAATGTGGGAAGACTAGTGGAGTAAGCTTAAGGAGTTTAGGCAAGATTTTAAATAAACACTCCCAGAAGTAGGAAAGAGAGTTGTTTGTGAAACTTAAAATAATTGCCACACAGGATTAAGAGCCTTGCTGAGAACACTGAATAAACTGGTAGGATTTTCTGGCATTTTTCTTGTAATCCCCTAATATTTGGCAATTCTCTTCTTCCTTGCAAATAATCAGGGTTTTAGTTGTGCTGATGGGCACTCAATTATAGCTCTAGATTTTTCAAGTTTTCTTACACATACTCTTGAACATGTGACAGTATTCTCCCAGTGGGAGTGAGAGTGAGAGAGGTGGGCAGTTTCCATGTAGTCTGGTCCTTCCTATCCTTCTTCACATAGCTGTGAGGCAATGGTGAGATCTACAGCAAACACCTTGAGCCCAGTAATGAAATCAAGTGAAAAAGACAGCAAAACCAACCATCAGCTAAGGAGCATGATAAAGAGAAAAAGGGATAGAACCTTAAGACCCTCAGTAGATTAGTGGTTGAAGAGGTTAGCCATGAGATCTAAGGCATGAAGGCAACAGGTGATGATCATTTGGAAAGACAGGCAGTGTCAAAAGAAAGGATGCCTTGACAACACCTCACCTAATGCTGGTGCTATTTAACAGAAATCAATGGAAACTATAAGAAACATGCAAGTCTATGTATTGATATGCAAAGATTTTACAAATACTAAGTTAAGTAAAATAAGCTAGAAACTATATATATATATGTATTATATATGACACATATATAATAGAAAATTCCATTTATATGACTTTAGAAAGCCAGAAAACAATCTATGATATTTAAAGTTAGGAAAGATCATGACAGGGAAGGCAGCATGAGGCAAGCTTCTGGGATCCAGTCATGTTTGGTATCTTCTCTGGGTGTTGATTACATGGGAGTGTCTATTTTAACAAAAATTCACAATCATACACATCTGTACTTTTTTGCACCCATGTTATAATTCAAAAAATAAATGAAAAACTTGCCAAACTAAAAAAATAGTATTTTACTTACCAAAACAGCAACAATTATAGTTTTTTTAAAGTAATATTCAATGATGACAAGCATGAAACAAGAACCCCCATGCCCTGCTGGCTTTGACTTTAAAATGGTACAAGCTTGGTGGAAAACTACCTGGCAGAATGTTCAAGAGCTTTAAAATATGCATGACATTTGACTTAAAATTGAATTTCCCAAAGTTCATTCTAAGAAAATCAAGAGTATGAGAAGCTTTCTGCACAAATATATTCCATGAATTATTTATAAGAGGGGGTATTTTGAAAGGAAAAGAAATATCCCCAAATGAGGAAATGATTACATAAACTATTCTATACCTTGTGATACACATACACATTATACAAGTACTTCCCAGTTCCATTGTGAAATGCTCCAAATGGAGTTTGTAAAAAGCAGGAGGGAAAGAGGAATATTCTGTATTATTCAAAATAAATTTGAAAAATGTGCCAAAGAATGATTTTGATTTTGGTTGAATAAACTGTATTTTCCAGGTTTCCTAAGAAGAGCATGCAATAGTTGTTGACCACAGGCTTTTAAAAATCTTGCTAGCACTGCATTTTTCATTTGTTTTTCTCACTGAATTTCATATTCACTTTCTATAACACAAGTAACAACTACCTCTTGCTCCATAAGAATTTTATTAACTATTTGATTCTGTGTTGCCTGGGTACAGTGTGTCTCTCCTTATAATATCCTTCTTCCATAGTGCCTCAGAGAGAACACAGCACATGCCCAAAAACAATGGAGTGAAGCCAACAGCAAGCCCTCATCCCTATCTTCTATATAATGTTGCTAAGCCATTAATTACAAGGGGACTCCAAGAAGTTCATGGAAAAATGGAATTAAAAGATAACTTTATTTTGATGCAAAAAAGTTCTAAAATCTGTTTACTGTATGTTCACAATATACATTTCTGGTGAACATTCTCAAGATCCCTCCTAAGCATCATACAGTGTTAAATATTTTGCTGCTGGCATAATAAAAGTGAAAATAAAGGACTTGTAACTGCACAGTTTATGGTTGAGCCACATGACCCACTTTGTCTTCTGGTTTAGAGTAGGGAGGGCAGTAGGTCAGAGGAGGGGAACAAGTGGGGGTGGTGGGATGAGCAGAAGACAGGGCTGAGGGAACAGCCCCACCCCTAAGGCTGCAACCAAAACACTGCGACTTTGATCTTCTCCAGCTCCCTTCCCCAGCCCCCACAGCTCAGACTGGGGGAGACAGAAGCCACCAGTGACAAGGGTGACTGGACACCTGGGGATAATAATTTAACTGGTCTCCTGGGGAACCAGAGCCCTATTTGAAGTGGACTGCAGGGGAGCCCACGGAGGAGAGGAAGGAGAGACTGTGGCTGCAAGAGCAAGTAGGGTGCCTTCAAAAGGAATGGGGACAACACAAGACTGACACAACGAATGAAGATCCCCATTCAATGGAAAGAAGAGAATTTCCTTCACAGTCAAATCCTGAACACTGAAAATGCAACGTTGCTAACTTTCACAGTAGTTGATAATTTTTTTAATTGCCACCTGAAGAGAATTTTTCACATCCTTGCTGAAACTGGATTTACACTGACTTAAACAACAGTTTCTCACAATGTTTTTTCACCTCCTCATCTTCATACAGTGCTGTTAATCTCAAGTTTAAATCAAGTTTAGAGAAAGTAATAGCACATCATTTAAATTCCAGAAACACCAATAACACATGCCTATTTCAAAAATATGTACTTTACACAAACATTTTACTTCAATTATATAGACCAGGAAGCTTTCAAGGATTCCAAATTTGCTGTTCAGGCAGGCAAGTTAATCAGGTAGCACATGGGGCACTCAGGTCATTATGTCACTTTATTTCTATATGTTATCTTTCTTCAAATTGGTTATGCAAATATTAACACACCTTTTTATATTAAACTTTTAATAGAGATGCATAAATTGTGATTGTACTTGAAATGTTTCAAAAGCTTTATAACTCTGTAACTCTGTACTTTTTAAAGCATTCTTTTAAATATTCCCAAAGAAGAGAATTTTAAAATATAAATGTATTTTATTATATATCTTATATACACATTACAATTTGATAGACAAATACACAGTAAAATTACTACTACAATCAAGTCAGCATATCACTCATTTCACATAGTTACTTCAAAAATTTTTCAAACTTTATCATTTATTTGGAGAGAGGGAGAGAGAGAGAGATCGAATTATAGACAGAGCTCCTGCCCTCCTACCCACTAGTTCACTCCCCAAATACCCACAACAGCTGGGACTGGGCAGGACTGAAGCTGGAAGCCAAGAACTCAGTTCAGGTCTCCTAATAACTTGAGCCATCACACAGCCTCTCAGGGTCTGCATCAGCAGAAAGATGGAATCAGGAGTTCAAGTCATGAATCAAATCCAGGCAATTCAACACGGGACCTCCAGACTAAATGTCTATGCCCCAGTCACGTTCATATGTGTATAGGAGCACCTAGAATCTACACTCTTAGCAAATTTCCAAGACATAATTCAATATTTTTAACTACAGTCTTCACACTATACTTTAGACCTCTAGGCTTACTCAACTTTCATAATTGCAACTTTGTATCCTTCGGCCTACATCTGTTCATCCCCATCCTCCCACTTCCCAGCACCTTTAGTTGTCATCATTCCAGTCTACTCCGTTGCCACATGCTCAACATTTCTTTTAAGAATTCATGAATACCAGTTGCCCCTCTTCCAGTCCAGCTTTCTGCTGTGGTCCAGGAGGGCAGGGAGGATGGCCCAAGTGCTGTGGGCCCTGCACCCGCATGGGAGACCAGGAGGAAGCACCTGGCTCCTGGCTTCGGATTGGCACAGTGCCGGCCGTAGTGGCCATTTGGGAGGTGAACCAACGGAAGGAAGACCTTTGTCTCTGTCTCTCTCACTGTCTAACTCTGCCTGTCCAAAAAAAAAAAAAAAAAAAAAAAAAGAATTCATGAGTAAGAATCATCACTTGGTATTTATCTTTCTGTGTCTAGCTGATTTCACTTATCATAACTATATATTAGAATTTCTTTGGCTATTCTTCTGTTCACAACACTTAGACGTGTTTCTAAATCTTAGCTGTTATGAACAATGCTGCAGTGAACACAGGATGCAGTCATCTCCACAAGGTGATGAACTCATCTCCTTTTTGTAGAGACTAAGACTCTTAATGCTTTCATTTTTTGTTGGAAGCAATAGATGTTTCAAAATTATTTTGCCAGCCTGGCCTCAAGTGCCTTTGTCAGTTGGAGCCAAAGCCTTTGACGTGTGACATGGCAGCTACCTAAGGACCACTGATACACTAAATTTATTTCACTTACAATAAAATCCGGATTGGAACAGGGTTTTGCAAGATCAAAGTTAGTGGAAGTGACTTTTTTTTTAAACTACTTAAGGAATTATAGTTACTCTCCACTAAAACTGCCTATTCTCCTTCATGAACCCTATCAAAAATAGTATTAAATCGCTTGCCAGTTAAAAGCCAAATTTAATCCCAAATTACATGCAAACAAGAACATACTGTTGTCTGATGCATGCCATGAATGATGATCACTTTGTGATAACACTCACTGAGTGCTCAGTAGGTGCCAGGCACTATTCTAAAAGCTTTGAAGGTGTAAACTCATTTAAGCCCCACAGAAACATTTTCAGTAGGTATTATTATTATCACCCACTTTGCGATGGGGAAACCAAGGCATGAAGAGGTTAAGTAACTCATCCAAGAGCTCACAGCTTGCAAATGGTAAATCCAGGTTTCAATGAAGCAGTCTGGTTCCAGAACCAACATCCTCTAACTAAACTGGCTTTGTAAGAACAAGTTTTTAATTTTGTCCCAAACTGCTGAGATCCGTTCGATCTTAGGAGTAGATTCTGGGAATCAGACAGAGGATTTTATAACCTTCACACAAATCATGCAAGAGGACTACACTAAGCAGACAGTCCATATACAATGCAACCACATGAAAGAATTCTGAGCAAAGCTGAGCCATTAACAGAAGTGTGTGTGGAACCTGCCAAGGAGCCAGATGTGGCTCTGGAAGGAGGAGTATCTGCCTGGCTCATCCTGGGAACTCCAGCAGGGACTTCACCAGCACAGGACAAAGAAGCGGTTATGTATTCATCATGCAAAGGATCCAGGTGTAGACTGCATATTAGTAACAAATTTCAAATTGTTAGCAGTAAACACTTTTCAGCAAAATTCAAACTGCAGTGCCACCAATACTATTAAACAGAAAACTCCACAAATGTGTGTATTATAGTTCTGGGAAAGTTTGCATAATTAATGAGTTAAAGTTTGTCCTAATCCCCTTTCCACATATAGCTCTTAATAAAGATCAGGTTTACTTTCCTACCCCCTATTTCAAATCTTCCAAAGAATGCTACAGAAAATCAGGCAATCAAAACTTTGGCACTTGGAAAACAGACTTGAACTGCATGACAGATATTTGTCTGCGAATTTATGAAACAGGAGTTTGGTTTCAGAAAGAAATATCCTTATAAGGAAGCTTTTAAAAAAAGGAAAACAGCAGTAGTGGTTTTTTTCACTGAAAAAGAAAATTAGTAACAAACATCAGAACATCAGAACTCTAAATTGAATCTGAGTCTATATGGAGTTCACTCTTTGGTTTACAAATTCTTAGTAGGCTCAACTTAACTGAATCGAGGAGACTGAAGTCACTGAAGCTGGGAAGATTTATTATTGCATTTAATCTGTGGCACAGGGGGTCTTCAGATTATGCAAGAGTCAGGGGAACTGGAGGCCTGTGAGCTGCTTCTGCTAAGCTTGCTGCAATGTGAGGCCACTGGGGAAAATAGAAAGCTCCTGGACAAGGAAGAATGAATGTCTCCGTTATTTGGCAAGAGTCAGGGCTTGGTGGATCTGGCCCCTTCTACCTCTGTCACCCCAAGTCAGCATGTAGTCCAGTGTTCTTTCAACTTAAGAAACACTAGCAAATTCCCAACAAGGCTAATGTAATGAGCTAAATAAACATCTCGTGATGAATACCTGCCTTTCAATTTAAAAACTGCTTTGGCCCGTTTATTTAACAGTGTTGGTTGATAAAACTATAGGATAACATGTAGTTGATGAAACTGGATTAGCTTTTCAACCAGTTACTTAAATAGCCCAATTTTAGGGTTTTAATTACTGTTTTTCACAATAAAAAAAGCACAACTATTTTTTTCCTTTTTTTCTCAATTTGAAGTCATAGTACATTCTAGATTCTACCAGGGTACCATCATACCAACAGTGGTGTATCAAATCTACTCAAGAGAAACACAAGCAAGACAAAGATAGAAAGCTGTCTGAAGGCAACAAAAGATTTTTGCACCAAGACACTGAATGTCATGATAGATAAACATTTCTGAAGAAGTGAATTCATAAAATATCTACTCATTCAAGGGCTTTCCAATGTTGATCAGAACTTTCCTTTCCAGCCTTCCCTTCTATTCTACCAGTAACAGATCTCAGACTGCAAGTTCCCCAGCAGCTGGCCACTATAAGTGAGGTTCTATGTGCACTGAATGCCTCTCAAGGAGCAGCCAGATACCACCTCATCCAAGAAGCCCTGACTTCTTTCCCTCGTTCCTTTTTTAACCAGTTAGCAGTCATTTCCTTATGATAGTCTATCTTGTGTCACTATCTCTGTATGTATCTCTTTTTTTTTTTTTTTTTTTTTTTTGACAGGCAGAGTGGACAGTCAGAGAGAGAGAGAGACAGAGAGAAAGGTCTTCCCTTGCCATTGGTTCACCCTCCAATGGCCGCCGCGGCTGGCGCGCTGCGGCCGGCGCACCACACTGATCTGATGGTAGGAACCAGGTACTTATCCTGGTCTCCCATGGGGTGCAGGGCCCAAGCACTTGGGCCATCCTCCACTGCACTCCCTGGCCACAGCAGAGAGCTGGCCTGGAAGAGGGGCAACCGGGACAGAATCCGGCGCCCCGACTGGGACTAGAACCCTGTGTGCCGGCGCCGCAAGGCGGAGGATTAGCCTAGTGAGCCGCGGCGCCAGCCTCTGTATGTATCTTATCTCTCCTATTATTCTGTTAACCTTTCTGGGGGGCAAGAACTACATATAATAGATTTTAAAGTTCCCTTTAACACTAGAAGAGAAGCTGGTCCATCCTAAATGCTAAACAACTGCCTGATATAAATTAATGGATGATAGAATTTGACAGCCTTCACTGTATAGATGAGGTGTCACCTAATAAACGATACTGACATAAGCACCATAACTAGTTTCTCTTGAGTCTTTCTTCTATACCTGTGCTGTCCAACACAGTAAACACTAAGCGTATGTGGCTGCTTAAAAATCAATCAATCAAAATTCAATTCTTCAGTTGTCGTGGCCAAATTTCAAGCATTCACAAGCTATATGCAGCTACTGTCTGCCATCCTGGACAGCACAGATTATGAACATTTCCTTTATAGAAGGTTATAATGGGCAGCATTGCTGTACTCCAAAAACAAGCTGATCTCATTAAAACAAAGTCAAGCTGTTCAGTCCTCATTTCACAGCCCTTCAGTGGCTTCCCCGCTTCCTCATAGCAAAAGGTGAAACCTTTACAATGACCTTAGATGAACTGCTTTCCTCTCCCTCTCCAGTCTATGAAGTCACCAACCAATCTCCCCACGTTCACTGCTCTACAGTTGGCTACACTGTGCATAAAACAGAATGAACATGTCCTCACCTGAGGACCTTTAACCTGTTATACCTAATAGACCCCTTTTTACATATTAATCTTTGTAACTGTTGGTCTCTCTCCATAAGACTGTAAACCCCAAAGGAGAAACTTGTGTCTGTGTTATGCTCTGCTGTAGCTCTACCTAGAATACTGTCTTGCACATATAACTAATTCACATTTGATAAATATTTGTTGAATTAACCCATTTAATTAATGAGTGTTTACACTCCATAGATAGGTAGTAAAATACCTGTGGATATCAGTCATATCATCATGACAATGCGTGAATAACTAAATAAGTAGACAGCCTTCAGTTTCTCAGAATTATTGTATTTTCTGCCATTAAAAGATAATGTTATATTCAGTAAGAACCATTTGGACTATCAGAAAGGTATTCAATTCTGCCTTTTATTGGGGAAATGATGTTGTCAATTTGCTTATCATTAATCCATTCACTTATCTGACAGAAATTTTAGGACGCTGCTTCCTTGTTTAGGAGAGGGCTAAGATCTTGGCACACAGAGAGAAAGGTAGTCTTGTGGTAGGTGTTTGGTGTACCATTTAAGCCACTGGTTGGGATGTCTGCATCAACTCTCAATTGGAGAATTGGTTTTGAGTCACAGATCTGCTCCTTATTCCAGCTTCCTGATAATGGGCACCCTGAGTGGGAGCAGGTGACGGCTCAGGTACATAGGTCCCTGCTACCCAAGAAAGGATATTCACATTGAGTTCCCAACTCCTGGCTTCAGCCTGGTCTGGTTCTGGTTGTTGCAGGTATTTGGGCAGTGAACCAATGAATGAGATCTCTCACTCTCTCTCTCTCTCTCTCTCTCTCTCTCTGCCTTTCAAACACATAAAGTGTCGTTCAGGGTGGAATGACACAATATTCCAGCATAGTCTGCTAATGCCACAGCAGAGGGAACATTAGGGGCTGTGGGAGTGGATAAGAAAGGCATCTGGAACTTGTGACACCAGACAATGATTCTCAGGAAAGGAGGCTCATAAGTGAGAAAGGAAAAGCTGTCCACTTGAGTAGTCAGTGGAGTGTGTTCAGCAGAAATAATAGAATGTTTGAAGGCAACTATGAATGAGTGAGCAGAGTACCATCAGGAGAGAGTTTTAAAATAGAATGAAATAGTAGATGTTGAATCAAGTGAATAAGGAATTAGGGTTTCCCATTTCCCTGTCCTCACATGAAGAGTCAAGGTGACTGAAAGCTGGATAAAAGCAATCCATGCTGAGGTGAGTGAGGAGGCATAGCTACAAGTGAACATGAAAGACATTCAAAATGAAATCTATTAAGTATATACCTATGTTTGGTATATATATATTATATATATTATATAGATACTTAAATGCATAGGCAATTGGTGGTCTAGAAATATTTTAGTTTAGAATAAGGGTCTACCATTTAAGCCAACAACTAGAAATGTTCTCTATGACTGAAACACTGTGGGAGTTGGAATTACAAGTGATTTTCTGATGTGTATCTCCCAGTACACATTCTATCTTCTAATAGTGATTTAAATTTATATCTATTTATTTGTATTTACTTTAAAGATGGGTGGGGGGCAATGAGGAGAAGAGAGACAGACAGATAGAGAGAGCAAGAGAAAGAGAAGCTAACAGAGACAAAGATCTTCCATCTGCTGGTTCACTTCTCAAATACTCCCAACAGCGAGGGCTGGGCCAGATCAAAGACAGGAACCAAGAATTCCATCCAGGTCTTCCACGTGGGCAGTAAGAACCAAAGTACTTGAGGGTGCATTAGTTTAGGAAGCTGGATTGGAAATGGAGGTGCTGAAATTCAAACCAGGCACTCTGATTTGGGATGTGGCTGTGCCAGGCAGAGGCTTAACCTGTTACACCATAACACTTGCCCTTGATTTTTATTTTATTTGGTATAACTATATATTTTCTGTCTAAAAGATCTATAATATATTTGTAATAAGAAATAACATAGCTGTGAATGTTTTAAAAAGTTTTTTAATTTATTTATTTTTAGTAAATATAAATTTTCAAAGTACAGTTAATGGATTACAATGGCTTTCACCCCCATAATTTCCCTCCCACCCGCACCCCTCCCATCTCCCGCTCCCTCTCCCATTCCATTCACATCAAGATTCATTTTCAATTCTCTTTTTATACAGAAGATAAATTCAGTATATATTAAGTAAAGATGTCATCAGTTTGCACCCACACAGAAACACAAAGTGTAAAATACTGTTTAAGTACTAATTATAGCATTACTTCACATTGGACAAAAAACTAAGGACAGATACCACATGAGAAGTAAGTACCCAGTGACTCCTGTTGTTGACTTAACAATTTGACACTCTTGCTTATAGCGTCAGTAATCTCCCTAGGCTCTAGTCATGAGTTGCCAAGGCTATGGAAACCTTTTGAGTTCGCTGACTTCGATCTTATTCCGACAGGGTCATAGTCAAAGTGGAAGTTCTCTCCTCCCTTCAGAGAAAGGTACCTCCTTCTTTGATGGCCCTGTTCTTTCCACTGGGATCTCACTAGCTGAGATTTTCCATTTAGGTCTTCTTCTTCTTCTTCTTCTTTTTTTTTTTTTTTCCAGGGTGTCTTGGCTTTCCATGCCTGAAATACTCTCATGGGCTCTTCAGCCAGATCCGCATGCCTTAAGGGCTGATTCTAAGGCCAGAGTGCTATTTAGGACATCTGCCTTTCTATGAGTCTACTGTGTATCCTGTTTCCCATGATGGATCGTTCTCTCCCTTTTTATTTCTATCAGCTAGTATTAGCAGACACTAGGCTTGTTTGTGTGATCCCTTTGACTTTCAGACCTGTCAGTGTGATCAATTGTGAACTGAACTTGATCACTTGGACTAGTGAGATGGCATTGGTACATGCCACCTTGATGGGATTGTATTGGGATCAAAAGTTTTTAACTAAGGGTACTGCTTCTTCACCTAGTTAAGAAGGGATGCAGTCTCTCAAAGGAGCACAAGGACTGCGATATTTGAACTTTTCAAAAACTCCTGGATGAATGGACAAAAATGGGTTAAGAGAATGAAGTTGTTCATTCCTTCAGTAGCTGCAGATCTTAAGTGCTCTCCTTTCATTAGTAAGTGACATCAGCAGTAGAAAAATAACAATGCATTTTAGCTCTACCATTAGGGGTAAGTCCCAGTGAGCTTGTGCCGAACTGTACATCTCCTCCCTCTCTTATTCCCACTCTTATATTTAACAGGGATCAATTTTCAGTTAAATTTAAATGCCTAAGAATAATTGTGTTTTAATTAAAGAGCTCAACCAATGGTATTAAGTAGAACAAAAAAAATATTAAAAGTAACAAAATAGCAAGCTGTTCCTTGACAGTAAGGACAAGGGCTGATCAAGTCATTGTTTCTCATAGTGTCCATTTCACTTCTACAGGTTTCCTTCTAGGTGCTCAGTTAGTTGTGACTGATCAGGGAGAACATACGGTATTTGTCCCTTTGGGACTGGCTTATTTCACTCAGTATGATGTTTTACAGATTCCTCCATTTTGTTGCAAATGACCAAGTTTCATTTTTTTTTTACTGCTGTATGGTATTTTATTGTATTTTTCATTGAAACTCTCTCTCTTACTGGCAACACTCATATTTAAAAACAAATAAGTAAACAAACAATAAAAAATAAACAAGTATCAGTCCAAAGATGAGAGTTTAAATTCCTGAATATTTTTCTTAAAACTGATCAATGGACAAGGATTTCCCCAGTTCTGAAACGCTTGTGTAGTGGCCTCCTTTCCTTTATAAAGACAGTTCAAATAGAAGGCTGATTCATTTATGTTTAAACAGATTATTCTAGGGAGAAGAGATCAGTCATTAAAAATATAGGTAATGCCTGATATATAGGAAATCCTTGAAGTTAAATATAATCTTTCTTAATAAGCACTTTATTCATGTTTCTTTTAATCTTTTCTATCATGTAATATTCCATTTGACTTAATCATACTCTCAACAAAGTTGTGTTTTTCCTCCTTTTGGTTAAAGAAGACATTTAGGGGAAAATAGAATGCTTATTCATACTTTCAAAAGACTATGGTTTAGGCTAAGTCTTTAGGAATTCAGAAAATCCTGTAGAAAATATTGACAAAGCAAGGTAGCCAACTGATGCAGTTTTAACTCTATAATAGCTCAATAGCTATTTTCTGCATTAACAAATCAAGATGGCCTGAGCACGGTTTTATTATTAGAATCCTGTTAACCTTCAGGTGCAATAAAATCACAGAAAGTTTATTTTAATGTAACACTGTTTTTTTGTTTGTTTTTACTATTTGGCTTACTCAATATTAGTATTTCCACACAAACACATACACACAACAGTAGAAACTGCAATAATAAAAAATAATACTTGATGCTATTTTTAGTGCTTTAGTTTGAGCTAATTTAGTCCTCAGCAAAGAAGCACTGTTATGACCTCTGTGATAAAAAGTGATGAAACTGAGGTACTGAGAGGTGAAGAGAAGGGGTAGAAGAGCTGAAATTCTAATCCTGCCTTCTCCAGGGCCCGTGTCCTTGACCACTGTACAGGGCCAGGTTCCAAACATACTACAAAAGTTGTTCGGGTGAGCATAACTATTTTCACAATTAATGGCAGTATTAAATAACTCACAGTCTGAAATCCCATGTGCTTCCATGAGTCTTACAAGCCTTGTTCTTTGATACCTCCCTCTCGTTTCTGTGTGTGTGTGTGTGTGTGTGTGTGTGTACTGTACTTATGATATTGCATTATACCAGGGGACTTCAAAAAGTTTATAGAAATGAAATTAAAAGGTAAGTTTATGATGGTGTAAAATTTTCTTGAATTCTGTGATAGTTATTCATAATACTCATTTTCTGTGAGCTTTTTGAAGACTCCCTCATTCATATACATGCATTTGAAAAAATATTTTTACACAGATAAACTTTTCCTTTAACTTCATTTTTCTATAACTTGCCAAATTACACTCATAGTTGAAAATGTATTCACTCCACTATTCTTTTGTGTTTAAACTCTATTGTTCCTGGCTTAATATGTATCTAACATACCCCTGGTTACTATGGACTGAGCTAATACGTAAAGACTGTGCTCAGTGTGGGCTCAGGTTTTATACACCAGGGATTTATATGGAGTACTCTCTCCTACTAGACATGTGTTGATGGCATCTGTTTTACACAGTTCTCTGAAGACTGAACAGAGATATGAGCACATGGCTTCCAATTCCAGACACAAATTCCAGTAATGCTTTATCAAAATGAACTTTCTCAGAGAAAAGTTCACTAAGCCATTTCAGAACACACTTCAACATTTGTGTTGATGACTGGGTAGTCTGTGTATAAACTTCCATATATTTGGCTAGATTCTCACTTTGCAATGTTGCTTATGATTATGGGTTACATTATGAATGTTGAACTTCTAGAACTCTGACAATGAATAAAAGAGCAGGTGTTATATATGTCTAGCTATTTAATAAATATTGAAGTTCAACTAATGAGAGAATATAGATAACATAGTAAGAACCAGTTACTCAACAATTTAATTACTTCTTAAAGTATTTGAGAGAAGTCTTAAGCATCAACATTAGGCACCCTTTTATGTCATGATGCAATGTGTGCGAGCTGTGGATGTTGAGTCCACAACTTTACAACAGTTTAAACAAGATACGTGTGTGTGTGTGTGTGTGTGTGTGTCCTAAGAACCATATAGCTACTTTTGAAAAAAAAAAAAGAACAGAAATTACATGTTTTTTGAAAACAAATAAATAAAGGGAAGTTTTTCTATAGTCAGTGAAGACGGCTGGTTGGTGGTGGACAGCTCCCCTGCTCTCTCCTCTTCTCCCCTTGCTGTGGTTACTGCACTGTTGCAGCCTGTCATCTTTCCTCCGTGTCTTATAAAAACTGGGTCTGGCATGAGAGAGAGGTATGTAGGAAAAGGCTCCACAAATTCAACACTGATCATTCCTAAGAAAACTGAGCACTCGATTCTGCCACATTTCAATAGGTTAATTCATAATTCCGGAGCATCAGTTGTGTACCCTCTGCAAGATAATAACTACCTTTCATTGAGTGTTTACTATGTGTCAGACATCAAACATAACATCATCTAATTTAGCCTTCATGAAAATGGAAGAGTAAAATACAAGATTCTAGGGTAAAAAAGACAAAGCTAAAAGAGGACATGAAACTAAGATGTTAGTGGAGGGAGGGAATGATATTTGAATTTAGATTGTTTTGTGTTAAAGGTCTACAGTTGCTATGCACTATTATTTTCTAGGAAAAAAAACGATAGGTCAAAATAGAAAAAAACTTAAGCTGTGTCCTCTGGTCTATTTCCAAAACCAATGCTGCACATTTGAACCATTTCAAAATCTTTCTCTCCACTCTTGCATAAAGAGGCTAGATTCAATTAGAATCCATGCCAATCCAGTAAGGAAAAAAAAAAAAAAACCTGCAATTTAAGTTAAAAGGGACTTGTGCTAACTGAAATTGGCTTGAACTTACATAATAATATAGAACCTCCTCAATGTTTTTAAAAATTTCCCTGTTAACCCTTGTCCTGACTGTTGATGTACAATGTAATACTTTATCCATTTTAGTATTTTTTTTGTTCTAGTTAATACTATTGGTTGAACTCTGTAATTAATACACATTTATTCTTAGGTGTTGAAATTTAACTGAAAAGTGATCCCTGTTAAATATAAGAGTGGGAATTAGAGAGCGAGGAGATGTACAATTTGGGACATGCTCAATCGGACTTGCCCCAAATGGTGGAGTTAGAAACGTGCCAGGGGATTCCAATACAATCCAATCAAGGTGGCATGTACCAATACCACCTCACTAGTCCAAGTGATCAAGTTCAGTTCACAATTGATCACACTGATAGGTCTAAGAGTCAAAGGGATCACACAAGCAAGACTAGTGTCTGCTAACTAACTGATAGAATAAAAAAGGGAGAGACAGATCCAACATGGGAAGTGGGATACACAGCAGACTCGTAGAATGGCAGATGCCCTAAACAGCACTCTGGCCTAAGAATCAGCCCTTAAGGCATTTGGATCTGGCTGAGGAGCCCATGAGAGTATTTTAGGCATGGAAAGCCAAGACACTCTGGGGAAAAAAAAAAAAAAACCTAAATGAAAGATTTCTGCAAGTGAGATCCCAATAGAAAGAATGGGCCATCAGAGGAGGAGGTACCTTTCTCTGAAGGAAGGAGAGAGCTTCCACTTTGACTATGACCTTGTGTAAATAAGATCAGAGTCAGTGAACTCGAGAGGCTTCCATAGCCTTGGAAACTCATGACTAGAGCCTAGGGAGATTTCTGATGCCATAAACAAGGGTGTCAAATTGTTAATTCAACAACGGGAGTCACTGGGTACTTACTCCTCATGTGGGATCTCTGTCCTTAGTTTGTTGTCCAATGTGAATTAATGCTATAACTAGTACTCAAACAGTATTTTACACTTTATGTTCTGTGTGGGTGCAAACTGATGAAATCTTTACTTAATATATACTAAATTGATCTTCTGTATAAAAAGAGAATTGAAAATGAATCTTGATGTGAATGGAATGGGAGAGGGAGCGGGAGATGGGAGGGGTGCGGGTGGGAGGGAAGTTATGGGGGGGAAATAACCATTGTAATCCATAAACTGTACTTTGGAAAATTATATTTACTAAATAAAAGTTTAAAAAAAAGAAGGAAATAAAAAAGAGGGGGTAACCAATAATACTTTGTACATTGTATTACTTTCCTTGTCTGTAGTGTAGTGCCATTCAATATGATGTCCAGAACACAAATGTAAAGTCTATGTCCACGGGTTTTGCTAAACAAAAATCATTATGTTAGCACCGACTTTACACAAGGGAACTTACATGCATTTTTTGAATTATATTTAGGTAACTTTTCACTTTAGTAATGTTGTGCTATTTGTGTTCTCCTAGGACATTGCTATTACCAATGAATCCTTAGCAAATGAAATTGCTCTACACATAATATGCATTAGTTATGCTTCTTTTCATAAGAAACTTTTAAAATATAAGCACAAAAAAATCCTGAAACTAAGTAGAGAAATATACAGCTCTTCTGATGCACCAATTAAAAAACATAAAAATCAAGCAATGTCAAAGCATGAAGCAAGGATCCCTTAGGACTATCAAAAAATTTGTAAAGCCTAGATCCCATCGTTTCAAATATAACTGCTTTATTATTCCTTCTTTCCCATATAGTTTCCTAGTAACTATACAAAACCTCCTCTTTGTATTTTTTCTAATTTTGTTTAAACAATGACAGAACTTTATACACTGACATTAAACAATTATCTCCCCATCAAAATGATTTTACTGTGGAAATTATAACAGCACACTGCCAATTTATCTTAGTAATGTGGAGGAGAAAAAATGCTGTTAACATTTCTAAGAGGCACAAAATTACTTTAAAAGCCAGAAAAAAACAATGGCATTGTCATTTGATGGGAGCTTTGTTTCATGTCAGAGTATAGACCTCTGCCAGTACTCAATGCTATGTAACTACTTACATTTTGATTTTCAGCAGATGTAGTCAAAGTTGACAACACTCTTCTGTGAATCATTAGAAAATATTTTCACTGAAAACATATTCTTGATTTAAAACATAAGTGGCCTCATTGGACTTTTTTTCCTTAACAGTTTGTAACAACCTGCTTTTAACTCTTCACTCTTCTCTCTTTTCTACACCACACACCAACATCTTCATCTCACTAACTAATCAGATAATGGATAATATTAAATATTGGTTTCTTATAGAAATACTCCCCTGAAAAGGGGGAGAAAAATATAGGAAGGTACCAATTTAACAGAATTAATTTCCTTCTGTTCACTAGTGCTTCATTAGGAATAATTTATATTTGCTCCAAATTAAATGGTTTACAAATATAAAGAAGAAATTATAACATAAAAATTCTAGGCCTGACACTGAAAAAAGTAACATGTATAAATTATGCCTAGAAAATATACTAGTTCGGCATAGCGAAGCCCCCTGGATGTTGATCTGCATTTAGCATGAGCCATTGTGGGAACCAGATGAGTTGAGCGGGCACTGGTCTAAACAGGAGGGAAAAGCTACAGCCATGGAGAAGTACATTCAGAGGGAATTCAGAAATTTCATGGATGGGGGTGGAAGTTTAGCAAAGCAGTTAAGTCACCACTTGGAATGTTCACATACCACACTGCAATGGCCAGGTTTAAGTTCCAGCTCCTCTGCTCCTGACTCAGCTTCCTGCTAATGCTCACACTAGAAGTAGCAGATGTCCCTTCTACTCACCAAGGAAACCCCAATAGATTTCTGGGCTCCTAGCTTTGGCCTGGCCTACCTCTAGCTACTGGAGGCTTTTGGGGAGTGAATAAGAAGATAGAAGATCTCTCTCCATTTTTCTGTCTTCCAAATAAGATGAAAATAAATAAAAAAAAAAAAACCCTTTTTAAAAGTTCACAGAGAAATAAAACTAAAAGTTAAGTTCATTTTGCATAGAAAAAAATTGAAATCCATGCAGTTTTTTCGTAATATATATTTCCATGAACTTTTTGAACATCAAATGTCTGCATGGATTTCAAAAGTTTGCACCTGATCTTTTAATTTCATTTTCCACTTTTGAAGGGTCTTCACTGTCAGCCAGAGAGAAATAATCTCTACAAGGCACAATGTTATACATTATCCTTATTATTATTATTGTACACTATACATCCTTATTGTTATTATATATTATACATTAATTCACCTGCCTACACACGCTTTATGATAGGTCTGTCAACAAAGCCAACCCTCCCACAGCAAGGACCAATTACAGAAGGTTTCTTTCCTATGTGCTTATTTCACCAGTTTAATTTGGGGGCAAGATTTTACTAAATACAATTGTAACCTGAAAATGGTTTTTGTATGAAAGGAGCCACAGCTGGCCTTTGTTCAGAAACCAGCCTCCCTCATTCCACCATAAGGCCAGTTCAACAACGAAAATGCCCAAGTTTTTGGTGAAATTCTGGACGCTACTAATTTAGAGTCTTCCCAGTGTTTTCAAACAAGCCTTCCTTTGCATGCATGTAAAAGGAGCAATTTTAGAAGAAGACTTTGAAATAAAAAACACATGTCAGACTTAGACATCTCAACTGTTACTGCTGACAATATAAACAGAAAAGCCAACTAGGTCAAAGCAACATCAAAATACAAAGAAAGAAGTAGCAGCTGAAAAAAAGAAAACCTCAGACTCCCCAAATAAAAGGAAATTGAAACCTGTCCTGATAGTTACTCAGTGAGCAATAGTTCAACAGACTGATAACTGCTTTAATTTGGTTGTGAAAATTCGATTTAATGAAAGTCTACTGCACAGGAATCCCTTTTCCATAAGAAAAGAGGTAAGATTATTTAGAAGCAAAAAATACTGAGCATACTTGAAATAAATTAGTCTGGATAACCTCCTCACTCCAACCATACACACAGAACCAATTCAGATGGTTTGTAAAACCAGTTTGGTCACTCCTAGGGATTACACAGAGAGAAAACAAGCTCTTTATCTCATTCGTGAGACAGGGTCTATGTCTTGCACCACCCTCTCTCTTTTTTTCCAGTTCTGTTTCCTACATTTAGTAGAAAACATTTACTAGTCACTTAGTGGCTTTAACTAACTGGACCCTTCTGTGGGATCACAACGGATAGGATAAACAGAAGAAAGCAACACCAGAAACTTGGAGACACATAATATATGCAAGTAAGAGAAATCAATCCAAAAGATTTTCTAATTCCTGTTTAAGTACTGTGCTGGTAAATGAAAAATCACAAAGAGATTATCAAATGTCATAAGCCAACAATTTCCTGTATTCCTCAAAAATTGCTAATTTTCACTGAATGGAGAAACAAAACACATTTTTTTTATGTAGTGAAATCCGATTTTATACAAACCCACGTGCCCTGGGTTGAGCATTTAGCCAGAAGTTAAGGTATCACTTGGAGATGTTTGCATCCCAAATGAGAATGCTCAGGTTTGAGTCTAGGACCCAATTCTATCAGCATTCAACTGATGCACACCCTGGGAGGTAACATGTGTTGGCGCAAAAACATGGGTCCCTGGCACCCATTATGAAGACTGAGTCCCAGGCTTCTTGCTTCAACTTGGTCCTCTTCTGCTGTTGTGTATATTTTGGGAGTGAGCCAGTAAATGTAAGTTGTGTCTGTGTCTCTCTGTGTGTATGTATGTGTTTGTCTGCCTGCCTTTCATTAAGTAAAAATCATTTAAATTTAAAAGAATAATCCATATGCCCCAGTAAAAAGAATGTGTTATAGGGAATAAAACTAATAATGTAAATGATCTCAAAAAATTACAGAGCCAGTGGAATACATTAATCTTGGAAAGAATACTGAAACCTCACATTGCTTTTCAGACACTGGTGCTTATTGACTTTATCTGTGCAACACCTAAGGTCAAATGATGTTACTGGAACACTGACCTTGAGTTGTTTTTCTAGGATACTGATGGATTGTGTTTTGCCAGCCATACTTGCAGGTGGATGCCATTGTTGCTATGCCTTGTGCCTGTGAGCCATGACCTGCGTAGCTGTCAGAGGCTATAGAAGAGAAGGCTTTTTCCAGCAAACCTGAGTGACTCATTCTGGGCCCTCAAAATGCTGGCTTCCCTAATACTATTTTCTAAGCCTTGTCTTCCCGAAATCTTTTTTAGTTTTTGATAACATATGGATATCTGGGCACACGGTGGTCTTCTCTGTCCATCTTTAGAGAAACTGGGGAGAGTGTGACAGTATATCAGGAAGTTTGGAGTTCTCAGTCACAAGAGCTGCTACTGAAACCTGGATGCAGGCATTGTTTGACATTTTGCAATGTGTTGGTCAGTACTGCAGTGTGCTGGACAGCCCTGCATAACAAAGTTTTGGGCCTTCCAAATCTGGTACAGAAACACGGGTGAGTCATCTAGATTCCAATCACATTACACATGATACACACACACACACACACACACTCCTGTTACCTCTATACCATAGTCCATAGTTTTCATCATTGACATTCTTTACAATACATAAACAATAATTAATGAGAAACACAGGCTAATAACTACCCAAACAGCACACATGTAACATAATGGTTAGAATACCTAAACGTCAATGTATCAGTTCCAACAGCCTTTTAATGTCTTCCATTCTATGTCAGACATGGTGCTCCTGTCTGAAGCTAGCCGTCTTCACTACAACAGCTGCTGCATTGAGGGTGTGGTGCATCTGCCTTGGCATTCTGCCAAACCACATTAATCACTTTTTCCTAGGCACTGGTATGATATCTACCAGCCCCAATAGTTGGGACTTCAGATTCTCCATCTGAAGAATAGGAAAATGAGACAATGGGTAACAAAAGAGGAATAAATAATATAGTATAGTATCACTTCAGACTTTGTGGGTTCTTGAAAATATGACATTTTTAAGTTATAAGTTTATTTTTTTAATTTTGAAAGATGGCATTACTTTTGAGAGGTATGGAATTTCTAGAAACTATTCCCATGACAGAGTACAACAGAGGAGCTTTCTGTTTAAATCAAGCCTAAGAACCAGAACAAGAATTTCCTAAGTGGTCTTTAGTTTCAAGGAGCATTTTTACATGGTATGACACTTTAAAGATAAAAGTGCAATGTCCCATTATAAAAGAAATACTAAAAACAGAAATGAGGAAGAAAATGAAGAGAAGGAAGGAAGCAATGGAAAAAGATTTACTGTTAAACTTTTTCTCATAAGTTTTGGTAATGGCATGATAACTTCAATTAGGGCAATCATAAAATGTATCAGGTAAACCAGGTTTTTTCAAAAGCAAAGTGTTTCTAATCAAAGAAACTCTGGGGCAGCAAGTGTAAATTGGGACTATACTTGGGGCAAGCTATACTACAGTACACTTGTCAGCACTATCATATGCCTATCTGTAACAAGAGCAGTCATTTACATTCACTCAGTACATGGCAGGTATTTCTCTAAATGCTAGCTTTCCACATATTACTCCATATAAAATTTTGGAATATGCATGCAGTAATAGCAAACAGGAAGACAGCATTCCAGAAAACTCCAGGACACCTAGATTTGTTATCAAGCTTTCCCCTTTCTCTGTATTTCTCAAATCTATGTGGATGAAGTCTGTTAGACAATCAAATAGGTGGGGCCCTGGAATTTAATTATAATTAAAGTATTTTTAAAAATCAAGCTTACATTCTCCCAACCATTTTTGTTTTTAAGGAAAGCAAGGTTTAATTTAAGGTAGATGAATTTTGAGGATATAAGGACAGTTACTTGGCACAGTAAGCATGCCCAAAAGACATCAAGTATCAGGTGATGGAAATTCATAAACACATGAACAAAGAATCCATTCATCCACTGGCTTATTGAAAAGCAAATGAGAACATTGTGTAGGTTGCTAAGACAACTGAAATGTGATGATTAAATGTGAGATAATGAACAGAATCTCCATAGCTTCAGAAGGCGAAATGTTGGAATTGCTACTAAGTCCTCACCTAAATTATGGCTGAAACTTTTAAGAGCTTTATTTTCTAAACAAAGTTAGTTCTGTTTATGAAGAAGCTTGAAGCTGGAAGCAGGTCTTTAGCCTAGCAGATGAGATGCCCGCCTCTCACATTAGAGTGCCGAGTCAGGTTTCTAGGTCAGGCTCCTGAGTCCAGTTTCCTGCCAGTGCAGACCATGGGAGGCAGGGGTCATAGCTCAAGTTATTATGTTCCTGCCACCCATATGGGAGATCTGGATTGCGTTGCTGGCCCCTGGTTTCAGCTCCCAGGCTACCTACAGACATTTGAGGGATGAACCACCAGTGGGAGCTCTGTCTCTGTCTCAAATAATTTTTAAAAAAATAAGCCTGAAAAGTTCAGTCATGAGAGAGCGCTGGTCTTGCAGGATATGTGCAGTGTAGCAAAAAGAAATGTTCCTGGCTGGGGAATAATTCCATCTTCAAGAGGTTTATCAACCACTTATCAACAAGGCAACTCTTAAGAGATTCCTATCAATCAGACAAGAAAAACTGATTAACAAAATGCCAAGTAAATATCTCCAAAATACGGTGAAGACTAGGAATAACGACTTTTTCTAAATGGTTGCTGTATTAATTTTAAAATGCTGGGCTCACTCCATTCTAGCCACACTGTCTTCCCACTGCTGCTGTCCTCCCACATGCCCTGCAGGCTTCTGCTCAGAAGTGTGTGCACTGGTTAATGCCCAATGGAACATACGTCCTCCAGCCCATAGCTGGGTTTACTCCTTCATTTCCTTCTCATTTTCATTCAAATGTCACCCAATGTGAAATCACAGCATATTCCCTAACAACACCCTTGTTCTCTTTTCATATTTCCTAGTGCCTTTTAATATTCTCCATTATCACATACACTCCTGTTTTTTCACTGAATATCTCTAAAACTCAGTGCCTGGCACATAGTAGATGCCCAAAAAATAGAGACTTTAAGAGAAGTAAAAAGTGTTCCTGTAATTGAACTGTTGAAAGGAAAACTGCCAGATGCCCTTATTTCTTCCCATCTTAGTTCAACATGAAGTGGGACCCCCAAAACTTTCATATTTCTATTCACACTGGGTCTAGAACGTAGTACAATAAAGAGGTTCTAAATCTAGAATAACAGTAAAGATATACACAGCTCAATAACTCCTAAACAAACACCAGTCAACTAAGTTGCTATGGTTCCAATATGTTTGAAGTATGTCCTACAACACACCAGTGTTGGAAACTTAGTCCTCAGTGTGGCAGAACCTTGAAGAAGTGGAGCTTAGTGAGCAGGGGTTGGGTAACCGAGTCATTGAGGTGCTGCTCATGGAACGAATTAATGTAGTTCTTGTGGGAACCTGGTTAGTTTTCTTCAGAAGGTTGCTATAAAAGAGCAAGCAAGGTGGGTGTTGTAGTGCACTGGGTTGAACCATCACTTGGCTTGCCAACATCCTATTATATGAGTGTTTGGTTGGAGTCCTGGCTCCTGCACCTCTGAGCCAGCTTCCTGCTAATGCAGCTGCCGAGTACCAGGTGATGATCCACATATTTGGGTTCCTGCCACCCACATGGAAGACACTGATGGAATTCTAGGCTACTAGCTTTGAGTTGATCTAGCCCTGGCTGTCGTAGGCATCTGGGGTAGTGAACAAGTAGATGCAGGATCTTTTGACTCTTGGTCTCTCCCTCTTTGTCACTCTACCTTTCAAATAAAGATGTCTTTTTTAAAAAAAGAGCAAGCTAGTATCTGGCTTCCTGTCTCACCATGTGTGCTTTTCTCTCTCTCCCTCTCTCTCTCTCTCTCTCTCTCTCTCACACACACACACACACACACACACTCCTCCATGAATCCACCTACCCTGATGTGACACAGCCAGCAGTGCTCTTGCCAGAGCTGGCACCCTGTTGTTTCTACATTCCATATCCAATACTGTGAGCTAAATAAGTTTCATTTATTATAAATTCCCCAGCTTAGCTGTTTCATGATAGTAACAGAACATAAATTATCACAATGGTGTACATCCAGAAAGGGTCACAACCCCATGCACAAATTTAATTATCCTCATGATGAAAACTCAAGTTTTGTCTTAGCTACTTTGGTCCTTGGATAAAACTGCCAAACAGATGCTAGTTTATGTGATTTATTAATCTCAGCAAATTAATTCAAAGCACCTAGTAGTCTCTTAAAGATGTTTCCTAAAGATTTCAAAGATGCTCAGCTCACTGCAGGAAAGGCTGATCAAGAACACAGTCATTTTCTGGAATTAATACTAATACATGCAGGGATTAAGGCATTTTTCATATCTACAGAATAATGCACACATTGAGGAAGAAGAGACCAGATCCCACTACCATGCCTATTCCAGGCCAAATCTATTATTTCATGCCTGACATACATGTATTTGTTCTTAAGATAAAAAGAAAGAACTATCTAGCATTAAATTTGGAAAATGTGTTGAAATCATAAATACTTGTGTGTGATGCCTTCCCCAAATAACCACAATTAGCAAATGTCTTTGAGGCCTTTTAAGAAAGTCTCATAGCTAGTTTCCCTGCTTCCAAGCATCTGTGCCATGGCTGATCTGTCATCAAAAGCACAATTTTAAATTACCTAATGAGAAATCCATTGATGACCTTTTGGCGATTATAACAGAACTTGTTAAAACTTCAAATTTGGGCTGTAGATTATTGACTGCTGATTATATTTGAGAATTTTCTCAGATTCCAAAACTGCACACTATTTTTAGCAAAATTATTCTCAGGAAAAAAGATTAAGCTATATTAATCAGATAACCTAACAGTAGATTATTCACAGAAAATGCAGCAAAAGCAATCTGTGTTTAGACTGGTATTTCAGCACAGAAGATAAAACTGGATCCACTGAATAACAACTGGACACCTTAGGGATAAGTACAGAAAAGTAAAAATTGGCTGAAGCATTCACACAGAGTGAAATGGAGCTCCTCTTGCTATGAAGTTTGGATGCCATGCTAGACAAAGGTCTGCCTCAACCTACTTTCCAGATCATAGTACCTAAATGCTTGACCTGTACAATCAAGCTCTAAAGTCTACAAAATAGTGAATGGATGATCATTGAGTTAAATCTAGGGAAGGGAAAGCACATTTTCCATTTCCTTAATATATGCAGGATTATGCAAAAAGGAAAATAGCAGGTGTTGGACACAACACATAGGTTATATAAATATATTGTGGGAAAGAAAGTGGTAGAAAGCAAAGGGCATTTGTTGGGTTATTTTCTCGGTATCACTTTCTTGGAAGTTCTTCTCACTCCACGCCCCATATGTTCCCAGATGTGGCTCCTGAAAGTTACATTTGTGTGTTGTGACCCCGCCTCTCTGATTACATTCCCATCCCTAGAAATACATTACGAGATAAAGAAGAAAGGAGATTCTATGGTCTATGAAGCAAATGAGATAAAACATATAAAATTAGAAGCAGAATTAACATGGGGATTTTCTTCCAATTCTGGGGCTGGAGAAAAAATAAGTAGGTGATCAGTCAGTCCTTACCCAGAGACAGCAAGACACTGAAGGAGCAAAGCAGAGGGAACAGGGATGGACAAGAGATGGACACAAAGGCAGTCCCTGCCTCCCACACCATTCCAGAGCCAAGTTCTCTAAGCGATAGTACCTTTGTTTACTAACAACAAAATACCAAAACAACAAAACAGCAAGACCTTCTCTTTCTGCTTCAAAGAGCTCACATGTGCAGCTGCAAACAATAAAAGTCTGAACTTTTGTGAAACAAGTAGTCACAATTTGTGTTACTTTACTTATTTCCCAGTCCTCCCTACCATTTGTCCCAGCTGAATCAAGCAGGACTATTTGCATTTCCAAATCACATCTTTCAGAATCTGGTGAGCACAGCATCACTGCAAGCCACATGATAAGATATGAAGGGAGTGTTCATGAAAAGGTATGAACTGAAAAGGAAGCAGAGAGTTCAAGAATAAAACCTAGGCATCGAAAGGCAGCGATTTTTGTAAGGAAGAGGCCTTTCTTTCTTTAGTCATAATCATCCTTCTCCTTCCATGGGTTTAACTATTAGTCTTGTTCAATGTAAACACATAAAAAGCAACAGTTCTGTGAGCAACAATGCACCAAGGCCTTTTATTGGTGCTATTCTCCTATGCGCATACACCTATCAAATAATTAAATCTAGAGCGAGAAATACACAGAAAAGTCCACAAGTATATATAAGGGTGCTTCAAAAAGTTTGTGGAAGTGGAATTAAAAGGATGAGTTTATTTTGATGTCAAAAAGATTTTGAAATCCATTCACAGTTTTCATAACACTAATTTTCCATGCATTGTAGAAAAAATTTTAGCACGACAAACATATTTTACGCAAAGTTTAATTCATTCTTTTAATTTTGTTTTTCCATAGACTTTTTGAAGTATGCTCATAGGTAGCACTGACCTATGCTGGTCAATAGAATAAATCAGCAGGAGTTTTCAATGACACAGGAAATGACTGACCAGACTCCTGTGTGATAAGACATCTAAGGTCTTGCTGCTAAAAAGCAGCAAGATATACCAAGCTACTGAGGACAAGATTAACAGCTAAACAGAACACATAATTCATCCAGGTTCACCGACCCAGCTGCATGGACATCTGCAGGAATCTGTCAGCACATCCAGAAAAGGCAAAATGGATTAAGGAAACCTCTAGTGTGGATGCTAGCCAAAATTAAGAAGACAGCAAAGAGGCATCCACATGAGGCCAGACAAAGCACTCTACAAATTGGGAGGGAAAAGATTAAGCTATAATATGACTCACATTAATGAGATCACAGGAGAATGAAATCACACTCAGGATAGTTAGCTCACTAAGCTACTATTACTCATCTATCATTTTCAGGGGAAGTATTCCTTAAACCTTGAAAGAGGTGATTTTAAATAACTAATAAAAGTTACTTATTACTTTGCAATGTGGTAATTTGTTCCTTCACTGGTCCAAAAGCTGGGATATGCTAATAATCTAGGTCCAAGAGATGCTTATATAATTTCACAGTCTGTATAGCTGGATGGTATTACTGAGAGAATCTAACTTTATAGAAACTACATCCTGAAATTTTCAAGAAGGAGGAACTGCCAACTTGGCATTATGAATTTTAAATATTACTTATTTAGAAGGAGAGAGAGATCCTATCCACAGCTTCACTCCCCAAACACCCACAATGGGAGCTGCGAACCCAATACAGGTCTTTCACATTGGTAACTGGAACTTCATTACCTGAGTTATCATTGCTTCCTTCTTGGTCCTGCATGAGCCAGAAGCTACAGTCAGGAGCCAGAACACTCTGATGTGTATATCTTAACCAGCATCTTAACCACCATGCTAAATGCCTACCCCTGGAAGTGTGGTTTTAGTGCCTCATGGGGGCAGAAATTGGGGTGATTGGACCTCTGATTTGACATAGAAAAACACTATGCCTGTTTTCCCGAAGAAGCCCTCAGCTTTCCCTACTATGAAAGCAATGTACCATTTAATTTTTAGACAGGCAATTATACTCAGATAAACACTTTGGTCTTCTGAAAACATTGTAATAATTATTTCATTAGCAAAAAAGGATTATAATACCTTTAACATTAATAAACCATGACAATTTACATAAGATGAATTATTACATTTCTTAACCATTTACACTGTAAATCTTGAATAAACTTTCTGAGGATCACTTCAACCTTTTATTTGAAACTGAAATTAATTCCAATGCTTCCTTAAAAGTACAAGAGTCATTCTGCCTTTCTCTTTGCAACTGTAGCATGAGTAAAGACATGAGCAAAAAGACATAGCCCAAGGCCTTTCCTGATTTCAGACAACCATTAAGTTCTCAGCAAACTCAATTTCTTTAACTTAGGAAGTGGGAAAGAGTCAACCCTCACCATTACCCACAGAATCTGTTTTTATGCTGTTCCATATGGAAAAACTATCATCTTAGCTCATATGTACCATAAGTACTTCCTGTATTTTAATATTGTCCCTTAGATCTCCTTACTGTATTCAACTGGTGGTACTATGGCTAGGATGAGACAAAGCTACTACAGAGAGAAAGCCGTTATAATTCCTACAATTTCTTTCATAGTCCATTTTCATCAAAATCCATATTTCCACTCACTCCTTAGTGAACAGAACAAGTCTAAAATAACGTTGCCTTGTTTGTGTTTTATTTCCTTTCTATGATGCTTCTTCGCTCTATTCTTGGTGAAAATGCTCTCAAAGAGATCCCAAAGAGAAAAGGCAAAGAAATAGAAGCAGAAGATGGCCAAAAAAAAAAAAAAAAGCCCCCCAAACAAACAAAAAAACCCATTCAGGTACTTGGAGATATTTATGAAGAATGCAATCAAAGAATGCCATCAATTATTTCCTCATCTCATACCAGAGATAAAAGGACCTAAAGTCAATTTTAAAACATGTGAGATGCATGAACATTTTCACTACAAAATCACTTGTCCAGGGGCTCATTAAAAATTAAAATCATATATTTTCAAGAATGACTCAAATGAAGCACAAAGTTACACAAATAAATTCACTAAGAATATAGAGAAATAAACAACAAGATAATGTTTCAGTTCATAATTTAAGACATTCTATCAAGTAACAGCTTTAATTTCAGAGTAAGGTAAAACATGAGGAAAATATACATTTTCATTTTCTCATGTACCCATTTTAGGAGTACTCTAGCTTTAGAGGCCATGGTCAAAAACAATATATTCAGAACACAGCAACACAGAAGAAAGCAAAGAGAAAAGAAATGGACATAAGGAATGTCAATTTTCATACACAACACCTTAAATGCCATATGACATCAAGTTTCACAGTTTTCAGGAACAGAAAGTGCTGTCCCTGATGGCTGGCTTTCAATATATACACATGTTATTATTTCCAAAATGACAGTTGTGCCTTATATACATTGCATGGGTTTGTAAATTCTTTTTCCTGATCTATTAGTTACACATGCAGCCCAAGTATTTCTTTTGCAAAGAGGAATGAAGGCCAAGCAAGACAAAGAATTTGCTGATACATACGTCACTTCCACAATTCTCTGTCAAAGTCTCCACACCCATTTTAATTACTTCCGTACTGGAAAAACACTTCCCATCTACATTTTTTCTGATCAACCCAAATCCAAAACCAACACTCTATAAAGATAGCTAAATAAATGAACGATACTTTCTTTAGGTTCCAAGTGAGGCAGCATTTTCTAACAGTGTCTCCAGTTCACATTTTGTGCTGATATGGCATTTCATTTTAAGCACCAGCCTTTACTTCAGATTTGTTCAGAAAAAAATCACTTAGCCTCCGGCTTTAAATCTCAATTTCTTGCTCTCCTTCCTTCTTTTCCTATACAGACACACACACAAACACACACACGAAAACACACACACACACAAAGGGTGGGAAGGTGGGTGAGAGAAAATGAATGTGTGTGATTCTTTTTAAATTATTTAGTTTTATTTTGTTTGAAAAGCAGACAGAAGAAGACAGATAGAAAAAGATCTTTTATTTGCTGGTTCACTCCCCAAATGCCTGCTAGGTTAGGCCAAAGCCAGGAGTCCAGAGTTCAATCCCAGTCTCCCACATGAGTGGCAGAAACCTAACCACTAGAACCATCATCTGCTGCTTTCCAGTGTGCATATGATCAGCTGGATCAGTAGCCGAGGAGCCAGGACTTGAACTGGGCACTCTGATATGAGATGTAGGCTTCCAATACGGTATCGAACGCCTGGCCCTGTGATTCTTTATAAGCAAAAACAAATGTACTCAGATACAAATCTGCAAAAGTGATGCTGCTAAGAATCTCTAACAAAGGTAAACTTGCTTGTTGGTGCTTTATTTATTTATTTTTTTGATAGGTTATAAAAATTGACCTTGGTAGATACATTAATACATACTATTTTAAGCAATACTTGATTCAATGCCTATTTGGTAAGTTCTTGTATCCTTTTTGGGCCACACTTTCTTCAGCATAATTTTTTCTCTTCTTCATGTTCCATTACTTCATTAGCTAAGTGCTGGTTTTAGCACTCAGTGACCTGTTAATGGTAAATAAATGCAGGATCCAAGACTAGCTACATCTCTGTGATACTGACATGGACTAGACAGTGGGGACTGGCCATTGTACCATTAGTCACAGTAGGAGTTCAGTTGCTACCCAGGTGCCCAGGGTTGCCCTGAACCAATAAATGACTTCATCTTGCAAGTTTTTCCATCTCATATTTTAATAAGGATTATTTAGTTTGCTGCTTGTTTTTGGTATTGAATAGAGTTCTTATAAACTGAGTTGCCTAATTTTATGCATTTTCACTAAAGTTTAGGAAATGTTAGAAGCAGCTAACCCACGGTAACCAACCACTGATTTGTAGGAACTCTAGTCATTTTTCAATTTATGGGGATATATAATCAAATAATAAAATATATTTTATTTTTAAAGACTTACTTATTTATTTGAAAGAGTTCCAAAGAAAGGAAGAGACAGAGAAGGAGATCTTCCATCCAGTGGTTCACTGCACAAATGGCCACAACGGCTATGGCGGGGCCAGATGGAGGCCAATAGCTTCTTCCAGGTCTCCCACGTGGGCAGCAGGGGCCCAAACAACTGGGTCACTTTCCATTGCTTTCTCAGGCCATTAGCACGGAGCTCAATTGGAAATGGAACAGCCAGGACTTGAACTGCCAATATGGGATGCTGGTGCCACAGGAGGTGGCTTTACTTGTTATGCTACTATGCCAGCCCCAGTAAAACACATTTTAAAGAGTCTTTAAAAACAGCCTTTTCATCTTAAAAATAAATTGTACTTCTAAGGCCACATGGTCTGGAATTTTTCTAAATAAAAAAGAACAATCTACTTCCAGACTTCAACACACTGAACCCCAAACATTTCTGTTTCTTCTCTAATTTATTGATACCTCTTGTGAACACTGAGTCAGTTTGGTAGCTTTCTGCTTGTTTAATATTTACATAAGTGTCATATTATCTGTCCAATAATACTAAGGGAATGACCTTAAGGGTAAAAAATATGATATAAAATATTACTATTACAGATGTTTTTCCTATTAACCCTCAAGGCACATTACTTGTAAAGATTGTATACTTAGTTAGATAATCCTTGCAAAGCAAATCATGGATAAGTAGCTCAGAGAGGTCAGGAAAATGACTGAAAGGAAGTGCCTATATGGAACAGAGGCCCAGTCTTCCTTTCTCTGCACACAATCTAGAATTACACTGCTTGGCAGAAAAAAAAATGCAATGGTTCATCCATTTCCTAAAGCTCCAATGAGCTAAAATTATTTGTTTCCACTTTGATAGCTAATTATAAAGAACAAAGATCAAATATCAAAAATTCTATATCATATTGTACGTTCTTAATGATTCAAAGGGAAAGACAGTACACTCATTTTAATGTAGGATATTTAAGAGTCAATGAAAGGGTTATCACACTGCAAAAAAGATACACAGGAAGAGCTTCTAAAACTGTATATGGACTTCATATAATATTAACTTTCTCTCCAAATGGAAAACATGGTAGCAATGAACTCTGAACTTAGATCCTCATTGTTTTATTGTACCAAGAAAAACACTACTGCTACATTCATATACACCTACATACATTCATATGCTGGAACTAATAGAACAAAACAAAGACCTATCTCACAATTAAATACAACTTTCTTAATGTAACAGATTAAGTCATATCATTAATAACATACCAAGAAGATATGAGTACTAGTGACACGGTATCTACAATACTTTTATTGTGCTTTTAAAATTGAGGCCTGGATTTTTAAATGAAAGCAATGAAAATATATAGACCTAAAAAAAACCTGTTGAGTATCTGGTCCAAACAGAACCAACTAAATGGTACTAAATTCCTGTATTAATTGTGTTTATCACATTAATTAATCATTTCTAAAAGCTCCAAATAATCAATAAGATAATGCCAAGTTTATGTTGAGTTTTCTCATTTGATAGCACTCTCAAAAATCTAGTAATGTTTGACTAGAACGGAAAACAAATATACTTCCGTTTTTGGTAAACACAGATTTGAGTTATTCAGTGTCTGGCAGAATTTCATCTGTGAATACATTTTAAGAAGAGATTAGGATGAAAAATTAAGATGAACTTAAAATAATGAATGATAAGAGAGTATCTTTTCAAGTACTTCCAGAGATGTGTATGCTATTGTTCTTTAAAACTCATTCAATCACAGTCCTTTTTACTTCTGTTAGGACTGATGGTGCCCTAGCCAGTACCATAAACCATTTCCATACAGAAAACTTCTTAAGGAAAATCATGGTTCAAGTCTCTTGTATCCAGTACACAGTATAACATCTTGCTAATTCCCTAAAATTGAAATTTTTCTTAATGAAGTCCTAGTCTTTATTTTACTGTACCTGGAATTCTGAGGTTCTGAAACATCGGATTCTGTGCACGTTTTCTTTACCTGCAAGAAAAGAGTACAAGTTATTCTCATATGAAAACACAACTTTCTCATGTAGGCTCAGGCACTTGTTAAATCTGAAGTGCACAGAGCTCTGCTCACCATGATCTCTATAATATACTCCCCATATTTTACAGCAACAGCACGTGGTACTAAATAGCAGATTTCATTATTATCCCATGAACAGCTGCCAAATGCACTTCCCTGGACTCTGTAAGTATGTAAAATGTTCAGCTAAAATAGCTGGGGCTAGCCTTACTAGGAACAAAGAAACCAAAGAACCATGTTTCCCACTTAGGAACTAGAAAGCCATACTGTTCTGTCTACCAAGAAGTGTTTTTCCAATTGATGCTGCTCTGTCTCCTACTAAAGCACACAATAATAAACACCAGGCTCTGGGGCAGAGCACAGTGTTAGCTAAAACACTCATATATTAATTTTCATCTTCTCAATCCAGTCACTGTGTGTTTTATATATGTCTCAGCATATCAATTAAGTTTAGGCATTGCTTATAGAAGTCTCACATATATTTGCAGTGTATTTCACAGACCATATTTCAATTTTGTGGTTTTAACTCACAAAAGGTTAAGGAATGAGAACAACTTTTTCCTTCGGGGACACACTATCCATTTCTGGACAGAAGTAGGAGGTACATCCTTTAAGATAAGGGAGAGCACAAATCTACCACCTTTCACAATTCGACTTCCAGCATAGAAGTTCGTCTGATTAAAATGGCCCTGAAAGTGTGCTTTCTGCAGAATATTCAGTTGACATAGAAAATGTACAAAGTACATTTACAGGTCCACTGTATGTGTACATACTGCAGCTCCCTGCCTATGCCCTACCTTGGCTTGGAAGTGGAAAAAAAAAAAAAAACAACTATGTATTGTCTTTCAATTCCAAGCCTACATTTTTATAATCTGGGAAATCAATTGTTTCCCTGATTTACTGTATTCTCTTTCACATTCTGTGTGTACACTGACACAGTATAAAAATAAAATTTAGCAAAGAGATTGTCATCTTGCCCTATTACGTAATGCCTTCTATGCCCTTCATATGGCACTCAGCACCATGGGATGGAGAGGTAAAGAAGTATTTATAAGAGTAATTAGGGGAAAACAAAGAAGCAAAGAAAAGGAAATGGAGGGAATATTTTCCTTAAGATGCAAACAGAAAATTCACTCAATTCTTTTGTCTGTTAAAAACTTGTCCAAGAAAAATAAGAAAAAGGACACCAGAAAAAAAAAAAAAAAACTTCTTCCTTCCCACTGGCTCATTTCAATGATTTATCACCATATAAACATATCTCAAAATCTCTGTAGAAAAATGGAGTTAAAAGATAAGCTTATGTTGGTGCAAAAATATTTTAATCAATGCACTTTTTTATAATATGTATTTTTTCCTTGAACTCTCTGAAGACCTCATGTACATATGCTTTCATAAGAATTGAAATGAAATGGACACTATGAGAAACAGTGACTTGATCAGCCCTTGTCCTGACTGTTGATGAACAACTTAATATTTTACCCCTTTTAGTATTTTTTTGTCCTACTTAATACTATTGGTTGAACTCTGTAATTAACACACAATTATTCTTAGGCGTTTAACTGAAAAATGAGCTCTGTTAAATATAAGAGTGGGAATAAGAGAGCGAGGAGATGTACAATTTGGGACATGCTCAAGCTGACTTGCCCCAAACGGTAGAGTTAAAAACGTGCCAGGGGATTCCAATCCAATCCAATCCAATCAAGGTGGCATGTACCAATGCCATCTCACTAGTCCAAGTGATCAGTTTCAGTTCACAACTGATCATACTGATAGGTCTAAGAGTCAAAGAGATCACGTAAACAAGACTAGTGTCTGCTAATACTAGCTGATAGAATTAAGGAGAGAATGATCCAACATGAGAAGTGGGATACACAGCAGGCTCATAGAATGGCAGATGCCCTAAACAGCACTCTGGCCTCAGAATTAGCTCCTTAAGGCATTCGGATCTGGCTGAAGAGCCCATGAGAGTATTTTAGGCATGGAAAGCCAAGACACTCTGGAAAAAACAAAACAAAAAAAAACAAAAACAAAAACAAACAAAAAAAAACCCTAAATGAAAGATCTCTGCAAGTGAGATCCCAGTGGAAAGAACGGGCCATCAAAGAAGGAGGTACCTTTCTCTGAAGGGAGGAGAGAACTTCCACTTTGACTATGGCCTTTTTGAAATAAGATCGGATTCGGCGAAGTCAAAAGGCTTCCATTAGCCTTGGCAACTCATGACAAGAGGCTAGGGTGATTACTGATGCCATAAACAAGAGTGTCAATTTGTTAAGTCAACAACAGGAGTCACCGTGCACTTATTCCTCATGTAGGATCTCTGTCCTTAATGTGTTGTTCAATGTGAATTAATGCTATAACTAGTACTCAAACAGTATTTTTCACTTTGTGTCTGTGTGGGTGCAAACTGTTGAAATCTTTACTTAAAATATACTAAATTGATCTTCCGTATATAAAGATAATTGAAAATGAATCTTGATGTGAATGGAATGGGAGAGGGAGTGGGAGATGGGAGGGTTGCGGGTGAGAGGGAAGTTATGGGGGTGGGGGAATAGCCATTGTAATCCATAAACTATACTTTGGAAATTTATATTTATTAAATAAAAGTTAAAAAAATAAAAAAAGAATTTTACACTGAAATTAATTCCACTTTCCATAAATCTTTGGAATACTCTCCTACATGACCTACCCAATAAACACAGAGAGATTACTCCAAAGTGAATATGCCTTTCCTCAATACCAGGATGACCTGCTCCTGGGACTGACGGGAGAAATCTCCAGGCCAACACAGGCAAAGCCGACTGACTCCCAACAACAACCAGGAAAGATTACTGTAGTTTAAAAACAATGTATTCTTTCTCTAATATCCATAGCTTACTAATGCTTGCTCTCCAAACAATTTGCCAGGGGAGGTCTTGTTATTTTAATTTACTCTCAAAGCAGTAACTGTAATCGCAGAGAACAGATCTATTGGCTTTTTGCTCTCTTGCACCCATAGAATCCCAAGCTATAACTTATGTTTAATAAGCCCATGATGAAAGGATGAATTAGATATTCTTCTAGATATGGCTAGATTTACGCATTCATCAAAGAGGGTTTTTAAGTGTTTCACTGGTTTACGGTCATGACAAAAGAATGAGTATTTCACACTCATGAGGTTCTTCAGAGAAACCGTGATAGCAAGCAAGTATACATGAAAAGAACTCAGAATTTAACCTTTGGGCAAAGAAGAACATTTAAGTGTTTTAGGAAGCAAAATAAGTAGAGATGGTACAGAAGAAAATGCGGAAGGTGGGAGCAGATGATGGCTGACAAACAAGAACCTAATGCAGCCACAGAGAACACAAATTGTGACAGCAGACATCATGGATCATTACACCGTCAGGCTTGACGGATGCTTCCCAAATACTAGTTTGCTAAGTGAATCATTAAGTCTACCAGTGAGAGATGGCGAAGACATGAATTAAGGCAAGAAGGTACAGGAGAAATGAGAGGATGTTTTCCAACAAATATTTTTGAGACAGAATTAACAGAATATCATAACTGATTGAAGCCAAGTATTAAATGGACTATGATGTGACCTTTTTATCTGTCCTTGAAAAGAAATTTTTAACAGACCCAAGACAAAGAGAACATTATTTTATTGCTCTTCAGATTTCTTTAGGACTTCATCTTATTTCTGAAATAATGAAGAAAAGTTAAATGAATCATTAAGAAACTTAAAAAGTCATGAGCACAGAAATTAGAAGTCAAATGGAAAATTTCTACCTAATTTGAACATATTATCCAATTTTTCATATTAATGGAACTTCATTATATGGCAACTGTTGAATCATGTATAGAAGAAAGAATATTCTAACAGGATACACAAATCTTTTGTCTTCAGTGACTATCAACTTAACTTCTGAATTTATTTTGACTAAAATGGAAACAAGCAGGCCAAGAAATGTAGAATTTTCTACATATAATTTCAATTCAAATCTTTTTAAGAATGTTTATTTATCTGAGAGGAAAAGAGACAGAGACAGAGAGAGAGTACATTCACCATCTGCTAATTTACTTGCCAAATGCCCTGGAGCCAGGAAATCAATCCAGTTGTCCTTGATTATTTGCTGCTTCCCAGTTTATGTATTAGCAGGAAGCTGGAATTGTGAGCGGAGCTGGGTATCAAACTCAGGTATTCAGTGGTGCCTTAATCAGTGCGCCAAACCCCTAATTCCAAATTCTTTTAGTTTTCATAAGACACACAAGAAAGTGAAAAAGACATACAGTCTCACGTGCATTTAACTGACTGAAATAGAGTACATTTAACCTACTTAATGTCTATCAGGGAAATTATAAAAGTTCATACAAATTTCAAAGCATGATGAAAAACAAGTTATTTTAAGAAAAGTAGCTATTAGTATTCAATGAACATGTAAATATCAAGAAAGGAAATTTTTGGACAAAGAAATGAATGCATAACAGATAAATTATTTGTGTCTATTATATGCCAACAATGTTCAAGTGGATATTATTTTTCCAATTCCCATGTGATTATACGGAGATTTAGAAAGGTGAACCTGCAAAGGAATTTGTATACATACTTCAAATTCAGATCTTTGACGGCATTTTAACCAGTAGAAGCTAAGAACTTCAAGCAATTCAACAAAACAGCCACTAGCCACATGTGGCTATTAAAGTGAAATGTTGCAGGTCTGAATTGAGATGTGGTCTAAGTACAAAAGGCATGCTCTGTTGAAAAGTGTGTGAATAAAGGAAAGTAAGATCTCTCAGCATCTTTTACATTGAGAAACAAAATGATATTTTGGATGTACCAGACTAAATAAAATAATTTCCTCTGTTTCTTTTTACTTTTCTAATGCGGTCACTTAGAAATTTAAAGTACAATGGCACTTGCATCATTTTTCCATTGACCAGCACTAACCCAGAGGAAGAGACAGTCAATAAATAAGTAAGCTGACAAACAAAGAGGATGGTGTCAGCAAGGCTAAGTTCTGAGAAGGAAACAAAACAGAACAAAGGACCAGAGAAGACTGGCTAACAATATTACATTACATAGAAAATTTAAAAATATCATTTTTTTGAAATCCTCTCAAATTTTTAAGGCTGCATTTACATGAGTAACATAAAATGTACTTAAATAAAGTATCAAGAATGTGGGATTTGTTTCTGAAAATAATGCCAGCCTCCAATATCTGAAAAATATATGTACAAAATATAATACTCTCTAGAATGTTTTGCACCATGACTATTATATTCACATATAAAAATCAACCTTAATCTTTTTCAAATTTTCTAACCACTGCGTACTAGGAGAAGCTCACAATCTTTTGAGTAGAAATCAAATTAATTCATAAAAAGGATTATAAGCAAGAACAAATTTCTTCTAACCCATCCACCATCTTCTCACAAAGCTGAGATTAATTATCTTAATTAGTTTCTACTTAATCTTTTGATTTATAATTCCTGAAATAACATACTTTTTAAATGTAGAGGATGGAAAAATCAGAAAAGACATTTTCAAATGACTTATTTTGAAATTCCACTCTAATTATTAAGTCTTAGAACAAATTATACAGTGATAACAGGAGATCAATTCTCCAACTGAAAATCCAACAGGAAAACTTCAAAAATCAAAGTTTGCTGATATAATAAATACCATTATAAGTATTTTTATGGGTAGTATGAAAGACAATATTTATGTATTCACTGAACTGTGTAGGAAAGAAAATTTAGATTCGATTTGAATGCATATTATTTAAGGAAAACAAGGACAGATACATAGATATCAAATTTATTCCAAAAATGCAAATTACATTGTAAATTCATGCATGTCCAGCACTTTGTAAATATAGGAAGTGATACATAATTACTGTCAATAAACATTTAGACATAAAAGGTGTATTTCAAATCCAAATACCTTAAAATGTGGATCCAGCTGAATAAATGATATTATAAAAATACTATGCAGTATCAATGCCCAGAGTCTTTGATGAATGGATATGCCATAAAAAGTGTTTTATGATTAATCTGAATAAAATCACTATAAATAATTGCCTGATAAAGGACAGTAGCTTAATTTATCTTTAGATTCCGATTTAGTGAAAATGAAAGACATCTTGCAACATAAATGGAAATGTGACTTTTATATTTTCTAACATTTAGAAATTGGTCACATTAGAATTTTAAATTAAATGTGAAATTTAAAAATATATTCTTATAATTATCCCAGCTTTATTTCAGGCATGTGCAGTGTGTTCTCATTTAACCATCTTAATTGAGCCATCCTTTTCACCACATTAACTTTTAAAAAACTGAAAAAAAACTGATAAACAGAGTTTTCTGGGGTTCCCCAGGTCACTCTGATCACTAGACAATAACATTAAATAAATATAAATTAAAATACATCATTTCCTACTCTACTTCGGAAAGCATGTGGTAACATCAGTAAATATAAAAAAGGTATATGAATTCACTTAAGAACTGAGTACAAATAATAACAGTTGGAGTATTCAACAAAATATTTAATTTTTGCAATACTGTACAATGTTTACTCATTATAGTGTAAGAATATAAGTGTTCATTACTAAATATAATATTTAATAGTTAATAATACTCTAGGACTTAATGTAAGATACACATACTTTTGTGGGATAACCTGTGATTGTTTTTAGAATCAAGTAAAAACAATTTATGCTGTGAAGACCACTGCAGAATTATTATACTGCTAGGCCTGACATATACAGCCCTGTAGATACACACTATCCAACCATTTTAAACTAAAATGTCTTTGAATAAGGCCTAGAATACATATTTTATATATGTTGTAATTAACCTCTTTGAAAAACTAAAAACATAAAAAACCTTCTGAACTCAAAAGTTGTCACAGTTTTTAAAAATTACATCTATATTTTAATATGTCTATACAAATTTCAGAGGCTTTTCAAGGAAAACAAAACATTGTCTTGGCAATTGGTGGTCAAACAAAATGTTGGAACTAGATTTTATAAAATTAAATTATTAAATAATATAAAACTGTTTACTAAGTACCATTTTCCTTAGAAACAAAATCCTGTGGCTCTGAAATTTATCCACTTTGAAACCCTGTTCATGGAGTCATGGAATGTGCTTGGGCCCTCCTTTTTCTTAATATATCCCTTTCAACCTCTTTATCATTCTTTACCCAGGCTTCTCTCTGGCAACACCAAGTCTCAGTTTCCAAAAATCCAAGCTACAACTGATTTCTGGCAAAAGTGATTAGAACATAGAACTGCATTTCTGTTTCTATTTGCATCCAAAGGAAATTTGCCTTAACCGTTATTTTTTAAACACTTTTTTTTTTTTTTGAGATGCAGAGTGACAGAAGTGGCAGAATCTTCCATCCATCCACTAGTTCACTCCTCAACTGCCTACAATAGCTATAGCTCTGTCATGCCTCAGCCAGAAGCCAAGAATTCCATTCAGAACTCCTATGTGGTGGCAGGAACCCGAGTACTTAGGCCATCATCTATGGCCTACCTGGCACATTAGAAGGAAGCTAGATAAGAAGTGGAGGCAGGATTCAATCACAGGCACTAACATATAGTACACAGGTGTCCCAAGTGGTGGTTTCACCCACTATACCAACTCCCATAACCCTTCTTTAACTGCTGAATGCTAAAGATGCAATTAAAATTCCATATTTAAGTCAACAATAGACAAAATAAGTATATAAAGAACACATGTGAGTCAGGCACTGTGGTGCAGCAGGTTAAAATGCTGCTTGGGATGCCTACAGAGTGAGGTTCCAGTTTGGATATTCTGCTGCCTATCCAGTCCCTGCTAAGGCACCTGGGAAGCAGTGGATGATGGCTCAAGTACTTAAGTTCCTGCCACCCTTGTGGGAGACCCGGATGGAGTTCCTGGCTTCAGCTTGATCCAGTCCTGGCTGTAGCAGCTAATTAAGGAATGAACCAGTACATGGAAGCTTGCTCTCTTACTCTGCCACAGGGTTAATAAATAAAAACCTTCCACCAAAAACCTGAAGTCAAAATTACTTTACCCTTTTAGAATTAGGCTGTCCCGGGCAAAATCTCACTTAACTGACTCTGACTTAACTGAATCTGATTTCCCTGACTCTGGTTTGGGGGAGGAAGGTTAGACAAAATCACACATGCACAGCAGAAATTATGTTTTAAGTGAAAGAATCCTGTGGTCTATAACTCCTCATCAACTATGAATGTCAAAATAGTTTTCTAATTGAGAGTTCGTAACAAGGTTAAAAAGCAACTTAATAACAAAACACAGGAAAATAAAGAATAATTATTTATATACAGTACACAGATATTAGAACAAATGTCAAAGCACATTAACCTTTAAAGTCCTAAAACACATATCTCTGTAAGTATGCCATCATGGTCCCTTGCCACCTGCCAAAAACACCATATTGCTGCATGAATTATTAAAGAAAATTTCAAAACTCCTTCTAAAGATATGTTGTTTCCATATTACCCAACAGACCAAAGGTAACTCAGTCCTTAAAATGTCACAAAAGGAACCTTAAGATGCCTTAAAATACCACATTACAGCTCACAGAAAAGCCCCTCTACTCTATGTGTGGTAATGAAAATCAATTGTCCAGCCTTCATACTGTGCATAAATTTTAAACAAAAAGTTACAAATGTGCCTTGTAAACACATCAAGATGTATTTGCCCATGTTGCTTGGTTTCCTTTGTACCCTTTGTTTACATGTTTGTTGGTAGTCCTGTGTGTCACCAGAAAGCTAATTTCTTGTATTGGAACAAAAACAAAAAAAGGAAGATGGAATATTCTATTCCAAGATGCTAATCATAATTTAATGAGCATAGTGTTAATTTGGTAGAATCCCGTGCAATTAAATTGAAATTGCTGTTTCTACTGTGCTTCTCCACACTGCTTCAGGAAGAATGATTCCCTTGTACTACCTGCAAAAGTCTTTAACTTTAGATTGCCTTCCAGTTAAGTGAAGATTTGTGAATTCTCACAAATAACGCTTTAAAAATAATCTTAAAAGAATTTACTCTCATCCCCGAAATACAGGAAACTTGTTTATGTTTTAAGAAACATCTTATACATCTTTCTTTCTTTTTCTTTTTTTCCTTTTAAAGGTACTGGAATGTTTTGGCCACAAGGTTAAGAAAAACTTCCCCATTCATCATTACCTGCCAAGCACAACAGGACCCCAGACAACCCAGACCTTTACCACTTTAACAAATTCAGCTCATCTTAGTCATGAAACTTCAAAAGAATTTGGCTACAGGCACAGACTAGATATCACACATTCTAAAAACAGCAATATCAATCATTATGCAACATACTCTATTGCACAAAAAAATCATTTGCCTATTAGGAATAACCAATAACCACCCTTTCCAAATTAACAATAATTGACTATGGAGATGTTCTGGTTTATCAATATAAAATTGTTGAACTCGTAAGTAGAAGTTTGTTAGTCTCTCTTGAGTTTGTGTGTATATCTGCACATATATATGTATGCATATACATACACTGTGTGTGTACATATATGCAAAGAATATTTTCAATGGTTACTTAAAGGCTCTCCTAATATTCCTAATAGTATCACCTTAACTTTTTAAGGAAATTGAGAAATTTTTTAACTGTAAAAATACATTGATAGACTGCAAAAAATAAAATTTTAAAGGCAATTTTAAACTGAACAGAATATATCTGATATAAATGTAAAAGTTTTTGGCATAGCATTTTGATAAAATAATCATGAACAGCTATATTTTCAAATTTTTAAGCTGTCTCATTAAAATAACTTTTATAAACACATAATTTTGAAATGTGGGTTGGCATCTTTATTTTTCTGTTTAAAATTATACTCTATACAAAAAGAAAAACATATGTGTAACATGTTGCATTTTATCCTGGTATGTTTCATAACATTGCAGCAGCACTTTTGAGTTTTCAAATCTGTTGTTAAGTAGTTTTATATTGGCTCTATCGTACCTGAGCATTGTTATTAAAAAGCTTATAAATCACCTGTCCTCCAATTTTAATCCTAAAATGAAATTCTTTGTAGCCAGAATATAATAAAACACAAATAGAAGCATAATTTACACATTGAAAATGCAAATTATGAGAGTTCTGTTTGAGTAGATTTTCTATCAACTTAAATTAACAATTTGAATTACCTGAAAACTATGAAGAGCGTATGAGAAAACAGCTCCATATGAAATATAATTCACATGTACAATTACGTGGTCAGAAGAAACAGCCTCATTAACTGGGTAACTTCAAGTAAAAATTAGACCATTTCTTCCAAGAATTTTTAAATGCAGAACTTGATTGCCTAAATGGACAAGCAGTTAGGCAGTTAACTTGACAATTTCTGTGGCCCTATATATCTGTCTATCCTCTGAGGGTTCTTGTCATTCTCCATAGAAAATAATGCACCCAACAAGAGAACTCAAGGGTTAAAGAGTAAAGGATTGTAGATTAGGCCTATCTGTAGCGAATGTCTCATTCTTGGTAAACCTAATAAATAATTGAGATATACTTTCAATTTTTCCTCTTTGACCTCAATTAAAATGGCTTTCTGGAGAGCTTGTTCTAAGGACAATGGAGCCCGGTTTCCTCAGTGCACACTTATGAAGTCATCTGGCTTTTGTATTTCTTCAACAGCTGCATCACCTTTAACATTGGCTTACACAATTTCCCTATAGGAAAATGTGTGGCTGCCCTTGGACGCACACAACCACCTTTCTTCAGCAGGGTGGCTGGGAACGACCTCACAAAGTCAGAGCACACAACTCTGAAAATTCTAACCGCACTCATTTATAAAGAAATTGGATAAGGAAAGAGAGAAAGTGGAGATAAAAGCCTGGCTGCTTTCTCCCTCCACCTCCTGCATAAGAAGTTAAAACCTAAAGCACTGCATGAGTATAGCTGTGGGAATTTGCATTCTTTTGCGTCATTTTTGAAAACTGAACTTTTGGTTAGAAAACAGACAAAAAGCAAAATTAGGTGGTGCGACATCATTGATCAATTGCACGGCGCTTCAGTGAATGGTCACTGCAGCTAAGAAAAGCAGCAGGAAACTGGATAATGCTGACTGACGCTCAGGCGACCCTGGAAACCGAACGGGAAAACTTATTGGCTCGGATGATTTATCCTCCCTTTCCTGAAACAGGTTCCCTAAACATTCTAACTCTGGCAGTAAATCAGTTTTCACAGATACTTAGAAGGGGATATTTTCTCCTCCTGAATTGTTTTTTTTTTTTTTTCCTCACAAGAAGAATAATACCGACATAGCTAACCTTACTTCCCTTGTGTTGAAAGAAACTACTCTTTAAGACGGTGTTACTATTGTGAAAATTCACTCACATCTCTGTCCCCTCATGCAGCAAAACAACAGTTTTCACTTGAGACTCCAGAATACAATGATACACTTAATCCATTTCAACCAAATATGCCAATGCTTCTCAGTCAAGGTCTGAATCAAAGTACATGGTCAAGTGCACACACAAATGAGGTGGAAGGCACCTCAAAATTCAGAACTTTTTAAAGAAGTTAAACTTGATCTACTATAATTGTTCTAGAAAGAAATCAATCCCCCTACGTGAAGGGTAATACTTGTTCTCTTAAAAATACGAAACACTTATCATTGATATGCCCACATTTCAAACTGAAAAAATCAAACTTAACATAACATTTCAAAACAAATTACCAAGGGAAAAAAAAAAAACCCTTAATTTGACTGGTATTAGTTTTAAAATCCAGTAGCAAATATCTATTAGGAGAAAATTGCTCCTTAATAGTTTGTAGTGAAATGTAATCTATTAATTATCAATTATCTTGTTACCTGCATTTCTCTTAGCATTAATATAATGGAATTAGAACAGTGCATTTTTATGAAGAAAACAAGGACAATATTTCTTTAAGACTTAAGCATGGGCAGATTCTGAATTTTCTTTATCTACTTGTTCAATTTCTATGTACATATTTCTTCTATTGTTCTCCATCTAAAACTGCCAAAAATCTAAACAAGTCATTTTAACTAGAGAAATATCTTTCTCTGAGATACAACTGTCTCTATTTAAACATATGACCACCCATTTAACATAATAATGATAATGCTCCATTCAAAAGCTAAATGCAAACTTACCTCATTCAAAGTCAATTAAAAAAAAAACTGAAATGAATTCCAGTTGTATTGGGAAGTAAGTTTTGTGTGTGGGTGTGTGAGGTTCCACAGCCAATAAATTCCAGTCTGCAGTATCAGTCAGTAGAATGAAACCTGGTTTGTGGATTACAAAATGTTCTGAGAGATTCGGTCTCTAACCAACATCCAGGTAACCTTAAAAAACACCTAGCTCTGGCCTGAACCTCTGAGCTCCAGGAGTTGTGTGGTTATGTAGGTTAACTAGGAGGAGACCTGGATAGTAAACACTCCTGGCTCTGACCAATGGCTTTCCACGCCCTTCTGTTTATAGTAAGATGACTCGCGGTCCGAGGTCACCCTCATCAGCAGCCCCCTGGCTTTCCCTGGGATGTAGTGTAGAGCATTTGTCCCGAGGTGCTTTTATTGAAATCACATCTACTGACTGCTAGATCCTGTCAACCTGCTGCCACGCCGACACAGTCACAACCTACTCGTTTGACTACTCAAAGAGTTAAATTGCTGAATTGAATTTCCAAAAAGCAAATTTTACTTTAAATTTCTTATAAAGCCGAACATTTCTGAGTACTTCATGGCAAGTTAATATCAACAAGGATGACCCTCTTTGAGATACTCCAACCAGAATTTTTTTTTGTTTATTTGGTGGTGTTTTTTTTTTGTTTTTTTTTTTGGATGAGGGACAAGACAAGCTAAGATTTCACTTTCATTATGACTTCTCTCAAGAAGTACAAAACTTTCTTGTCCCTGTAAGCACACTTTCATGTCCACAAAATTAGAAGATAATTGTAGTCTCATTTAATTCATTTTAAATATATTTTCACTTGAGGTAGGGGAAGGGTTGGAAGCAGTCAGAAATGCACACACAGAGATTATCTTCTGATATAACACGTTCTCTAAAATAATGCATTTTCACATTTACAAAGAAGAGTAGGGGTATGCTAAATTCTTGTGAATAAAAAGGTACAACAGCTAAACTCAAATCTTAAAGGTAACACAAATAAGTCTATTATCTGGCCTAACGCTAGTTTTTTTTTTTTTTTTTCCCAAAAGCTTATAAAAAGGCTTTATTTAGCGAAAACAACATCATGCAACTTTCACCTCTCATTTCTTTAAAACATGTCTCACTTGTCTCCAAAGAAAGTCTGAATTCATCTCCCAAGGTCTTCATTCAGTATTTCAATGTAACACTTACATGCATTATGGGAATTACTGCCTCCAACTTGTTTATACAATTCTGGGATTATTTCTTTTCCTTTCGTTGTTCTTGATCTTTACAGTTTGGCCCCAAATGATATAGTGACCTACAGGCTAAGAGCAAATACCTCCTCTAAGTAATTTGTAACACAATTATTTTTTAAGCCAAATTCATTTTCAAGGGAGCAACTGAGTGAAAAGTCATTTCCTATGTCAAGTTTAGGCAGTACCACAGAAACCCCAGTTGCTTAGGAACTGCAGACGGCGCTCTCTCCCCACTAGAATCGACTGCTGTGAAACTGGATAAGCAGGAGCCTTTCACCTCCAGCACAGGTTCAGCCCAGGTTTGAATACAAAGGTTTTTTTTTTTATATATATAACAAAGACTTTTTATATAAATTTAAACAAATTTAAATTTCAGTACAAGGCTAAAACGACAGAAAACTGTCTGACTCTACTGAAGTCTATAAAATGAGCCCATTGATTTATGTATTGTAAGTTTGTTTTCATTTTATTTGAGAGGGACAGAAAGGGAAACAGCCCATCTGCTGGTTCACTCCGAAAATGCCTGCAACAGCCAGGGTTCGGCTAGGCCAAAGCCAGGACCTGGGAACTCCATTCAGGTCTCCCATGTGGGTGGCAAGCACCCAAATTCTTGAGCCATCACCTGCTGCCTCTCAGGGTCATTAGTAGGGAGCTGGAATTGGGAGTGAAGCCAGAACTCAAATCCAGAGTGCACCAAGTGGCATCCAAACTGACCTTCAATTATTTTATTTTTAAAAAAGATTTATTTGTTTATTTGAAAGGCAAAGGGAGACAGAGAGATCTTTCATCTACTTGTCCACTTCTCAAATACCCACAATACCCATGGTTCAGCCTGGCCAAAGCCAGGTGTCACTCCCCGTCTTCGTGGAGGAACGACACAGGACCCTGCGCTGTTCTTTCATCTGCTCGGCCCTCCCCGGGTTTGCTGCTGGTTCTTCCCGGGTTGGCTACCGACCCTTCCACCTCTGTGGAAGGGCGGTTCCCTCTAGCCACTTTTCCCCATTTCCGCAGGGGAGCGGCACACTGCCGGCCGGCTCTCTCGGGGGCTGCACAGGTGTTCCTTCAGATAGATGTTCCCCTTAGATGTTCCTGGTGCATGTTGTCTCTCTCCTCCTTTATAGTCCTCTTCCACCAATCCCAACTCTGCTACCCACACGCCGAGTACGCTGCTCTCCTCCAATCAGGAGCAGCTCCTGCAGCTTGTCAAGTTGGTGAAAGGCAGCTGGGTAGAAGCTGTTTGCTCCTCTCCCAGCGCCATATTGTGGGAGAGCAGATGCATAGAATAAGTCTTAATTCCAGTAACTTAGTCTAGTCCGAGTTGCTCCCAGTTGCTCCCCACACCAGGAGCATGGAACTCTATCCAGGTCCCCTACATGGGTGGCAGAAATCCAAGTACTTGGGCTATTATCTACTGTCTTCCGAAGTCTATTAGTAAAAAGCTGGATCGGAAGTGGAGTAGCCAGGACTTGAACTGGCACTCCAATATAGGATGCTTAACTCACTGCACCACAATGCCCATTCCCTTGATTATTTTAGAATGCAACAATCCTATTTGGACAGTTCTTTGTTCTTAGTAGGGCTAGGGCCACTAAAAGTAATGTTTTTGTAGCCAGATCTTCTCAAACAGAGCTTCCTGAATATCGTGGTATAAATCAGACTTCTTAAGTTCAACAGAATATGTTTGGAAATGGCTGCTTTCTTAAGGGACTATTACTCATTCAATATTTTCTAAATGCTTATGAGTTCCAGAAACATTCATTGAAGCAAAATACATCTCTGTTCCTGTTATAATAGAGACCCAATGAACCATGTCCAGAATTCTGAGGAGGACAAAATAAATTGTTCATGCCCTAATGAAGGCTGTCTGGATTCGAATTTTCTTTCCCAATTTCCAGGCAGGGGAAGGAGGATGTGGAAACAACAAGCAGAGAGTAACTGTCAATGTAAATGTGAAGATAAACAAACATCATTGGCAGTTCAAATTCTTAATGAGTACAAATAATTACAATTTTTCTAAGAAATACAGTCTTTCTTGTAGTTTATGCCAGACCATCAAAGTGTTCTTAGGAACATAAAAGTAAAAGGCATACCTTTACTTTTTACTGTTTTAACTCAGTAAGAAAATTACATAGATGATTTTCAATACATTTTGTGACCAGAGACCATGGGGATGCCCTCCTGATTCCAACATACCATGTTGTGATCTAAAACAAACATGTAAATCATTCTTCCCTCATGTTGGTTTCTCCAACTGTGAAAGGGAGGCTTCCATCTCAGAGGGTCAATGGTATAGTATTTGTATTTTTCAACATGAACCACTACTTTAGAATACTGCTCCTACCAAACGATTTCATTTAACATTAACTGTTTCCACTAGTATATTTAAAATCAAGCGTATAACTGCCAATCAAAACTGCCAGTTATTATAACTTACTGTAGGTACAAATGAATTAATAAATTAGCCAAATCAAAGGAACGAGGTGTTTTTAAAAGCCTGCAGAGTCCTATTATGGGAAAATGTTTGGTTTCCTTTATGTTTCAAAATGTTGAAAATGGTACCCTGACCTCCAAAAACTGTACAGCCCTTTTGATTTCACCTTTCAATGATTTAAGTGCCCTCATTGAGGGCCTGCCCCACATTCTGATAAAAGTGATGCTATTAGGAACTGCTGACAGCAGATACATTAAATAGCACTGACTTGCACATTGCTGGTGCTACATTGGCATTTGCTGAATGCCTGAACAGCCTTCAAAGTAATATGCAAAATGAGATTAAGTTTAATCAACAACAACATCTGTTAGCTTTAGAAAAAGTCTTGCCACATTTTTTTTTTTTTTTTTTTTTTTTGGTAAATAAAGAAAACAAATCTGTTACTGCAGTTTCATGAGGTACACCCTTTATATTCCCCTTGGCTACTCACCTCCCGCATTCCCCTTAACTTTAGCACAAGCAGGGTGTTTGGGAATGCCTGCTCTTCTTTGCCTTCCCATCGCCATGGTGTTCTCTCTCTCTCTTTTTTTAAAGATTTATTTATTTTACTTGAAAATCAGAATTACAGAGAGAGAAGGAAAGACAGAAAGAACTTTCATCTGCTGGTTCACTTTCTAAATGGTCACAACAGCAAGAGCTAGACCAGGAGCCAGGAACTTCTTCCAGGTCTCCCACCTGGATGCAGGGGTCCAAGAACTTGGGCCATCTTCCAGTACATTCCCAGGCACATTAGCAGGGAGCTAGATCAGAAGTGGAGCAGCTGGGACTTGAACTGGCGCCCATATGAGATGCTAGCACTGCAGACAACAGCTTAGCCCCCTGGGCCACAATGCCAACCCCCATGGTGTCCTCTTTTGTACTGTCTACAAACTATACCAGTTACCTTAGCCAGGCTACTGAACATAGTATCTACAGTAGAATATTACATTTAAAAAAAACTAAGAAAGCCTATTTTTAAATAAATATTTAGTAAATCATGACCACATCATTGTCTAGCCAATACCATATGAAATCAATGCAGTAATTACACTTGCTATTTGTTTAAGTTTCTTCCATCTGTTTCTATTAAGGTTGACAAACTCTGGTACAATTGGGGACCACATAGGTTATTTAATGGAGTGAAGCAGGTCAAGCAGGTGAATGCATGATTCAAATTCAAATTCAAATTCTGTATTTCCTCCCCAGGCAATTTATCCAGTCCTATGCTTTAAATACAATCTCTATACTATAGATTCTCAAATTCTTACCACTATCTGAGAGCCGTTCTTTCCTATCTCCTGCCTGATCTATATCTCTATATGAATATTTATACAACCATATCAAGTATTGATGTAGCCTGCAGGGTCTTTACAACTTCTCCACCCTAATCCTATCTTTACTGTTCACTGTGCTCTATATTAATAAAGCCAGAAGCCAGAGTCACTGAGTCCTCTCTTCCTTCAAACTCTATTCTAAATCTTCCATCAAATGTAATTGGCGAAAACTTCAAAATATCTCAATTCTGTTCACTTCTCTCCATCTCCCTAGTCATCCCCTCCAGGGAAAACCATTGTCATTTCCTATTTGGATTACAACAGTAATTGCTCCAGGCAGACTCCCCACTTTTACTGTGTTTTCTGGAGTTTGTATTTATCTATTTGTCACCTATTTATCACAGGGTCAAATCTATTAATTGTGTCTTCATATTTTCTACATTCTGATGCTCTGACATTTATGGACTCACTGAGGACAGGCTGCCCTTCCCAGGGCTAATCATTTCTTAGAGGTACTAAAGAGGTTTGCCCTGGAGTCTGCAAACTAACCAATCCAGAGAGGATACCCCCAAGGGTGTCTGTCCTTTACCAACTTCTCACACACTAAGTCCTATTTCTCATGCCCTAAATCACCTAGGGCACTTAAGGACCACCTCTATGGCCCAAAGCACATGGAAATTATTCAAACTAGCCAATCTGATAACGTTTCCTCTGCTTTGCATTCCAGGGCAGGACTCCAAATAGCAGGATTAGTCAAATTTGTAGAACTGACCTTGGTCATGCCCTATAGGTTACCACATGAAGTCAGCTGAACAAATCTCATAAACCATCCAAGTCAACCTTAGAGACCCAGGTAGCTTTATCCTGAATTTTTATATTGCCTTTCTACCTAGTCTGAGTTACTAATCCAGGTATAAGAGAATATATTAGCAGTTGCAGATACCAACATGCCCCACAAAAGGAAGTCTAGTGCAATTCTGTCATCTGTAATCAACCTGATGGTTGACTTGAGCCTCATCCAAGTACATTTTGTGGCCAAGATGGTTTTAATGATCACTTCAGCTAAAATCAGGAATTAATTCTGTATCACATTTTCTAACTGTGGGATAACAACCCACAGGGCATGAATTATTAATGAGTCAGTTACCCCTCCATGAAGCTCCTCTGAATGACCAACGGTAGCTTCATTTTGGACAGAGCTTCATATTTGTCTCAAGACTCTGATTTACAATCCTTAAACACTCAAATATCTCAAGACATCATTAATATGAAAGTTTTCCAAACAAATACAATACCAGGTATGCACGTAGAGTCCCATAAAGTACTGTTTATAATGTTAGAATCCCATAAGTGGGACTGACATCAGTTGGGTAGGCACAGATGGATGGTACCTCCAATATGGCTTATAGAACAGTGGGTAGGGATTAAGATTTCCAATTCATTGCTAGGAATTGAGACTAGTACATGTTTTCAGGGCCAGTCAGTTCAATCTGTCCAGGTTATCTTCAATACTAACCAGTAGCATTTATTTGCACCATAGAAAGAATGAAAGACAATTATGGGAAAAATTAGGAAGACATTTGGAGGTGTTTGTGGACTTCTTTGTATGGAAGGTAAAGGATCTGAGCCACCTCATGGTGTTGTGGATAGATTGTGTGGTTCGTTTAAGGGAAATGATGTTCAATTCAAGTCAAAAGTGCTTGGAATGGGGGTGGCACAGCCAGCATTTAGTTGAATTAACAGTGCTTTTTAGAGCTTGGGAGAGCTAAAACAGGACATTTTCCTTCCAGGTAAAGGCTCTAGGAGTGGCTTTGAGGGATGGAAAATCAATCATGTCCCTTCAACACCTGCACTTCTCAGGTGTACAGTTTCCTATTCATAGGCACTTAAAGTTGTTGCTCCCTGTCACCACAAAACCATGCTTCACTTTCTGATATGTACAACTTCGCCATTTCTCTTAACTATTCACTATTCACACACAGACCTCTCGCTCCAGAAAGACCAGGAGTAAAAGGAACTAGGTCAATTTCATAAAACTTTAGAAACCCAGACATTACCCAGCATTGATCTGACTGATTCACTGAAGGGGAACCTGGTGAGCTGTTTATTTAACCATGTGACCAATATCATTATGATCCAGATGCTTCAATCCAACAATAAAATTCAAGTGGCTGAACCAAAATAAGCTTGAATTGCTTTTCCCCCTCTTGGGCAAGCTGCCACCCACAGAGTGTATTACCAAATCAGGTTCCCTGGGGTAGCTATTAGGGAAAAGAAAAAAAAAAAAACCATTATGTCTATAAGTGATCCAGATGATATCTCTAATTTCCAAATGATTTTATAGACCTTCCTACCCCTTTCATCCTGAGTATAACCAAGAAAGAAGCCAAAATGAAGATGACTCGAAACTGGAACCAGTTTTATTCACTAACCAAATTGTCTTACTAATGTGTGTAGACCAGGAGGTGGTCAGGGTAGAAGAGTTTTAAATCTTTTGAGTTGATTTTAAGAAGCCTGTTTCAACACTCAGCAATATAAAATGCCTATGAACAGTAAGGAACAAGGAAGGGCCATCAAACACCTTAGCTCTTAGCCCTTTCTTCTTTGATACAAGATGCCCCATCTTAAGACTTACATAAATTAGTTTCAAGGGCCACAATAGCATGGTATGGAGTTGGCTAACTGGACCTGAAAATGTCTTATAGCAGCGGCGTGCTACTGACAATCCCAAGAGGGGTTCCAATTCAGTCCCTCTTTCAGGAATGGACAAGGGTGACCCCTGGACATCTGATGTGTCTCATCAAGACAAACTAGTCCACTGTTGGCAGGAGACAAAGCTGCCATGCCATCACCTAGACATCAGGAACTCAGTGTCCTTGACTTAGAATCCAGCCTGTGACCCTGCTGCACGATATGCCCAGCATGATGACAAAGCAGTGGTCAAGCTGCAGGTGCAAGCAGATCCAGAGTTTGATTCCAGTTGGTTCTCATTAGAGAACAGGCTTTCATAATCTATGAATGATTCTGATTGTTCAACCACTTCCACAACTTGCAATCCCAGAGTGATACTTTTAATCTGCCAGTTGGTAGCTTTTTATGTAGCAGAACAAACAATTAAGTCAAAAGCAACACTCCAAGAGAAATGAAAATACATTGTTTCATTAAGAGGTATATTAGCCAGAACTATGAAGATTGAACACTAACCACAGAGACAATGTCTATTTTAGTTCTGAAGAGCTGATGGGGACGCTAAATACCCACAGCAGCTTGGTGGACATCATTAGGTAAGATAGCCAACAACTGATAAGTAGACCAGGCCCAGGCATCTAGAGCACTCCTGTGAAATCAGGTAGCAGAATGGGGGATGATCATAGGTGCCATTTTTTTTTTTCATGTGAATTTAAGATACTGCTGGTGTCAGGCTGGCTGCATTAATGAATGCACCACTTCATTTGACAACTTGATTTGCTGGGCCCATTTCCATCTTATTACTAAGTATTAGTTGGCCAACTCCAATGTGGGAATAGCAGACTAAAGACTTACATGACCTCCATGGGCCTGGCATTCAGTTCGACAGGAGCCTGTTTCAAAGGAATGCACCTGATATCCATGCCAGGGGTGTGATGAGGCTGGAATCCCTGGGGTTATCTCCATGTGGAGGCTGCCTCCTTTTGCCAGAGGTTCAAATTAGAAAAATTATTTGCTGGGCTTGAGCACAGCAGTTACAATGCTCCTTGTGACACCCACTTCCCACATCAGAGTGCCTGGGTTCAAGACTTGGCCAAGCTCCCAATTCCAGCTTCCTGCTAATGAGCATCCTGGGAGGTGGCAGGTAATAGTCCAAGTGGTTGGGACCCAGATCAAGCTGCTGGCTTCTAGCTTCAGCCTAGCTCAAGCTTGGCTGTTGTTGGCATCTGGAGATGGAATCAAAGGAGGAGATCTCTCTCTCTCCCTCTCTCTTTCTCTGTCTCTCAGCTTTTCCAAAAATAAAATGAAGAAAGATTTTACAAGTGGAAAATTATATTATTAAAAAAAAAAAAAGAAAAATCTTCAGAGAGCCAAAGATCCTAAAAAGTCATCAGGGCTGTGGGACCCCAACAGTACCAGTACTTCTCTCTATGAAGCTCTTCCTGATCGGGAGAATCTGAGGGCCTAGTAAGCAAACATAGAACAATCATGCAAAATTCAGCTGTGAGTCTGACAGCAGTAGTGAATACTACACTGAACTGGCTCAATGGGCCCCACCCATTAACAATGAGTTAAGTTAACAATGTCTGTTAACTTCCTTTCCCTATTGCAAACACTGCTTGAGCCACCTGAGCTGAATCCAGGCATTCCCTCCCTCCATCTGGTGGGCAGGATGGAGAGAATTGGGTACTTGTATCTAAAAGCATCATGATGGGGCCAGCGCTGTGGAGCAGCAGGTTAACGCCCTGGCCTGAAGTGCCGGCATCCCACATGGACACTGGTTCTAGTCCCGGCTGCTTCTCTTCCGATCTAGCTCTCTGCTATGGCTTGGGAAAGCAGCTGAAGATGGCTCAAGTCCTTGGGCCCCTGTTCCCACATGGGAGATCCGGAGGAAGCTCCTGGCTCATATAGGCACAGCTCCAGCCATTGCATCCAACTGGGGAGTGAACCAATGGATGGAAGACCCCTCTCTCTCTCTGCCTCTCCTCTCTCTGTGTAACTCTGACTTTCAGATAAATAAATAAATAAATAAATCTAAAAAAAAATTAAAACAAAATAAAAGCACCATGAAAGTTTTAAGCCTCTCCTTTTCTCAGAGTTCATTGGCATACACAAATTGGTGCATGAAAAGTTTAGTCATCCTTCGGGATAGCAAGAAATCAGTTCCACTCCTAAATATCTTTCTCCCTAAAGAAGCTGACTTTGTAACAATGGGGAAAGGAGGGATCAAGGGACTGGGGGTGAGGACAGCTCTGTGTTAGTAAACAAGGTGTACTGACTTTCGGTTTTCATTGGCAGCCAGCTCAGGGCTCAACCAAATGAACTTCTAATGGTTTCAATCCATGCAAGCTTCTATATTTGGCAACAGGATCATCATTACTGACAGCATCTGTTTCAGCCTGGGGAACCCCTACACTTTGCAGCCATGCCCACTTTCTGGCTATGGCTATGGTGTTTGCTGTATTTGGTTGACTCGTATTTTATTTGTACAGTAGTAATTTTCTTTAAGGAGTCTGGTTTAATTGAGGGCATTTGCTAACATGACAACTTCTTTAAGTTCTGTATGTTTCAATATAACAGCTGTGAGAGTTTTGCAAGACTGTGGGATGACTGTAAAAATCTGTCTAGATTCCAGAGCTCAGTTTCTCATTGTCTAATAAGTCACATTTATCAGCATTATCAACCCCTAAAGAAGTAGGCAGGCATACAGGCTAAAATTGATTAGATGTGAAACTGGAAGACCACACCTTCACCATGCCCCTGTGTGACTTCCCGCCCTACCTGATACCTTTGCCACGCCCCTGTGTGACCTCATCCCCCTACCTGGCCACACCTGGGTGCCAACCAGCCAATCAGGTTAATTAACCACTCCCCTTTGGAGGTGGGTTAAAAGCCTAGGACGTGATGTGTCTGGCCCCTTCTCTTCTTCCCTGGCCTCTTGTCAGTAGGGGGCTTTCTGTAGCTCTGCACCTCCAGGGTGCATGGCCTTCCAGCCATGTGCTCTAGGCTTCCTGGCTTAGATGCTGATCCATATGGCTGGTTCCTGGTGCTTGGTATGAACCCAGATTTACCTCTCAATAAAGCTCTCACTCTCCTATGCATCTTTCTCACTAAATAAAAGCTAAAAGCTTAAAATGAATAGCAGTTAAAGGTGCTTGTTGCACATGGCTTTTGGCCTGCTCTCTGAGTGGTATGGACGCTACCCTAGTTTCCAGACTTTCCCCTCTCTCCAACCTGAACTAAACCCTCACTTTCCTAGCTACCTCTTGTACTAAATAAAAGCTTAAAACGTACCATGCTGCCTCGTTTATCTGTGCCAGTATTTAGAATTCTTCTCTAAATATTAGGCAAGAACCCTCTTGGGCTTACTAATATTGGGGATTTATTAGTAAGCATATGGTGAAATCGTATGGCACCCCAAATTCTGGTAGCATACATGGCACCCCAGATAACACTTCTGGATAATTTTAAAGGGTCACATTTGTGTGTAAAATTTAGGGGGTCATGTCCGATTTCAATTCAGGGTAGCAAAAGTTTCAATGTGAATAAATACTTGACCTATGGTTTTCATGGGGGTTCTCCTGTCTCAAGATCTTCCCAAGTGTTCTGTGCTCCATATGACAGCTCTGACTGACTGCAAGAAACTCTGAGACCTTTTGCTCAGCTCTCCTAATGGGTCTCAGGCTTGCGTAATAAAATGCAAGAGGGATTAAGCCTTAAAATGTCCCACCTATGAGCAAAACTCCAAGGTGAATATTTCCATAACAGAATTATACACTGCATATTTCATTTTCTCAGGGATCATATCAAAATTACAGATATTTGCTTGATTTCTACCCACTGTGGTTGCAAATTTCCCTCCTTTCATGCTCAGGGTACAAAATACAAAATCATGAATACTGTTTGGAGAGTGTCAGAATATCCTCTAGACCAGGATGTCTCTTTGTACTACTTATCACAATGAGTAAATCTATAGCTAACTATTGTCAGTGAACTTCCCATAGCTAGAACAAGATTAACAACATAAGAACAGCCAGGATGCCTTCATACAGCTCACTTTGGACCTATCTGGATTGCAGCCATTTCTCCAGTTCTTCCCATTAATGTAATAAAACGGAGAGACATTTATTTCCTTCTTGACCAAACAATTTGGTAACATGTTCGCTAATGATGCCCATGAATTTCCCTCAAGTCTCATTATTTGGCCAGTGAGGTTCTCTCTACTTCTCTTCCAGAAAGTCATGTCTTTATTAGCATCTTTTCCTCATCACTGCCAAGAACTGAAGGATCTGAGTACCTTATTCATAAGCTAAAAAGTCAGCCTGCCACAATTCCATGGATGCTGCAAGAATGCATAAGAATACACATTTTCTTATAACAGTAATGGAAGCCAGAATAGTAGCATTTTCTTGTGACTGTTCCACAAGTTTCAGTTCTCACATGGTGGCATGGTGTCTATAGATGCAATGAGGTGCATTGAGCAACACAATCATGAGCTCCAATGCTTTCTAATGAATAGTAAACATGCCTGCTCTTCATTGCAAAGGACATTTTCTTTTTTATTTATTTATTTATTTATTTTTATCTTTTATTTAATGAATATAAATTTCCAAAGTACGACTCATGTGTTACAATGGCTTCCCCCCCCATACCGTCCCTCCCACCCACAACCCTCCCCTTTCCCACTCCCTCTCCCCTTTCATTCACATCAAGATTCATTTTCGATTATCTTAATATACAGAAGATCAGCTTAGTATACCTTAAGTAAGTATTTCAACAGTTTGCTCCCACACAGAAACATAAAGTGAAAAATAATAGATGATTTTTTTTAAATGATGATGAAATCAGATCAGACCTATTGTCATGTTTAATCCCAGTGAGAGTCAAGTTGGGAATTGATAATTTCTTTTTTTTTTTTTTTTTTTTTTTACAGAAGATCAGTTTAGTGTACATTAAGTAAAGATTTCAATCGTTTGCACCCCCATAGAAACACAAAGTGAAATATACTGTTTGAGTACTCGTTATAGCATTAAGCCTCAGTGTACAGCACGTTAAGGACAGAGATCCTACATGAGGAGTAAGTGCACAGTGACTCCTGCTGTTGACTTTACAAATTGACACTCCTGTTTATGGCATCAGTAATCTCCCCATGCACCAGTTATGAGTTTCCAAGGCTATGGAAGCCCCTTGAGTTCTCCGACTCTTATCTTGTTTAGACACAGTCATAGTCAAAGTGGAGGTTCTCTCCTCCCTTCAGAGAAAGGCACCTCCCTCTTTGAAGACCTGTTCTTTCCACTGGGATCTCACTCACAGAGATCTTTTTGCCAGAGTGTCTTGGCTTTCCATGCCTGAAATACTCTCATGGGCTTTTCAGCCAGATCCGAGTGCCTTTAGGGCTGATTCTGAGGCCAGAGTGCTATTTAGGACATCCGCCATTCTATGAGTCTGCTGAGTGTCTCACTTCCCATGTTGGATCACTCTCCCCTTTATTTATTCTATCGGTTGGTGTTAGCAGATACTAGACTTGTTTATGTGCTCCCTTTGACTCTTAGTCCTTTCATTATGACCAATTGTGAACTGAAATTGATCACTTGGAATAGTGAGATGGCATTGGCACATGCCACCTTGATGGGATTGAATTGGAATCCCCTGGTATGTTTCCAACTCTACCAATTGGGGCAAGTCAGCCTGAGCATGCCCCAAATTATACATCTCTTCCCTCTCTTATTCCCACTCTTATGTTTAACAGGGATCACATTTCAGTTAAATTTCAACACTTAAGAATAACTGTGTGATAATTACAGAATTAAACCAGTCATATTAAGTAGAACAGACAAAAAAAAATACTATGAGGGATAATGTATTAAGTTGTCCATTAGCAGTCAGGGCTATGCTGATCAAGTCACCCTTTCTCATAGTGTCCATTTCACTTCAGGAGGTTTCGCAAAGGACATTTTCTTTATTATACTGGACAGCAAGTATATGTGCCCTTTGTGTGAGAGAGGCTCTATCACTTTCTTAAAAGGTTTTTCACAAATTTCCTAACAACAAAAAGGCAGTTGATGTCTTCACTCACCAAACATGCAGAGATGTGAGACACATGGAAAGTTTTCTTTCAGTACTCAAAATAAAGCTTTCCTGTGAGAATCGGGTATTACAGCCTTCCCTTGTGATTATTCAGAGACAGAGGGGTCTCTGAAGGTTAAATAAACTCTTCCTGGACCACCTTCTTCAGATGTAGCCTGCCCTCAACACGCACACCCTTTTCCTCCTCTATCCTCTGGTTCTGGGGACAGAAGCCTGATAGCAGTTGTTCAGTAAAGACAAAGAAATGGTAAGCATGATTTAAGCTTTGGATGCAAGCACCGCTCTCCAAGCTGGCTTTATGAACACCTGCACTGCCCCTTCTATCGAACTCCTTTGATTATTCATAATGGATTCAGAGTTTAGGGTAATAGTCTGAGAGTGGTTTCTGACATCAAGTACTTGACATAAATATCCCACCCACCGGAATGTGTGTCATTTAATGGGTACATATTTTCTAAGTTAAATTAATTTTAAAAATTACAAACAGTATTACAACACTACCTGACCAATGGAAAACATATTCAGAGACACAGAGGCTTACCCCCAAACATCAGTAATGCCTTATGATACTAATATTGATCTGACAGTTTTACCTAACAGAAAAAGATAAATAAATGCAAAACAAACCTTACTTTTGACCAGAAGAAGTCTCAAAGTTTGCACACCTAAGTTCACAGACTATATTAATTGGAGGGTTTACTGGGCTCTTATTAAAAGGTGATTTAGCCTAAAATCAAAATATGCCAATTTCCATGTCTTAAGCTCCTAAAAACAGACAAGGGAACAGCTGACATCAGTGACAGAGCACCTTGAAAGGCAAGAAAACAGATTCGGACATAAGAATCCAAAAGATCTTTATGTAAGGGCATTTGGTCTTCCACACCCCAACTGTCCATTTGAGTTTCAGTTCATTAACTGATTGCATAATGATGGCCCTGGACAAAGTATGAAAATGTTCAGCCAAGAGATTTTCACAGCAGAAGGAGCCCAGGACTAGGTGTGAGTGACTGCGGTTATGATCTCACCTACTGGCAAGGTGACCTTGAGCAAGTCAGTCTCCTTAACCCTCAGTGCCCGGACTTTATAAACTGCGCAGGACTCCACATACTACGGCATATGAGTCTTTTCCATATCTCCTGTATTCCAGTCACCTTGGATTTCTGTTAGTTTCATGGAAACAAAAAGGGCCCTTTTTCCTATCAAGGCATCTCATCACCTCTCCAGTGCCCAGGATGCCCTTGCCTACATTCTGTGAGATTGGTGGCCTCGTACTCCCCTCCGATGTCAGCTTGCATTTTGCTTTCACAGAGAAACCTCTCCTGACTGGTCTAACTAAGGTATTTTCCCCCAATCCTTCTCATAACATCCTTATATTTCTCTTCTTAGCTCTTAGCACAATGCATCTGTCATTCATTTGGTTTCTGACCTATCTAAAGTCTATCTTACTGCTAGCTCATACACTCTGAAAACTGGACCTATGTCTGTTTCCCCATCAGCTTATGTACAGAGCTTGGCAGAATAACTGGTGCATAGTATCACTTAACTTGTTTTTGTTAGTGATTGAATGAAAGGATATGTAAATGTAAAGTAATATGGGGGGAAAAGCTGCTATAATCCAAAAGTTGTACATTGGAAATTTATATTTATGAAATAAAAGTTAAAAAAATCCTAATTTAATTAGTCAGAGACTACTTTGACAAAAAAACAATAAATAAGCATTTTACAAAGCAGATATATGTGAGATATATATTTTAAATGTTTAATCAAAATGTTCCAACTAGAAAAAAACTGTTTGCTGTATAAACAGATAAAGCCTAGCATACGAGAATATCCCAACTAGAACTGATGATTTCTTTCTGCGGTGAGTTTCATACAGAAGTATGACTACTTAAATGCATATTCCTACAACTTCACTTACTCATTTTCTCATTTGATCATGTGAGATAGTTATTAATCAATTTCACTGAAAATGGTCATAAAAATTCACTTATTTAGCGACTTCATCAAGGCCATCAAAACAATATTCAATAGTTCAGATTCAAATTCAGGTCCTCAGACAAAAGCCCCATCCACTCAAGTCCATTCCACTACCTCTGCCTGAAAAATAAGGATTTGATCAGAGAGCTGAGTAACAACATTTTGGTTTCTTCCTACCACATTCGTTTCAGAACAGTGTGTTTTGCTGTGAAAACATACACCCCAATAAAACCAGCAGGCAGTCAACAGCAGCTATGAACTTATCAGTGGTGTTCACTTCAAGGCTTGTTTACCTTTAAATCTTGTTTTAATTCAAATCACATTGAAATGAAAATGTATGGCACCAAGAGACAACAATATCTAAGGTAAACAAAGCCTACAAAATGAGTATGTGTTTGGATGATACAATTATTTTCCTCAATACGTAAGTGTTTAATATAAAACATAAATTAGTCAAACTACATCAATGTGACTTGAATATTATGTAAAATTGTTTCTCCCAAAATGACAGTAAATACCACTATAATATGACATTATTGCCCCCAGGACCAGCATTGTGGCACAGCAACTTAAGCCACCACTTACAATGTCCACATCCCATATTAGTGTGATAGTTTGGCTGGCGCATGACAGCCAGATGCTCTGCTTCAGATCCAGGTCCCTGCGAATGTGCCTGAGAAGTTACTGAAAGACAGCACAAGTACTTTGGCCCCTGAGACCCAGCCAGGATGGAGTTCCTGGCTCCTGGCTTGGGCCTGGTCCACACCTGGGTGTTATGGCCTTTTGGAGTGAACCAGTAGATGGAAATTCTCTGTCTCTCTCTCCCTCCCTCTCACTCTCACTCTGTCTCTCCATCTCTTTCTGCCACAATTTTTTTTTTTTTTTTTTTTTTGACAGGCAGAGTGGACAGAGAGAGAGACAGAGAGAGAAAGGTCTTCCTTTTGCCGTTGGTTCACCCTCCAATGGCCGCCGCTGCAGCCGGCGCACCGCGCTGATCCGATGGCAGGAGCCAGGATCCAGGTGCTTTTCCTGGTCTCCCATGGGGTGCAGGGCCCAAGCACCTGGGCCATCCTCCACTGCACTCCCTGGCCATAGCAGAGAGCTGGCCTGGAAGAGGGGCAACCGGGACAGAATCCGGCGCCCCGACCGGGACTAGAACCCGGTGTGCCGGCGCCGCAAGGTGGAGGATTAGCCTATTGAGCCACGGCGCCGGCCTCTGCCACAATTTTTAAAAAAATTTTTACAAATAATGTAGGCACAGACAAAACTGAAAAAGATCTCCGTATTCTCACACAACTCAAAACAAACAAAACATTAGCAAAGAATGCCCATCCCTTGTGTGAATATCTCTTCAAAGAAATAAGTATTAATAAGAAGAGGGCTGTTTCTGAATAATAGGTTCTGAGACTGTGAAAACTGCTGTAAAACAGTGTGGCTATTTTGACCTGCCCTGGAAATCATATTGGATTTATGTCGAGTTCTGAAATGGATAATGTGAGAATGGAAAAATATTTTAGGATGTTTCTGTGAATAATTTTTTCAGTTCAGAAACTATGTTTGAGGGCCAGCGCTGTGGCATAGCAGGTGAAGCTGCCACCTGCAGCGCTGGTATCCCATATGGGCACCAGTTCGAATCCTGGCTGCTCTACTTTGATCCAGCTCCCTGATGATGGCCTAGGAAAATAGTACAAGATGGCCCAACTCCTTGGGCTCCTGCACTTGCATGGGAAACCCAGAAGAAGCTCCTAGCTCCTGGCTTCAGATCAGCCCAACTCAGGCCATTGCTGCCATTTGGGGAATGATGCCAGTTGGGGAGGATGGAAGGCCTCTCTTTTTGTCTCTGCCTCTCTGTAGCCCTGCCTTTCAAATAAATAAATAAACCTTAAAAAAAAAGAAAGAGATGATTTTTCAATTAGATCATCTATCATAATTTAACTATAGTGGAAAAAGTTTACCTCCCTAAAATTCACTTTGCTACTTTAACAACATTTGTATATTTTGCAGAATAGATATTATGAGTCCCACACAAAAGTCTATCCTTTTCTTTGCTAACAAATGGAGGTGGTCAAATATATATGGGAACAGAATACCAGTTATTTTTTTGCTGACTTTCTATAATAGAAAATAATCTCTTAAAATATGACTACCACAGTTTAGTAAGGCTTGGCTTAATTAAAAAGGAAAAAAAAACTGAAGGAAACTTTCATGAGAGTAACAAATACGAACCATTACATATATTCTAATGGTAAATACATGAGTGCAAGAAAAATCAGTGGTTCACCTTTAAATATATATAACAATTCTTAACCAAGTTTACCATGAATGATGAATGCAAATGGAAATTTGAGCTTCAATTCATGCTTTAAATGAACTGAGCTTGACTGAGAATTTCCAGAATCTAATTATTAGCTCTGAAAGTAGGAATTTTCTAAAGATTTTTTTTTTTTTGACAGGCAGAGTTAGTCAGTGAGAGAGAGAGAGACAGAGAGAAAGGTCTTCTTTTTTTCCGTTGGTTCACCCCCCAAATGGCCGCTACGGCCAGCACGCTACGCCAATCCGAAATCAGGAGCCAGGTGCTTCCTCCTGGTCTCCCATGCAGGTGCAGGGCCCAAGCACTTGGGCCATCCTCCACTGCACTCCCTGGCCACAGCAGAGAGCTGGACTGGAAGAGGAGCAACCGGGACAAAACCAGCGCCCCAACTGGGACTAGAACCCGGAGTATCAGTGCCGCAGGCGGAGGATTAGCCTAGTGAGCAGTGGCGCCATTCCTAAAGATTTTCTAACATACTCCACCAGGCATTAGTTATAATAGATATCTATGGTAACTTAGCGATTACTAGTTAGGTATATGTTACTGAGTTTTATCTTATTTTTCAGTGAGTAATTTATGATGCTACAGTAAGATATAAATTGCATTTAAAAGACTCACTGCATTTTCTCTCTCTTTAAAACATACTGAATAATGTTTTGTCACTTTGAGTGGTACTAGATAGTAGATAAGTCATTAGTAATCTTAATATAAATTTAATAACTTACATGTATTATTCCATTTGAGGGAAAAGCAGGTAAATGTGGATGGTAAGTACACATACTGGAATTTTGTGTCCCTAAACCCCCAAAATTCATATGTTGAAGCCCTACCCCACAACTAAGGAATAACGGGAGATGAGGTCATTGAGAAGCTACTAGGGGGAGATGAGGTAACGAGAGTGGGGTCCTCATGGTTGAAGCAGTCTCTATCATTAGACACACCAGAGAATTTACGTTCACAGGTGCACATCCGTGTTCCCTCTCCTTCCCTTCTCTCTCTCTTTCTCATTTCACCAGGGAGAAGACAATCCCATCTACAAGCCAGAAAACAAGCCCTTACTCAAAACTATCCGTGATAGCACCTTGATCTTGAACTTCCCACTCTCCAGACCAGTGAGAAATGACTTTAAGCTATCCAGTCTATGATATCTTGGTTCGGCAGCCCAAGTGACTGCTTGTAAGACAACATGTAACTGTAAACCAGAACACTACTGAAAAACATATTTGTACCAAAAGCATGTCTTTTATTGTATTTTACATTCTAGATCCTGAATTCTTGAAGCAGACAGTATAAAATATTTTTCAATATAAGAAGCTTAACCTTTGAACATAAATAATGATAGGGAGCTTTTCAGAGACCTTATGAATGGTATTTACATAGCAATGTCCAAAGACAAGCCATCATAATGAAGCATGAGACCTGGATCCATCCCCAGGAAGCTGTAATTAATAAGGACTATATTACCAGACCATTTATCTGAACTTTTATTAGGATGTTTGTACTCTCAGACAGTAATTTGTTGTCCTGTCTAAAAGCTGTGCCGTTAGTCTTATCGAGAAGCTGTGAAGATTCTAGGTTCTACTGAAAGGCCCTATTTTTAATATTTCCTACAACCTTTCACATGAAAAAGGAAAAAGCCAGACTCTACACCTCAATCTATTTTCAGTGGACATGAGCCTTTTATTCACACAAAAGTTGAATGCCTTCATAAACAAATGCAGTTTTCAAGTTTCATTTTTTTTTTTCCTGGCACAATGTTAAATAAACTGAAGAACTCTACTCCTTTTTTCCCTATAAACTATTCTTGTCCCAAAAGTTCTCACAGGAATGCATTTTAAAATTTTCTTGGACATACTTATAAAAGACTTGACAGAAAAGGAAGGGAAGCAATATAAGGCAGTGGAAATAAATCATATCTCAATTTTGTGGAATTCTTCATCAGAAAGAAATGAGATAAAATAACATTATGATGATTGAATGAGGTGACAACCAAAAGCACATAGCGCAGAGGAAACATTCTGGGGAAATGAGTCAGTCTTCATCTTCTTCTGCTATTACAGATATCATTATTGACGCGACTTTCAAAAAAACTATCTATCACTACTCTGACTTTCAACAATAACAACAATAATATTCATTATTATTATGATTGGTGATATGTTCAGTCTCCTGGTAGTCAAAGATTGCAACTTCACCTCTCTAGAATTCCTAGGTATATGAAGTCAGAATCTGGTTGACATTTTGTCACAGAATCTGTAAGTTAGAATTTCTAACACATACATAAAACCTTGACCTTAATTTACTGATATATATGCTATAAGCATAATCACACTTTTCTTAAAATACTGTGGCATATACAGAGTATTACCCCTTATAATTTACTTAGATCAAGCTGTAATTTAACATTATAAGCATTTTAGGTGGGCATTTACATCAGGAAGTCCACATTCTTTGAGGTATTATGAAAAGTTTGATGGTATCTGATCTTCCATCAACAAATAACTTTCTTTAAAATCAGAATACTTATTAAGATCAGAAATTGAATTTCACTGATGAGAACAGTGGCCTCCCAAATAGCATTATAATGGTGGGAAGAGCATACACAAATAAAATTAAATTTATTCAAAAATACATGCTCACTACAATATTTTAGCAATGTTCACCATTCTTGCATTAACTGAGTATAAAAATTTAAAAAGTTGCGGTTTCGCCTCACCCCGGTTAGAATGGCTCACATTCAGAAATCTACCAACAACAGATGCTGGCGAGGATGTGGGGAAAAAGGGACACTAACCTACTGTTGGTGGGAATGCAAACTGGTTAAGCCACTATGGAAGTCAGTCTGGAGATTCCTCAGAAACCTGAAGATAACCCTACCGTTCGACCCATCCATCCCACTCCTTGGAATTTACCCAAAGGAATTTAAATTGGCAAACAAAAAAGCGGTCTGCACCCTAATGTTTATTGCAGCTCAATTCACAATAGCTAAGACCTGGAACCGACCTAAATGCCCATCAACGATAGACTGGATAAAGAAATTATGGGACATGTATTCTTTAGAATACTATACCGCAGTAAGAAACAACGAAATCCAGACATTTGCAACAAAATGGAGGAATCTGGAACACATCATGCTGAGTGAAATAAGCCAGTCCCAAAGGGACAAATACCATATGTTCTCCCTGATCGGTGACAACTGACTGAACACCAAAAAGGAAACCTCCTGAAGTGAAATGGACACTATGAGAAACGGTGACTTGATCAGCATAGCCCTGACTGTTAATGAACAACTTAATACATTATCCCTCTTAGTAGTTTTTTTGTCTGTTCTACTTAATATGACTGGTTTAATTCTGTAATTATCACACAGTTATTCTTAAGTGTTGAAAATTAACTGAAATGTGATCCCTGTTAAACATAAGAGTAGGAATAAGAGAGGGAAGAGATATATAATTTGGGACATGCTCAAGCTGACTTGCCCCAAACAGTAGAGTTAGAAACATACCAGGGGACCCCAATTTAATCCCATCAAGGTGGCATGTACCAATGCCATCTCACTAGTCCAAGTGATCAATTTCAGTTCACAATTGATCATAATGAAAGGACTAAGAGTCAAAGGGAGCACATAAACAAGTCTAGTACCTGCTAACACTAACCGATAGAATAAATAAAGGGGAGAGTGATCCAACATTGGAAGTGAGATACTCAGCAGACTCATAGAATGGCAGATGTCCTAAATAGCGCTCTGGCCTCAGAATCAGCCCTAAAGGCATTCGGATCTGGCTGAAAAGCCCATGAGAGTATTTCAGGCATGGAAAGCCAAGACACTCTGGCAAAAGATCTCTGTGAGTGAGATCTCAGTGGAAAGAACAGGTCTTCAAAGAAGGAGGTACCTTTCTCTGAAGGGAGGAGAGAACCTCCACTTTGACTATGACCTTGTCTAAACAAGATAAGAATCGGAGAACTCAGAGGGCTTCCATAGCCTTGGAAACTCATGACTGGAGCATAGGGAGATTACTGATGCCATAGACAGGAGTGTCAATTGGTAAAGTCAACAACAGGAGTCACTGTGTACTTACTCCTCATGTAGGATCTCTGTCCTTAATGTGCTGTGCATTGAGATTTAATGCTATAACGAGTACTCAAACAATATATTTCACTTTGTGTTTCTATGGGGGTGCAAACTGTTGAAATCTTTACTTAATGCATACTAAACTGATCCTCTGTTAAAAAAAAAAAAAAAAGAAAGAAATTATCAACTCCCAACTTGACTCTCACTGGGATTAAACATGACAATAGGTCTGATCTGATTTCATCATCATTTAAAAAAAATCATCTATTATTTTTCACTTTATGTTTCTGTGTGGGAGCAAACTGTTGAAATCCTTACTTAATGTATACTAAGCTGATCTTCTGTATATTAAGATAATCGAAAATGAATCTTGATGTGAATGGAAGGGGAGAGGGAGTGGGAAAGGGGAGGGTTGTGGGTGGGAGGGACGGTATGGGGGGGAAGCCATTGTAATCCATAAATCGTACTTTGGAAATTTATATTCATTAAATAAAAGTTAAAAAAAAAAGGGAAAAAAATTTAAAAAGTTGCAACTTTTTCTTTTGAGATGATGAGTTTGGCTGACTCTTTTTTTTTTTTTTTTTAACGATTTATTTATTTATTTATTTGAAAGTAAGAGAAATCTCCATCCACTGGTTCCAGGGCTGGGAGCCAGGCCAAACCAGGAGCTAGGAGCTTCATTCAGGCCAACAGCAGGAAGCTGGATGGGAAGTGGAGCCTCCAGGACACATCACAGGCAGTGATATTGTGCTATGTCAAAATACCAACCCCTAAACTACTGAAGATTCTGATTGCATAATGGCAGCCATCAGATGAGATAATCCTGTCTTTGGATTTATGACATTCATCTCCATGACATCTTTCACATATGGTGATCACAGTATCTGAAAGGTCACAGGGACAAGCCTTGTGGTATAGCAGATTAAGTAGCCACTTGGGACACTTGTATTCCGTATCAGAGTTCCAGTTCAAGTCCTTGCTGCCCTGCTTCCAATCCAGCTTACTACTAATGCATCCTGGGAGGCAGTATATAATGGCCAAAAAATTGGGTCTTTGCCATCCACATGGGAGACATGGAGGGAGTTTCTGATTCCTGGCTTGGTTCTGGTCCAGCCTTGGCTACTGTGGGCATCTGAAAGTGAAACATTGAATGGAATCTCAATCTCTTTCCTTCCCTCCCCTCGCTTCTTCCCTACTCTTCCTCTTCCCTCTTTGCCCCTCTGTCTCTGTTTTTCAAGTAAAATGACAAATATTTTTTTAAAAGGACATACTGAAGGCTGGAATTCCCTTGAGACTACAGAATAAACTATATGCGGACATTTTTCCTTTTGCTAATAAATATTAAGTGAATATTTATAAACAAGGCAGACTTTGAGTTGAGACTTCTTTAATTTTTATCTGGAATCATTGATTGGGGGGAATGGTGAATAACCTTCACTTATTTCAGAATTAACCCCTTAATAAAACTGAGGAAATGTTATTTCATACCACACAAACACAAGCACACACACATTACAGAATTACAACCACACTTACATGCCAAAATTGTTCTCAGGCAAGATGTAAAAATAAAATGATTAGTAACAGTCAATTGAGAAACATATATGCATTAAATGGACATGAAGGATTGACACAATAACAATCATAATGCATTATTTTGAAAATTTTTTCCATTGCAGGAGAAATCAATATTTTCAGCACAACTTACAGTCATGATTTATTAAAATGCCTATGCAATTTATTTCGATGTAAGAACTTATTACCCACAAGAGGATTCTCTTAGGCCACGTTTGCTTTCATTTACAGTAAGTTTTGAATGTGCTATCATTTGGACTTGTTGATACATGCCCAAAATATTGTTAGTGTTGGGACAAGATTATCAACTTTTCACAACTCTCAACCATGATATTTTGAGCTAAAGCATGTGGCACTTCATTAGTGATATTGAATTTGTTGGTTTAGCCATGGGCAATTGATTTTCAAACTTTCATTCTGTCTTGAAAGACTCCTCCTTTTATTAAACTTGGCTTTGACTTTATGTTTCTTTCTACCCATCTCCTTTCAAGTGCAGCTGCAATTCTAGCTTATTTCTGGCATGCTTTAGCAAATTAAAATTATGTTCATTAATAATAGATCTCCAATTGTTTCCATTCATTTTTAATTTGTGTTTATTGACAAAAAAGTGTTAAAATAAAATTTTACAGGAAAATACAGTCCAACTAATCTATTAGAAAAACTATACACATTTCTAGATTCCTTTGAATAGATTCCCCAAATTATGTGTTACACCACTTTTAAATGTACATAAATGGTACTTTAATCATTTATGTAAAAGCTGTGAAATAAAAACTATAAATTATAATGCATATGAATATTTGGTAAGTTTCTTGAGCTTAGTATATATATTATATAACATTATTGTAAAACATTTTCCACACTGTTTCTTTATTTAGCTTTTTTGGTTCAGAATATTCCTCACAATAAAACAATTTCAACAGAAACTTTCCAATGAACAATAAATTACTGGTTATATCTGGCAGCCACTGACTTGTGAGGTTATTATGTTTTACCATTTTCACCTAAATTAGAACACACTTACACACAAAATGATGATTAAGGTACATGATCTACTGAATCAATTGTAATGCTTTTTGGCAACACAAATATAGGCATAAATCAAATGTACATTTAAAATGTATTTGGCAGCCTCCAAAAATCTTAAGCTGTAAAGTTTCTGTGATAAAAAAACAGATTAAGATCTGTGGTTCAAGAACAAGCAACAAATAAATAAAGTAGTACCCTTTTCTCTCCTGTTAGTTTTTTTTTTTTTAATTTAACACAACATTAAGTCTAATGATAGATTTAAAAAGGACCTAGATGCATGAGAGACTGGAAAGAGGGTATGGGCCAACAAATCTAGCACTCAATCGTTTACTGCTAAAAATGGGTAGTGAGTATAGGAACTCATCAGGGCCCTTTCTTATCTTCATATACATCTGAGATATTCCATAAGAAAATGTTACAGAAAAATCTTTCTCACAGTCCTACCATTTCTGACCATGTTGGAAAATTTTATACCAGAGATCTCTGCTGTAATACAACATCTATAAATCTAGACAGAGGATTTGCAGTAACCATTAAGATGCCATTTGGGAACCTTGCATTGCGTATCAGAGTGCCCAGTTGAATTCCTTGTTTCACCACTTCCAATCAAGCTTTCTGCTAATGAACACCTTGGGAGGAAGCAAAAGATGGCTCAAGAAATAAATGGAGAGAAAGATGAAGACTAGAACCAAGAGGATCTGGGGATGATACTGAGAAATCCAGTATATGTGACTATGAGGCAAAGGAAGAAGGAATGGCATTAGAAAGTATTTGCATAAAAATGTCAAAATTTTCTCACATTTGTTAAGAACAAAATTTTAAAAGGATCTGCTCTTTATAGTTACAGTGTTAGAGAAACTACTACCTATACAAGAAATCTGATAAAGTATTTGTGTCCAGAAGTGTAAAAAGTTCTTGTTACTCAAAGACAAAATAAAAAATCCAGTAATAAATGGGCAAAAGAGCTAATCAGATAATCAAAAGAAAGTCAAAAAAGCTATACAATGATCAATGCCACGTGAAATAATTCTCAGCATCATTATCAACAAAAAACTACAAATGAAAAATACAAGGATAAAACATAACACACCTAATAGAAAGGTTAAAATTTAAAACACAAATGTTGCTGAGAATATGAAACATCTGGAACTCTTCAACATTATTTGTGGGAATATAAAATGGCAAAAATATTTTGGAAAATAATTTAGCATATTTTTCTAAAGTTAAATAGACACTTAGCATATGATCCAGCAATTTCAGTCCTAAATGCCCCAAAAAATAAATTAAAGACGTATTGTCTTATAATGCAATATGATTGCATATTGTGCAGTAGTAAAAAGAAAAAGTTACTTAGGCCTACTAGAAGACAGTGAGCTCCACAGCATCACACTAAAAGAAAGAAGCTAAACAAAAGACAACCCACTGCATGAAAGCATTCAGATGACATTTGTACTCTACTTACAATGGCTGCCTGGACCAAGGCCCAAGGGCTTTTACTAACTGTGAAGAAGAATAAGGAACTTTCTGGAATGATGAAGATTCTTTCTATCTTGATTATCACAGCATATCAAATGTATTTTAAACAGGAATGCTTTATTATAAGTGAATCATATCTCAATAGATTTGATTTTAAAAAATCTCCCTCTTATTTAGTCTTACTTGTCCATTTCCCTCAATCTATTGGTCAGCTTTCCATCACCATACTGAAATATTTAAGACAAGCTACTTATGAACGGAGGTTTATTTTGGTTCGTGGTTTTGAAGGTCCATAGTCCAAGGTCACGCTGGCATCACTGATTCAGCCATCTAGTGAGACTGGAAGATGGCTACAATAGGATGTGTACAGAGGAAGGATTACCATGGTGAGCCAAGATGCAGAGAAGGACTGGGCCTGGCTTTTATAACCCAAATTCTTAGGAGACCTACTTCCTAAGGGTAGGCGGCCAGGGACCTAAGGACCTCTCACTAGGCCCAACTTCCTAGACACCATAACTTGATCAAGCCTCAATTTTCATAGCAATACCAACTCACACCATTGGCATTAAAATATCTGCAGGACTTGGAGAGCCGAATCTTGTTTATATTATAGCAATGCACGCAATGATGATCCTAGCCCAAAGCACAACAGTTTATCTCCTCTGTTGGGGCAGAAGCCTTGGTGTCCTCTCTGCTTCTAGTCTTCATCATCACATTTCATCTATGTATCAGTGACAATACTTTAAAACACACAGCTGTGCAAGCTGTAGGGCCGGACTCTTTACTGGGCCATAAAATCAAAACCAGAAATTTTTATGAGGTAAAATGGAAAAGGAAGTATCAAAGTGCCTTATGCATAATAAAGTTAAGTATTTTTTTCATAAAATTTAATTTAAAATGTGTGTGTGCTGAGTTGTTATATAAAATATTTCTCATTTTGGGTCACAACCAAAAATATCTGAAGGTGTCTGCTTCAAATAGAAACTAGATTATGCTTAAAACGACCCAACGGCTTCCTATTGCACTTAATACAAAATCGAAACTCCACACCATGGGCTCTAAGGTGACTGATACCGTGGTTTTTGCCAACTTTCTCTAACCTCACCCAGCTCCTCCCTCACTGAACTCCTGCCCTTTTCTCCTATTTGCTCTTTCCCAAACACAGAAAACTCCTTTCTGACTTAAGTTTTCTCCATTTAATGTTTCCAACATCTAAAAACTCTGCCTCAGGTCTTTGAACAGTTGGTTTTCTTATCAGAAAGGTCTCTGCTCAAATGTCCCAACTCAAAAATGCTCTCATTAACTAGTCAGTGTAAATTAGCCACCACCCCAACCCCAGAACTCTCTGTTGTGAAATTTTAAGTATTTACAGCATTTAGGTCTATGAAATATTACCTTTTCATTACTAAATATAGTAACTGCCATCTTTCTCCTCATCCCCAAATGCAATGGAAGTTTTATATGAAGGTATATATTTTGGCCTTTGCTCGAAACCTTGCCATATAGAACAGTGAATGCCACATAAGTTCAGTGACTTCTGTTTGCTTATTTCTTAGCTCAATTATATTGTTAACATCATGGATGAAGCCTCCAACTCTGTGACCAGTAATGAGTAGAAACGGCAAAGGTGGTAAATAACATTTCAAAGGATTCCAGGAATTGTTTTTCATCAAATATCCTTGATTTGATTGGCATTTCATTTCCTACATACATTCTACTCAAGTTATTTTATAAACTTTCTAATGAAATTTTACATACAAGTTGGCTGAAACAAGTGGATCTCTGAATATTATACTTCTTTTCCTAGTGTTTGCAAACTGGCAGCCCACAAGTTGACTATGACAAGTGTGTTCTGTTTGACCCACATGGGATTTTGAATTGGAAATCAAAATTTATGAATTGCTAGAGCTCACATTAAGCTTTGTATTTCCAGCTGCCTCTTCTAAGTCAAATGGTGAGGAACCTCTTCTCCAAGACTGGCATAGAGGTGTAGCTCCCAATGGAGGTTTCAACCTGTGGTTCATCACAGCCTCCACATCTCTGTACTGCTTTAACCTCCAAAGTATTTCACAAGTTCACATTACCTGCATGCATCTCAAGGCCTGGATTTTGAGGCATTTTATTTCAGCATGCATTTACTCCAAAAGAAGGTATCAGCCCTAACTTGTGATCACTTTCAAATGAATATCAAGTTCCTAACAAAACTTAGGCACATTCACTCATTTCATCCAGTTATACATTAATTCAATATGTTTTTATTGAGGGCCTAATATGTGTCAAGCACTCTTCTAGGTGGTAAGTGTACAAAATTGAAATAAAAGCCCATGAAAACTGTATCTTCATAAGGCGTAGCTACTAATTGATAGAGACAGAAAATAATTTTAAAAAGAGAGGAAAATGTCATGTGCTAGATGATGTTCATTACCACCAGGCAAAATAAAGCAAATGCTTATGGAGAATAGGAAGATGTATGCAATTATAAAACAGGAGGTCAGAGCTCTAACACCTCCTTGAAGAGATATTTTCAAAAAGATCTGAAGGAGATGAAGAGAGTAAGTCATGTAAGCATCTGTGAGTAGAGGAGAAAGCAAGTGCCAAGGCCCTAAAGTGTATGTGTGGTGTATTCAGGATTCAGTTCTATAGGGGTTGACATGATCTGACAGAAGTGGTCTAATTGGCCGGCGCCGCGGCTCAATAGGCTAATCCTCCACCTAGCAGCGCCGGCACACAGGGTTCTAGTCCCAGTCGGGGCGCCGGATTCTTTCCCAGTTGACCCTTTTCCAGGCCAGCTCTCTGCTGTGGCCCGGGACTGCCTGGGAGTGCAGTGGAGGATGGCCCAAGTGCTTGGGCCCTGCACCCCATGGGAGACCAGGAGAAGCACCTGGCTCCTGCCTTTGGATCAGCACAGTGCACTGGCCGCAGCGCGCCAGCTGTGCCGGCCATTGGAGGGTGAACCAATGGCAAAAGGAAGACCTTTCTCTCTGTCTCTCTCTCTCACTATCCACTCTGCCTGTCAAAAAAAAAAAAAAAAAAAAAAGTGGTCTAAGAGTCACTTTGGGGGCTTGGCAGAAATAACAAGGAGACAAATTTGGAGAACACTGAAATCACTCAGATAGAGATGAAGTCCCTAAACCAGGGGTGGCAGAAATCACAATTTGAAAATTGATTAAATCCTGGGTATATTTTAAGGGTACAGACCACAGAATCACTAATGAACTAGATGGCTAGCCATCAGGGGAAAGGTCTAGGTTGGAGATAGAAGCCTTCACTGTAAAAGTGATATTTAAAGCTCAGAGCATGGACGAGATCCTGAAGGGAGTATCCAGCATTCAGAGTGAAAAGATGAGAAGCAAGGAAGGAGAAATGAAAATGGAAGAGACCACTGCAGAATCTGAAGGTTTCAACTCATACCACGTTTAAGCAAGAATGATACTAAACAGTATGTGTCACTGAAGGTTGAAAGTATTAAATACTGTAAGTGCCATCACCCAAATGAAGACACCAAGGACTTGGAGGACAGAGTGAACTGGCTTTGAAAAATGTCACACAACTACTGCTAACAGAGTTCATATTTGAATACAGTGCGCCTGACTCTCTGACCAACTTGTCATCCTACATAATCTGCTTCTCTTGATAATATCGAAAAATCACCATGTTGTATAGTAAAAGAAATTGCTAACCTAGAATAGGAATACTTTCTGAATCATTATAGAAAGAATGCCAATTCACAAATTACAGATTTGCCCCACGGTGTCTGAGGAGCTCCAGTGAATTGGAACATGCAGACTCTAGAATTAGACTTCTTCAGTTCATATTTTCACTAACTGAGCACATGAACTTAGAAAAGTTATTTAACCCCTTTGTCTCAGTTTCATCATCTCTAAAATGGATGTAACAAACACTACCTACGTATAGAGTTGAGGAGATTAAATAATCTATAAACAATGCTGCCAACAAGGCTTGCCATAGAGTAAGCGTAATAAAGGCTATCGATTATTATTACGAAACAGTGAGTTAAATCTGTCAATTGCCTTGCCTTTGGAAGTATTCACTATTAAACAGAATAGCTACAAAATGATAGAAAGGATATGAGGAAGCATGCAGGATCACTACTTCATACACACACTACAATTATAGTACATTTTTAAGTGTGTAACTCACACATTTTAAAATTTCAGCAACAGAAAAGAAGAGAGTTAAGTGCAGTTACAGGTCTGAGAGAAAAACAAAAACAAAAAATAACAATTGTTACCACTCCCCAAGAACCTTAGAAAGTAAGATTCATTTGACATGCTCATAAAGAGAAGCTAAGAAGCATATGAAAACCAACCCAAACAATGAAACAAGAGAGAAATGCATGGGTTAGAGCAGCATGACAGAATTCCACATGGATTTAGATATGGAAAGGATATCATGAAATGCGGAACAAAGTTGTGCAGGAGAAGATTTTTTATATAAAAGAATAGATGGCTTGCTGTACTTCAGTGTCAAGCATACAGCATTCTCTAGAGTTCTCTCCATGGAGTTGCCCCATTTTTTTTGACCCTTATAAAAACCCACTGCAACTTTTTATGTCTCCCATAACTATAAGTTCCTTAGAGTAAAAACTAGATCTTCATTTTTACTATATCAGTATTATCAAAGATTTTGTAAATATAATATGATTACATCTCATTATTAAAGTAATACTTTGGGCCAGCATTGTGGCACAGCAGGTTAAGCTGCTGTCTGCAATGCTGGCATCTCACATGTGTGTAATTCGAGTTCCAGCTGCTCCACTTCCAATTTAGTTCCTCGTTAATGCATCTGAGAAAGCAGTAGAAGATGGTTCAAGTACCTGGGCCCCTGCCACAGCATGGGAGGTTTGGATGGACTCCTGGCTCCTGAGCTAGCACTAGCTGTTGCTACCATTTGGGAAGTAAGAGAGCAGATGGAAGATCTCTGTGTACCCCCTCTTTCTGTCACTATGCCTTTCAAATAAATCATCAAGTATTTTTAAAAAATAAAATGATACTTCTATTTCTATAGCATGTACTACAGCAACAACAAGGAAAGCTTTTTTATACATACAGAAACTGCTTGCCCTGGACACAATATGGTGCATAGTTAAGATTAAGTCTGCAGTCAGTCAACAGAAAACACTCATTGTACTCATTTGGCCACTTATTGTTATGTGACATGTTCAATGACTGCCCTAAAACAGTATAATAGGTATAGCCCACAGACAAAATGAATTACGGGAATTCAGCAACACAGGAAGCACCCAACAAATGCTAGTGATTATTCTCTAAAAATAATCATAATTAAGGAACTACACAAATAAAAGTATCCTATAATAAGCTAAGACTTTATAACACCTGGGGAATTGAGTCCTCATGATTTCTAATGTTAATATTTGTTTTAAATTTATTTGTTTGAAGGGCAGAGAGACAGAGAAGGAGAGGGGGAGAGAGAGATAGCAAAAGAGAGAGAAAGAGAGAGAGAGAATCTTCTATTTGCTGATTCACTCCCCAAATGGCCACAAAGGCAGGCGCTGGGCCAAGCTGAAGCCAGGAGCCAGGAATTCCATCTGGTCTCCCATGTGGGTGGCAGGGATCCAAGTACTTGAGCCATCTTCCCCTGCTTTCCCAGGTAGATTAGCAGGGAGCTAGACTGGAAGTGGAGCAGTCAGGACTCAAACCAGCACTCTGATAGGAGATGCCAGAGCTGCAAGTGGCAGCTTAGTCCACTGTACTCAATGTTGGTCCCAGCCTAAGACTTGTAAACACAATAATTATCATATTCTGGGACAAGTCAGTTTTGATTGATATCAACTTCATCTGTAAATCAAGGAACACATATAAAATGGTTTACTGATATGAATTAGCCTTCCTCTGTTGATTTTAATGCTGGTCCCTACTATGTATTTGTATTCTTCTACAGTCCCATGAAACTGTACATTCTAAGTCCATATCAAAAAAGATTATGTATCTATCACTTGAATTAAAAGTAACTATATCAAATTCTAAATGAAAATCTTACCAACATTAAAATAATTTAAACTTAAAATGTCAAAGAAAAAAACTTTTATACCACTGAAACAAATGGAAAGACAGCATCCTGTAAGATTTAAAAGATGAATTGAGAAACCAATCATTTGACCATATCAATCCATCAATCACTTCTAAAGCAGCATTTACTCATAATCTGTAAGCTTAAAACAGCTCACAGATGGGCAGTGGTGAATGCACTGGACTGAGGAAGAAGTAAACAGGTATAGAGCTAAGCACTGCTTAAAGTTTATTCTTCCAGGGTCTTTGACTACTGCTGTAATGCAATTAAGGCTTTCATTCCAGGTAATCAGTGTTCAGGTAATAGGAATTAGAAATACTCTCTCTCCCTAAATGTCCTTAACTTGTCTTAAGCACTGCAGTGTACAGAAATACACAGCATGATATATCTCAGAATACTTAACAGTGACAAGGCAATTTTTCTTGAAAATTGAGGGAAAAACTAATAAGTAGACTATTTTTACTATATAAGCCTTTTCAATAAAATCAAATTTCTTATAATTGACTTTATTACCTGACAAATTAACAATTTAATCATCATTACACTCAATTTGAATTTTTAATCTACAATAAAAGTATAATTTTAAAAATTATATAGTATCACTTATTACTAAACATGACAAAATAATAATGCTTGTCCAATAAGTCTTTAAATATGCTATTTTCTAGTTGTTTCTCCCCAAAAAGAGAATAAGTTTAACAATCAAAAAATTGAAAGTGTTTGTCTGGAAATTAAAGATCAAGTATATGGATTTTGGCTTTACATTTTTAATTAAAAATATTGTATTAAAACATGTTTCTGTACATATATGTCTATATCCACATGAAGATAATACAAAAAAGCTATTTTTCTTTTATAGCATTGCTATACATTTTCTTTTAAACTACTTAATTTCACTGATCATTTCAAAAAACAAAAATAGATCATAGGTCCCCTATACACACATAGTTAAGAAAACAGCAAGTCAGGGCCTAACAATTCCAAGTAAAAGAAAAAAAAAGAAGGAATATCTATTTTTTATTCAGAAATAAGACTGCTCCTTCCCAAAGTAAAAGCCATCTGTTTAACCCTAGGAAACAGAAAGAAAAATTTCAAGACATTATTGGCATTTTTAGGGCATAAGCCACTAAGTTTCTATGTTATGATGATATTGATATCAGGTACTTAAATAAATACCATAATAATTTGTATCATCTACATTCTTATTAACATAGGAAGATGGGATGAATAAAAGAAAAGATACACCTTTGTTATAATTGAAGAATATTTATCACAATTTACAATTTAAGTAATGTATACTACATGCAGATTTTGATGTAATACATTGAAATGTGTTTCATATATATAATCTCTAACTGTATAATGTGTAAAATAGATGCAATATATTTATATCAAAATGATAACCTGAAATGCTGTCTTATATAATACCAATTTTGTCTAAAGACAGTTTCCGTCTCTGATATATTACCAAAATTGACCACACTCAACTATAAATTAAATCAAATCCAGTATATTGTAAAACTGACATAAAATCTAGATTAACCAGATAAAATTAAAATAATTAGTAAGTAACCATAGCTATAAAAAACAAAATCCTCAAACAGTATAAATGTGGTTTTCGACTCAATTTTGCGAAAATGTTTTCCAGTAATCAAAAACAATAGCAATCTGCGGCCAGCACTGTGACACAGTTGGTAAAGCCACCGCCTGCAGTACAGCATCCCCTATGGGTGCCCGTTCAGGTCCCAACTGCTCCACTTCTGATACAGCTCCCTGCTAGGGCCTGGGGAAGCAGTAGAAGATGGCCTGTGCACCTGCATGGGAGACCTGGAAGAAGCTCCTGACTCCTGGCTTCAGATCGGCACAGCAATACAGCAATAATAAATGAAAACCTGTTATTTGCAACCAAATGGATGCAACTTGGTGAAATAAGCCAGTCTCAAAAAGACAGGTATCTTATGTTTTCCCTGATCTGTGTTTACTAATAGACTACCTAAAATGTTAATGTATTGGAGTGAAAAGGACATTTTGAAATCCGATGATTGTTTACAGCCCTACTGTTGAGGAGCAGTGTTTTTTTTCTTCATACTATTTGTTGAACTCTTTACTTAGTGTAGGGTTAATCTTATGAGAATAAAGTATACTAAAAATAGATCTTTGTAAAAGTTAAGGGTGGGAATAGGAGAGGGAGGAGGAAGAAGGGTGGGAGCATGGTCCGGAGGGATGATAGGGTAGGAAGTATCACTATATTCCTACATCTGTATATATGAAATGCATGAAATTTGTACACCTTAAATAAAATTTTAAAAAAGAGATAATAGTCATCATCTCAAATGACAAAATAATATTATAAACCCTTGGAAATGTAAACTAGTGTTTGTTATTATTGGGTTTTGTTAAGCCCCGTGAACTAAGGGCACTAGAATTCAGTTTACCAGAGAGTATATGGGGAAGATGGGGGCGTTGGAGGGCACTGCTGGGCTGCTGGAGGAACCGATGTGCCAGGGCAGGGTTAGTTGCAGGGAACTCAGGTGAAACTGAGAAATGTTCCATTCCAACAGTGACCTAGGCTCACAGCAGAGGCTGAGCCCGGGGTCAAATCAAAGTCTATTGCTAAGAGAGATAAAATGGAGGAGAGATAGGGCTCAACGGTAGCCCAACAGAAGAACAAAGCAGAAGAGTGTACAAGTGAGCAGGAAATGAAAGTCATAAGAGATCCAAAATAAAAGTGCTACAGATCCATCCTGGAAAATTCAGCTGAGGAGCCACATGGAGGAATGTGTCAGCAGATTTATTCTCAGAAACTGCTTCAGCTGGTTAACGTGTACAATTCTGTTCTTATGGATTTGTTCCTAGTGGAGTTTTTGTGAGGTTGGCTTATCAAAAGAAGCCCATCCCTTCATTTCCCAGGGTTTCTGAACACATTATAGAACTGTCCATATACCATTTCAAAGATCAATTTATTCACCACCTCCTGAGCAGAAAACTGCAAAGCTTACAAGTCAAGTAACTCACAATAGCTATCAATCTAAAGTTACAAATTTATAACAAGTTTTCACTTTTTTATAACATAAACACATTACATCAAAATCATTAAGATCAATAAACCTAACATAAATAATAGTGTTCAGAATACAGATGTGTTAGGAGAGTGCACACCACTTCAATCAAATCTGTATAATATTACAGAAATATTAGCACCAAAATATAAGGAAATTTTCACTAATAAAATATACTTTTAGTTTATATCAAGCTGCTTGATGAGTCATGTACACAAATAAGCATTTCAGGTATCTCTATGCTAGTGTCAACATGTGTTTACCCCACCCAAGTGCAGTGAGGAAAAAAACTAAAGAATGAGTGTGCAAGATAAAGTGAACATAAATCTTCAGTAATATCAATTAAGCCCAGAAAAATATTAAGAACTGTATCTGTCGCCTGAAACTGGACATCAACAATATACTCACTACCTGGGTAATAACTGACCAGATCTTAGATGTTTACAATAAACAACAGCTTTCCCCTGCACCTTGATTCACTTTTTGATCTATGTCTGTGTTTCCTTCCCTTGGATGGGCCACTAAAATTTTCCTGACTGTTCAGCCCACTTGGCTGGACACTGACAATGTGGCCAGGCTTGTGAAGCTCTTTGGGGATTGGACCTGCTCTTTATATTACTTACTTATCAGCTAGAATTAATCCTTAGATTCATATCAGCTCAGATCCCAAATGGTTTCCTAGTGCCACCCACTTGATTCACCTTGCTACAGAAGAGACTCAGATAAATTGGTGCCAATCTATACTGGTCTCAATTTCAATGTACTTACTATGATTTCATGATCTGCATTTGGGGCTCAGCCCTATAGCCAATAAACTGTCCTTTCCAGACCATTCCAACTTAATCTTAGGTAAATCAGCCCCTGTTGGTTTCCAGTATGTTTCAAATGACACTTCAAGATATTTTTTAGACAATTCAGTAGCATTAGACCAAATCCTGTCATACACTTAATACTGAATTTGCCTACGAAAACAAATGTTACAGAAATAAACAAGTTGAAAAAAATTTATTCAGTCATTTGGAGAGACTGGTAAAAATCAAATTTCAATAGATGCTATCCATTCCACACTATTTCACTTGTTGAATGGTAAGCTTTTTTTTTTTTTCTTTCCTTAAGTGGTAGTTGGCTTAAAGCCACCATCCCCATTAGCTGCATAGTTGGTGAGAAACAGTGGAAATTTTTTGTCCTTCTTATCTGGAAATCCTGCTCTCCCCTAGCTATTCATGTGTGAGTCAATTTATTTTTTTTTTGTCCAACTATTCCAAAAGTCCTTTGTCTCTGATCAAAAAGAATTTTCTAAATTCTGCCCAGTGTTACACCTTGAAACTGGGATTTATTGAGTTATTTTTATTTGGAAATTTATAAGACTACATCCAGCTGGAATTTAAAATTTACTGTTGCAGTGGACTTCACAGAAGGCTCCACTGTGGAAGTTCCGTCCATATCTCTCAGATTAGTTCACAAGATAAAGCAGAAAGAATAGTGGCTTTGACCAAATTGTGGAATGAGTAAAAATTCTAGTCTTTCCACTTACTCTTAGAATTTTAATTATCAGATAGCTTTAAATTCATCCACCTGTCTATCCAATTTTTTTCAATTTATTTATATAAGATGAACATATTTTGATGTATTTCAATATATCCAGATTTAGGAGCACAGGGATATTTCCCTTCCTACTCTCCCTCCTGCCTACACTTCCACTCTCCCTCCTCCTTCCTTTCTAATTATTTCCTTTTATTTTTACAATGACATACTTTCAGTTTATTTCATAATCTTAAACTTAACCCTCCACTAAGTAAAGAATTCAACAAATAGTAAGAAGAAAAAAAAACACTGTTCCTCAACACTAAAGACAAGGGCTGTAAACAATAATCAAATCTCAGAATGTCAATTTTGTTTATATACATTACATATTTTGTACTGTATTAGCTTATTAATATAAAGAGAATGCATTCCATGTATTTCATAGGTACAATTCTAAGAATGTAATAATATTTGCCTCATTCCCCCCTCCCTCCTCCAATTCCTTCTTCTTTCCTTTTTTCTTTAATTTTTGCAAAAACATAATTTAAATCCTTTCTTTAATCACAGTCAATAATCTTTTCAATTCAACTAACATTTAATAGATACCTACGATGTTACAAGCACTTCATAGACACTCAGGAATAAAGCGTAAACAAGCAAACACACACACACACACACACACACACACACAAAGATCTCTGCATTTTGCAGTGCTTACATTTGTCTGGAGTCAAAAGAACAATAAATAAATGAACAAATACAATCCACAGCAAGTCAGATGGTAATAAGCACCACAGGAAAAATGCAGTTGGAAAGGACATTAGATAGGTTGGACTGAGGAGGTCCCACTGATAAGGGGATATGTGTGCAGTGACTTCAGGGACAAGGAAGAGAGACTCTGTGTATCTGAGAGACAGACATGCCAGGGGAAGGATGTGTACGGGCCCCAAAGCAGAATGAGTCCAGTAAGGAGGTCAGGTGTTACAGAGGTGGAGAGAGAGGAAAGAGACTGGAGACTGGGGGCAGAAGGACTGGTGAAATACCATATCCAGCCCTGGAGGTCAAATGGGAAGGCACTGGAGGATGAGAGTAGAAGATTGGCAGGGCTGTTTTAAGTGTACCAAAGAATCACTCTGGCTGCTGTGAGAAAAAAGGAGTGGAAGGGTCAGGGTCCACACAGGAAGAGTAGGTCCAGTCTCTGCAAATATGGATGGATTTTAATGAGACAGCCAACATCACTTATAGATGGACTAGATTTTAAATGGAAATTACTTATCATGGAGCCCAAACAGAAAACGATGACATCTAACCTCTTACATTTATACTTACTTTGACATGAACCCTAGCTGCCTAGGCTTACCTGAAGGAAACATTATAGTGTGAAGTGAGAAGAAAGGAAAAAAGGGTGATTTTTTATGCCCTTTCAAATGGCACCATTTCTGAGTGAATGATACATACATGCTCAAAGGAGAAAAGGCAGAAGAACCATTCTTGTATTAACATATCCTGTGTCTATAACCACAATCCTTCCAGTAAACAGAAAGGGTGTGGAATCAACTTTTATCCTCACTTTCACACACTTAGCCTGGGCACAGTCTTAACGTTGGAGGAAATTTTCTTCTAACCCCTTTAATGCATTGACAGACACCTCCTGATATTGAGACTTTAATTCTTCTTTCTCTATTGTGTCTTCTTTATCACCTTAACCTTTACCCCTACTGACTGCTTCATTTTACCAGTCCTGCAAGACTTCCAAGCTTACTTGCTGGTTTTAGTGGCTACTTCACACCCTCCTGTAATGCATGCTTCGCCCCTTGGCCATCAGCCCTGATGACTCAGCATCACGCTATTAACCTGTCCTGCCTTGCAAGCACAGCCCTTCACTGTCGTGAAGCTGCATGTTCTTATTTTTTTCTCCATTTTAGTTACCTATAAACACCTACTTGGACCTTATCATAATCTAGTTTAATCTACCAATCAAAGTTTGAACTTCTAATACATGCTATCTAAATATACAGTCTTCTCTCTTTATCCTTCCAGAACCTACATTTCTACTGAGCATTCTGCCCTAGCCACAGGCTGTCGGCCCCTCTTGCTGTCCTGCTTTGTGAGGCAGCCAAAAACCCAGGATCATCTTTTCAAGAATCATTTTTTCCTTTCATTTCCTTTGCACTATTTCCTTTTCTTCTGCAGGAACTACCTCTGCTTCATAGACACATGTATTCATATTTTTCCTTGGTCCTAAAAACAAATTCGATACTGACTCAATCTTTCCTTTATCCATATTAACTGATCTGACCTAACTTAACCATCACATACCTTCTGGTCTCAAAAGGAAGGCACAAACACTCACACATCAACTGCTCAGCTACTAGGCACGAATAGCTCCACTCATTCCACCAGCACTCTGCAACTGGCATTTTAACTTGTCTACTTCAGAGACTCTAACAACATAAAATTGGATCTTTCTTGATGGGTCTCACTATCACTGCTGTTTCAATGTCTTGTGATCACTTAGCCAGTTCCCTAAACAGACCATCCAAATTCTCACCAAAGGATGATTTCAGTAACAATAACATGCACAAAAACACATGGGAAGTTTGTAGTGCAGTATGCAAAAAAGCCAAGAGTCGTGAAACCAGCATTCCTTCCTTAGGTGGTCTGCATTCATGGCCTTGTCTCCAGTAGCTATAAGATCTTCTGATGCAAATACATATAACTATGACAATGAATTTACAAAAGAGCCAAATGATGCCCAGAAACATCATCTTCACAGAATAAACATGGTCCTTTAAAGATCTGTATCTTTAGTACATAGTGCATCTGCCCATTTCTGAGAAGCCAGAAAAGGAAACAATTGTTGATTATTTTGTAAATTGTGAGTGTGTGTGTGTATCCATGCAATACTGTTTAGTTTTAGAAAGAACTATAAGTGTTCTCTCCTACAGTAATTATGCTGTAGATAATTATGCTTTAGTTAAGCTAAACAGTACTAACTAAGGCTGCCACAATGTTTCCTAAAAAATTATTTTAAAGGACAGCTGTGACAATGTACACACATATAGCACAACCTGAGACAAGTTGTTATCAAGGTTTGTGATTTTATGTTAAATTTTTCACCCTTTGCTTGTGGATACAGCTTTAATAGATGCTAAACGGTTATATCTGACTTCAAGAGGTAAAAATAAAAGGCTTACTTTTTTAGAACTGCTGTCACTGTAAATAAGTAGAGACCTTCCTTACAGAATCATCCCAGAATATAAATGCACATTCAAGTTAAATGAACAAGTTACATCTTGTTGAATAAATACAGGATGGATAGACAGATACCATACATACATGCATATATACAAAAGTTAATAATTCCATTCAATATATACAAAGCATAAACACAATTTAATTTTAAGATAAGTATAAATTGCTTAAACATTAAAAAAATTATAATTTTTTTTCATTTAACAATTAGAAATTTTGGAATTTTCTAAAATGAGTATCTATTAATTACAACATCAATATACTGACAGTTTTTTAAAAATAATGACTAGATGGTCAGCCCGCAAAGTAAGTTTTGAAATAAGTATTTGGTTTTTATCAACTTCTACAAAGACTTAATGTTACCTTTCATATTTGGAAAAAGATCTGAAAAAAATAAATATTTTTATATGGTATAGTTTCTTAGAGACTAATCAGTGCAGAAATGGTCCTTTAAAAACTTTGTCATCAAAAATAATTTATCATTTAATTCTTGGAAACTATTTTAAGCAAGGGTTATTAGTAAATATACTAAAGTGGTCCATTTTGTGCAAAAAAAAAGTACTACAATCCTTTCTCAAGATCTATTTTTCTAGTTAAACTTTATTTAACCATCCAATATAATCAACTGATACATTTCTATTTTGATTTCTTAAAATACCTCCATGATATCTGAAACCAAACTTTGGATCTTTCTTCCCAATCTGTCTGCCTTCAGGGTTCTGATCCTTTGTGTCTGACACTGAAATTCTTTCAGTTATACAAGTAAGAAACCTGAAGTCTTCCATTATGCCCTTAACTTCCTTATGCCCCATTAACAGTGTACTAAGTCTGGCCATTCTCTACCTTCTAAAGATAATTTATTTGTAACATCACACATTTCTCTTTCTCATCACCACCATCCTTGCACAAAGCTGTCATATCTATGATCAGGTTTCAGTAGCCTCCTACAGTTCTTCACTTTGTGCTGCTTAAATCAAGCACACTCTCTTTGTTGTACAGACAAGTCAGCTCTAAGATCTGGGCTCATAAGAAGTGTGTATGGTTGAAGACTCATTACCGCCCTTCACCCCCAACTCACACACAGGAACACAGCTGATATCAACACATGTGTTCAAGACCTGGAGGACTCAGCAGATTATGGGTTCTAAATACTGGGGTGATTTGCTGAGTTGGTAAAGAGTTTGCCCACCAGCTCTGTGACCAGGTGCATAGACTAGGAACTATCCGGCTGCCATCCACTCTCTTACTCCTGTTTTGTATTACAAAATAAATAAATAAATAAATGCAATAAACACTTAAATATTCTCCTCCTAGATTCCACAATTCTTAACATTTCCCCATACTTATTATATTTCTATTTCATACTTACCAATACTGTTAAATCATTTGGAAACAAGTTGCATATAACATTTTTCACTCTTAAGTATGAAATATGTCATCTTCTAAGAGAATAACTCATTAACTTATGAAAATTAAGAGATATCATAAAGTCTTCTAGTATCTTCAATAGTCCCAAAAAGTTTTTCATAGCTTTTAAAAATAAAAATATAATCAAAATTTCAGCAATTAATGCAAATTCCCAACCAAAAATGAGTAGGTCATAAAATATTTTCATATGGGTTCTAAAAATATGTATATGAAAACTCCTCATGATCTTCAGAGTATACAATAAGGCTGAATTAAATTAGCCTTAATAAAATAGTCTATTTATTTAAAAAATTTGGTAGAAGTCACCTGTGTTTGATTTTGTTTTCTTCATTTGCAAAGTGTGATCAAATAGGTAGACTGGCAAATGCAGACTCATGTAGAAAAACTACTGAAATACAATACAAGTCCTAGTTTGTGCTAAAATGTTCAGCCCTCGTGACGCATGCCAACCTGACACATGGTTAGCAGGAAAATACATTCAGGCAGAGGCTGCGAACCACAATTACTAACACAATTTCCAGATAACCCTCAAGAAGAAAACCTCCTGTTCTAAAACTCTTATTAATACTACCAACCTGCAGACAAACAGAACATGCAGAAAGAAATGTTTCATTATGGAATGGAGCTACTTTAAACCGCTGGTTGCAAAATGCTGAGAAGCTTGGATCTCTTCTCTTAGGCACAAGCAATGTGAGGAAATTGTTAATGAATTCTGTCCTTAGGTGCCTCTGAGGCATATCATAGGCAATTTAGGTATAAAACAATTTAGGTGCAAAACCAGAATTTTTTTTAAAAAACACTTTCCTTTTAGCACATGAATCTGCTAATTCAAATTTCTGCTGTTGTTTAAAGTTGCAAGCTAGTAAGCTTTATAGGAAATGCCCTCTCTTGGGACCAACTCATTGCCACTGACTGAAACAGCAAACGAGGCTACGGAGCTGTAAGGTGACTCATGTTCTGCTGTGTTTTCTTTTTTCTTTTTTTTTAATTACATTAAGTGGTCAAGATTGAAAGATAGCAGAGAGCAGTGGAATTTTTCTAATTGAAAGGAAATAGTTCTTCTGTTCACATGCAGCCCACCACTAAAGTTCTTCACCATAAAGGAATTTTTAAAAGACCAAGCTTAATTTAATTATCTGCAAAATTTTTGTCACTACATAGTGATAACATTCAAACTTTATATTACAACCTAAACAGATTTTAGAATATGATATCACTTACTATAGTCATGTAATTTATTTACCCTTTTTTATATATTCACTGCCGTTCTAGTATATTAAGACAAGCATTCTTCCTTACACAATTAGTATAAATAAACTGAAAAAAGGCCTTTGTTTTTGCTTGTTTACTTTTTCCTCAGAAACTTTAAGTTTAATTTAAGGTTTACAAACTTCATGTAATTCATAAATACAACTTTCTTCCCACCATACCTGCCTTCCCGCCACACTCCCACCCTTCTTCCTCCTCCCTCTCCTATTCCCATTCTTATTTTTTACTAAGATCTATTTTCAGTTAACTGTATAAACATAATATTATACTAAGTAAAGAGTTCAGCAAGTAGTATGAAAAGTAACTGTTCCTCAACAGTTGAGACAAGGGCATGATGGCTTTGACAATAGATCTTTGCAAAAAATTAACAGTGGGAATAGGAGAGGGAGGCGGGAGATGGACTGGAGTGTGGGTGAGAAGGTGGGTAGGGTAGGAAGTATCACTATGCTCCTAAACCTGTACATATGAAATGCCTGAAGTTTGTATACCTTAAATACAAGTTCAAAAGAGTGAAAAGGAGTCATAGGAGATCATTTGGTGTCAGGTATTGCTATAGCTAAAATAAATATGAGCCAGTAGTCTGTTATCACACAGTATTCTCAATAAATACTTAAATGATAAATTAGAAAAATATTCAATATCTTCAAAATAGCAAAAATTGAGAGATTCCTACCAAGGGGTTCACCATCTTAGTCAATTAATGAATAACTATTTAGATTTTAGATTTTACTACCAAGTAGAATTAGAAAAAAATGTTATGATCATCTGTTTCTATTTAATTTTTGATACTTAAATCCCCTTTCTAGAGGCAAACCCTAATACAGAGTTGTCCAGCCTGCTTTTTAGACATTTACATGCATGGACAATGCATCATGTCTTAAGAAAACTCATTCTAGTGTCTGACAGATTAAATTGTTAAGAACTTCTCATCTCTTGTTTTCATTCATTTATCAAAAGTCCACTAAGGGAATATTGTGTACCAGGCACCACGCCAGGATTCCAGCATGGTCCCTGAGTTTGTGAACTTTATAGACCAGTGGGAGAGAGAAATCAATAATCACAGAAAATGATTATATAATGATACATGTTGGTAAGTTGCAGTAAGGAATAAAGCTGACACACGGCAGGTCTAAAATCATTTAACACAATATTGCACAAATCAGTGACCATGTCATGAGATAGGATACCAAATGGGAAGAAATTAGACTTTGGAATCCGGGAGGGCTTCTCAGAGATGGTGACATTTAAGCCTTCATCTGAAGGATGACGAGGAGCACATCTGGGGAAGATCCAGAACACAACTGGAACCGAACAAACTGTACTGCATGTAAAACAAACCAGGAGGAAGCACCTGGCTCCTGGCTTCGGATGTGCGCAGCGCGCCGGCCGCAGCAGCCATTTGGGGGGTGAACCAACGGAAGGAAAACCTTTCTCTCTGTCTGTCTCTCTCTCACTGTCTAACTCTGCCTGTCAAAAAAAAAAAAAATACAGAAAAACCTTAGCACCTTTTAATCCCTAAAGTGGAATGACAGGGACTGTAGTGCAATGAGTTTGGTGGGTGAGAAGAGGCACAGAAGAACTTTCCTTCTGAGGGTCCACAGCCTTTCAGGCAACCAAGGAAAAGGAAACCATGAGAACTGAATGGATAGGGTCAGAGCCCTGGGGAGGGATCCTGCCTGGGGTCTACAGGGACAGACAACACTCTGGGAACACTGTAGACTCCCCATTGAGTGGCAGGTGAGCTTGCTGATCCACCTGCAGTGTCAGGACCCTTGAAAGCTTACCTTGGCAGATTTGGAAGGTCAGAAACTGACAACCTTCATACAAAAGCATACTTACCTATAGCTAATGCCAAATGGCCATCGTATCTGGCATTTGCATATAGAAATTAGGAATTTAATTCAAATTACTCTGTAAAGGCATTTTCTATACTTGACATCTTCAAGGTATTTCAAAACCAGAAGACTGCTTCACATAACACCTCAGAAAGTATACTCAAAGTACATAGATCTGGAATTCAAATCGGAAAGTAATGATCAATTGTCCACTCTCTAGGTTTTAGAATGAAATCAGGCCAGAGTATTAGAAGACCACAAGGTAAAGACTCAGCCTGACTGTATAAAAAGCACTGTTGCAGTAAAGTAGGTCCTTTCTTAGAAATGGGGCAGACGAAGCCTTTCATTTATTATTCATGATGCCTTGTGCCCATGTCAACTCCTGATTAATAATTAAAATTAATCTCATTACAGGAGATTTCATTACAGGATAATTTAATTAAATGATGAATTGGCTCCCAGATGTTACCTTCTATGCCATCTTTTAAATAATGCTGATGATTACACAGGGATTCACTAGGTATCGGTAGGTCCTTAAGAAACTGAATTATTTATTGGTTGGTGCCATTCTGCTGGTAATAAATGCTACTAATCACAACTATGTATAACCCTGAGGCAAAGCCATACTCTTCTGTATTTCTGATATTTACACAAAATGTTTAACGTCTGTTGAAAATTTAGGGTTATTATTTGGTCATTTAATCATTTCATAAAAATGAATTCATTTAGTAATAATTTTAATTCAAATATCCTGCTCATTTTATAACTACAGAAAAAGTATCAGAACTAAAATTCTGAAATTTTAATTTCATAACAAGGATGGAGAGGAATATAATAATCATTACACTACTTCTGGTGCAACAAAAGATTTCAATTACACAAAACAAATAGTATTAGGAATAAAACTTCAGAACTATGTTTGATTTGTTTGTAATAAAATAAAAAGAGTCTCACAAAGTGAAGATGCTTTTTAAATTTTCCATGAGCCAACATAAATCATAATTTTAGACACTTCTAGTTACCACATACTTCACTGATGCTCTCACTACACTTTGAACAAGATACACATCCTGATAATGCAATATAACAAAATAAACTACTAAACCAGATTTTTAGGGATGGAAGTATTTAAGAGACATTTCTTTAATCATTTGGGTAAAAGTAGGTTTTTGTTTTTTAATGACACAGCATGTAATAAAATTTACACCATTTCAAAAATCATCAAACATATAGGTTTTAATTATTCTCCTTCATTTTCTTTAATGATCTTTTTGCTAATAAAAATGCTTATAACCTAAAATCTCAGTCCAAAACTATAATTTTGACTTTTTCTCATCTCTATTAGCAGATGACAAAAGCAGTTTCACTTTAAAATCTAAAATTCTCTTTAGAGGTAGGTGAAAGGATAATTTATAATGAAAGACCAATTGATTCTACTGTCATATCTTTCACATACTGTATTCATTGGATAATTAGCAACATAATCATAGAATCACAGCATCTCAGAGGTAGAGTGTATCTTCGAGGACATCTAGTTCATCTTCTGCCATCCTATGAATTCAGTAAACAGTTTCTAACACAGAGACTCTCTTGACTCCATTGTGTCTACACATGAACACACATGACTTTGCTAGACAGCCTGTTCACGTTCAGTCAGCTGATAGGATTAGAGGGTTCTTACACACGTCTTTACATACTTACAAACACCCTTTGCAATTGAGACCTTACACTTCCACTTCCTTCCCTTCCCTGCTTCTCCGCATGTTTTTTTTTTTTTTTCCTTCATGAAATGAGCAAGTCCCCAGCTGTAACTGAGCCATCATCTTTCTCACATTGCTTTTGTACAACATATCCTGGGCTCCTTCCCTGCCAAAGCATGGCTCTTCTCCTTTAGAACTTATACCAAACCAACCACTTCAGAATTCCTTGACAGCATACCACCATTGGCTTCTATAAAAAGTTATTAGCTCTTATGTGGTTTACACAATGCTCATTTGTATGCAGGTGTATACTGTAATACAACGGCAGGAGTCATGCCTATAAGATCCAGAGAATGTATAGAAAAACGCTGGGACTTACTGATCGCTGAGTGTCATTTCACTCTATCAATATGAATTAAAAACAGTTTTAAAAGAAGACAAAATGACTGCTTATGCAATGTAAAGTCAGTTGGAGGCATACACATTTTTTCACAGAAACAACAGCTCAACCCAAACTGGGTATTTCCGAGGCTTTTCTAGGAACTGATGTTTGCGACTTGTTCATTCACAATGGGTAGACCTTCAAAGTATCTAAGGTCTACCAAAACTGTAACAAACAAACCAACCAACAAAAAACGCACACACACTCACTGTGAATTGGTTGAAAAAAAAGAAGTAACTGAATTTTAAATTCTTCAGTTGGAATTTGAGCTTTATTTTATGCAAGGTTACACATCGACACTTTTAAAAATATTTATTTATATATTTGAAAGGCAGAGTGACAGAGAGGGAGTGACAAAGAGAGAGTACTCTTCCATCTGCTGATTGCCTCCCAAATGCCCCCAACAGCTGGGGCTAGACAAGCCTGGAAACAAGAGCCAGAAATTCCAAGTCCCCCTCATGGGTGGCAGGAACCCACTGACTTCAAGGCACATGAATAGGATGCTGAGGAGTTGGCCTTGCGACACAGCAGGTAAGGTGGAAGTGTGAAGTAGCCAGGACTGGAACTGGCACTCTGATAAGGGATGTGGGCGTGTCCCAAACTGAGGCTTAACCCATTTGCTGAACCACAGTGCTCCCCTGCCATTCTTTTTTAATCTTCTATAGTGTCTGTAAAGATAGTGTAGTACTCAATAGATACACACTTTAGACTGGGAACAGACTTACTATTCCATAGTAAAACCACTGACATGGATCCTCTTTATACTGGGAAAACAGAAATGGATAAATGTAAGTTTTAAAAAACTTAGCAAAGGACCAACATTGTGGCACAGCAGGCCAAGCTGCCAGTTGTGACACCACCATCCTGTATCAAGATATGAGTTCAAGTCCGGGCTGTTTTTTTTTTTTTATTTATTTATTTTCAACTTTTATTTAATAAATAATCCAAATCCAAAAGTACAACTTTTGGATTATAGTAGCTTTTCCCCCCCATAACCTCCCTCCCACCCACAACCATCCCATCTCCCACTCCCTCTCCCATCCCATTCTCCATCAAGATTCATTTTCAATTATCGTTATATACAGAAGATCAACTTAGTATATACTAAGTAAAGATTTCAACAGACTGCACCCTTACAGACACACCAAGTATAGAGTACTGTTTGAGTAGAAGTTTTACCATTAATTTGCATAGTACAACACATTAAGGACAGAGATCCTACATGGGGAGTAGGTGCACAGTGACTCCTGTTGTTGATTTAACAATTGACACTCTTATTTATGGCGTCAGTAATCACCTGAGGCTCTTGTCATGAGCTGCCAAGGCTATGAAAGCCTTTTGAGTTCACCAACTCTGATCTGTTATACTTTCAATTCAGTTCCCTGCTAATGAGTCTGAAGAAGCAGTGGAAGATGGCTCTAGTACTTAGGTTCCTGCCACTCATGTGGTAGACCCCAGTAGAGTTTCTGGCTCCTACCTTTGGCCTGGCCCAGTCATGGCTGCTGTGGCCATCTGAGGAATGACCCAGTAGCTGGAAGATCTCTCTCTCTCTCTTCTTCCTACTTCCTCTTTCTCCTAGTCTCTCTATCACTCTGCCTTTCAAATAAGTAATCTTTTTAAAAAAAAAAAACTGGTTAATAACTTTGAAAAGCTTTAACAATATAGAAACAAGGTCAACCATCAAATCAGAATATAATGGAATTATCACTTCACTGAAAACAAAACAAACAAACAAACAAAAAAAAACAATAAAGGTACACTTGGAGCAAATAAAAGGAACTTGAGTGAAGGGGGAATACTTGGCTAAGCCCCTGCCTGTGGCGCCAGCATCTCATGTGGCACCTATTTGTGTCCTGGCTGCTCCTCTTCCAATCCAGCTCTCTGCTGATAGTCTGGGAAAGCAGTGGAGGATGGCCGAGGTACTTGGGATCCTGCACCTGTGTGGGAGATTAGAGAAAGCTCCTGGCTTCTGGCTTCAGATTGGCCCAGCTCTGTCCACTGCAGCCATTTGGGGAGTGAACCAGCAGATGGAAGACTTTTCTGTCTCCCTCTCTCTGTCTCTAACTCTACCTCTCAAATAAATAAATCTTAAAAAAAGGAAAAGGATTATGTTAATCTAAGAACTAAAACAAGCTTCTGATTAAAAACGTTTTTAAAAGATTTAGACATATTAATGGAAAACACACAGAAAATAGGCTGAGTGGACAAACTTCCTTGTGCTCAGAGGCTCTCTGTTGAACTGAATTTAATCTTCGTGTTTTTGAGGTTGACATCAGACGGGACTTTTGCACAAACATCCAGTACAATTTCTTTAAAAGCCGAACACTTACCTGTATTGATCTATTATTTTCTGCAGAACTGTGTGTTTATCAAAACAATCCCTCTTCAATATTTTAAAATTCATCAGTATTAGGTCTTGATAGACAACTATCCAAATATACAGTTGTCTTGTGTTTCTTACCTATTTTGTCTGTCCACACAAATACTAGATTTCATTAGTGGTTGCATTTTAAGAAAATTTATCAGTGGAAGAAAATAATAAATTAATTTTAAATAAATGTCACAGTGTATACAGATTTTACTTATACATGTATTTTATTTTTCCTAAATAGCAGTCAGATTATTTAAACTAGGTGTTTTTCCCTTTACAGAGTGCTAATTTATTATTTATTATATGTTAAAAATAACTATATGTATATGAATAAATCACAATAAAGAGAAGGGTATTTTATCATAGTTTAGTTAATTTGTCTGTGATCATAAGCTACTAAAGAGTGGAGCGGAGATTAAAATCCATGTCTATGTGACTCCAAATAAGAATAATAATGTATTTTAAATGCTCTAGGTGTCTTAGATGTATTATCCCGTTTAATCCTTATTCAGATAACCTTATACTATTAACAACTTTCACCAAAGCTGTTCAAAAGGTGAGAAAACTAGGCACAGAGAGGTTAAATACTCTTCCCACTGCTAAGGTGAAGAACTGAGCTTTAAAGTCAGGCAGTTAAACTCCTTGGTGCTTCTCTTAATCTCTGCTCTAAGACCAACTTCCCAAAGACTCTTACTCTACTCAAACTCAACCCTCTGTCTCAGAGGATCCTGTTGGTTATGTAAATAGTGACCTTTATATAAAAAATCTACCAACTTGACTCATACAAAAGTGACACTGGCTAGTGTGTAGTCTCTAAGAACTTTTTCCACTTCACCTTTCCTACCTGTCACAGGGAACACTGCAGCAACCCCCTACGTGATCACTAAACAGAGAACTCTCCTCTCTCCATCCATACTCCTAGGAAGCCATCCCCCTTGATGGATTTTGCAATAAAAGAATGACTACTATGTATGTGTGTGTCACTCCTAGAAAGTTTCTGATATAAAAGACAAAGCACAAGACTCTTGAATGTGATCTACTTATTAATCTGGATCAAGTATCTTGACTTCAGAGGTGGAAAAGACAGTTTGGAAACAGAGATCCTTCTGCCACATCCTTATCACTTGGGAAAAACCAGTACATTTAGCTTAACTTTTTAAAAATTTTATTTAAGTTAAACAAGTTTCATATATTTCATATATACAGATTTAGGCTATTATGTAGCCTAACTTTTATGTCTTGTTCATTTCAAATGGCTCCCTACATACCATGGCCAATACGGGGTCACACTGATCTTTTCCTCTGGTTTTTATTTGTTTTTATGATCTTTGAGTCCTGTTCTTGAGATTTGTCAAAAAAAAATTTAAATCAATTTTAGTGTAAGGTTTTTTTTTTTTTTTTTTTTTGACAGGTAGCGTGGATAGTGAGAAAGAGAGACAGAGAGAAAGGTCTTCCTTTGCCATTGGTTCACCCTCCAATGGCCGTAAGTTTTAATGCAATTTAACTAACAATGATAGTAAAGTGTAGAGATTTGGAAAAAAAAGTTAAATTACACATTACTTCATTGAAAAGAAACAATGAAATCTCTACTTTGATGTAACTCATGTTGGGCTGAGGGGGAAGCCATGCACTTCTGGGAGTGAATGCCAGTGAACAGTACAAGAACAGGGACAGGGAGGACAGGTGTCAGCAAAAAAGCCGAAGAGGCTTGGTTCTGGGTCCTTTAGAGCCTAGCAAGGCAAGCACAGAGCAGAAAGCATCATCCCACTGCCACTCAAAGGACAGAGTCAGCTGAGGGCGGGTGCCCATCAAGATCTGCATTTCAGCCACATCCCAAGATATGAGGAAACCAAAACAGAGCTCAGGACAACAGTGAATTAACCTGGCCAATGAGGTAGGCTAAATCCCACTCCCAGCAGAGCCAGCATCCTGTGGACATGAAAGGTAGGTCCAGTTCCACAGTCACCACAGTCACAGCCAGATATGGCAGATATGGGAATGAACAATAATAGTGTTAATACTAATAGAATGGTCCATACCATAAGATAATATTCACATCTCTCTCTCTCCTTCTCTCTTCTTCTCTCTCTCTCTCTTTTCCCACCAGACCTACCTGGTACCAATCACAGCAGTCCATTGTGCCCCATACCCTGCCACATGATAGAGCCCACAGTCCACAGTTCACATTAAATTATAGCCAACATTGGCTTCTGGGATCAGCTGCTCTGGTGGGCCTCACTGTCTCCGGATGGCGGGGAAACAGAGTAAACAGGTTAAGAGCAGAAGTTATGCATCTCTTCCCCTATTTGGTCCTCTTCAGAGTCTTTAGGCTCTTCCAAGGAAAGGGTCCTTACAGTTCGAGGCAAAGAGGCAGACCAGGAAACAAGAACTAACAGGTACAGCATCACAACAGAACTAGCCATAAGAGGGTGGTTGATGAACTAGAGAAGGTGCATCAGCAACTCCAGCCTGTTTCCTTATTTCTGTTGGTATAGATGAGCCACAGAAAGCTAACACTATACCTTTTTGTTGACACCTGGTTTGTGGCTGCTTCCTCCTTGCCACGGCAAAGCTGAGCAACCGCAACAGTAATTCTGGCTTAAAACATAAAGCTGAGGACATATTTACTGGAAAAATCTGCTGATCTCTGCCTTAGAGGAAACTAATCTCTACATGCAAATTTATACATAAAAACAAGTGTGAACAATGAAAACTGTGAACATACCCTTTGAAAAGACAGATTATAATATCATAAAGTTAAGGCCGGCGCTGCGGCTCACTAGGCTAATCCTCCGCCTTGCGGCGCCGGCACACCGGGTTCTAGTCCCGGTTGGGGCGCCGGATTCTGTCCCGGTTGCCCCTCTTCCAGGCCAGTTCTCTGCTGTGGCCAGGGAGTGCAGTGGAGAATGGCCCAGGTGCTTGGGCCCTGCACCCCATGGGAGACCAGGAAAAGCACCTGGCTCCTGGCTCCTGCCATCGGATCAGCGCGGTGCGCCGGCCGCAGCGCGCCGGCCGCGGTGGCCATTGGAGGGTGAACCAACGGCAAAGGAAGACCTTTCTCTCTGTCTCTCTCTCTCTCACTGTCCACTCTGCCTGTCAAAAAAAAAAAATATCATAAAGTTAATCTCTTAACCCACCTAATCAGATGGACTACTCAGATGTGCATATTAACAGCAGAAATGTTGACACTAACACAACGACCCACACCAATAAGATGCACACCAACAAGATAAAATGTCTCTCTCCTTCCTTCCTCTCTCAGTCTTCTACAGCCACTGCTTCCACATTAAGGGTTTCAATCAACTGTAGATAAAAAAATACTCAAAGGAAAAACCATGCATATGTGCTGAGCATACATAGATTGCTTTTCTTGTCATGACTCCTTAAACAATACAGTAAAACAACTATTTATATATAATTTGCATTGTGTTAAATAGTACAAGTAATCAGAGATCATGTAAAGTATACATGTAGATGTGTGCAGCTTATATGTGAATATTATGCTGCATTACATAAGGAACTTGAACAGCCACAGATTTTGGTGTCCGTAGTGGGTACTGGAACCAACTCCCTGTGGATACTATGATATGTCTTTATATGCCTTTTCCCCCACTTCATCTATCTGTTTATCTTCCACAAGATTTTCACTCCTTTTTTTTTAGAATCATAATCATCTTCCTGTACAATGCCCACTGTCACCTGCCTCAGTATACATGCCTCATGGACCACACTCTGCCTGGCGATGACACTTGACCTGATGAGCTAAATTTGGCACCCTTTAACTGCATCAGCTGCCTTCACAAGAGACTGCCTCTCTCAAAATAGCTACTAAGGGGCCAGCACTGTGGTGTAGAGGGTAAAGTTGCCGCCTGCATTGCTGGCATCTCATATGGCCACTGGTTTGAGACCTGGCTGCTCCATTTCCGATCCAGCTCTCTGTTATGGACTGGGAAAGCAGCAGAAGATGGCCCAAGTCCTTGGGCCCCTGCACCTGCATGGGAGACCTGGAAGAAATTCCTGGCCCCTGACTTCGGATTGGTGCAGCTCCCGCCATTGCGGCCAGTTGGGGAGTGAACCAGTAGATGGAAGACCTCTCTCTCTGCCTCTCCTTCTCTCTCTGTGTAACTCTGATTTTCAAATAAATAAATAAATCTTTAAAAAAAAGCTACTAAAATATGTTCCACATGCTTCCAAGAAAAGCTGGCAAAACTTGAAAGAAAGGACAGGATTTATTAATTTAGTTTTTTGAAATATTGGCTGGTTTCCTGATGAAAAGCTTTCTTTTAATTTATCACTATTATTAAATCCATAACCAAGAGAGTTTGTGCAATATTTCAATAAATATTTACTGAGGACCTACTATATACCTTTCTTAGGAACCAGTTTGGATTAGAAAAAAATCCTGATTTTACATGGATGTCTGCTTACAGGATCCCAACACATTTATCATTTTATTTTGCAGAAAAAGAAAAAAAATCATAAAGCCAAAATTGTAACTACACTTGTATTTCACAGGAAAGACACACTCTTAAAATTGAAAACAGAAAGTTGGTGGATCAAGCAAGTATTATATAATACTTGTTCCACCTTCTCTAACAAAAAAAAATTCCACAGATGTTTAGGATCTTCAAAGATTTTAAATTTCTTCTGTTTTCTTCAAAATTATAGAAGCTGAAATGGAACTACAACTAAAGCCTCTAATTATAGATACTGTTCAAAAACATATCTGGGTGATAATGTACAATATTAATTGTCATCTAAATGCATGCATTGTATAATTGATGCACTTTCTCTGATTTAAGACTTGTCAGCTATACTTCCATATGAAGCTACAGAATGACTGCTTCGACAGCAGTCGAGAATATGCCAGTATTATGCATTATATATGAACTGGTGTCCAATTTTCAACTTGTCTTTGAAAAGTTGAAAGGCCTATCTTCAAAAGAAGAAGAAATCAATAATATTTGAACTTGCTCAAATGGAGATGGAAATTCTAAAAAATTAATGAAGAGTGAGTTTTAATCCCAAAAAGGTCTTTGATTATGTGAGAAATAAGTGGCCACCAAGATATTGAAATGTTACAGGATGTAACTTCTTATGGCTTAATATTAAGAATCTTGTGTCTTTATTATTTCTCTTTGAGGAATGCCTTCTAACTTGAGTGGAGGTGAGGACTATTAACCACTTGTAAGATTAGAGAAATAACCAACAATTCATACATCATGTTTGACTACATTAGTATATCAAATCTGTTCCTAAAAAACAAAATTTTGAAAGCATTCACTCTTAATATTTTCTTTTTCCCTCCCTCCCATATGAGTGTGCACACACAACCATATTATGAACCAATAAGTTATTATATAGGAATTGATCTTCAAAATGTTCATGTAAAGTACATATAATGAAAAAATTAAGTATGAATTTCAAAAGTTTCTGCACTAAAATAAACACATCTTTTAACTCCATTTCTACAAACTTTTTGAAATCCCCTCATACACGCACAAAGATGTTCAACTTTATTAAGCTGTTTGAGTGAACTAACAATTGCAGTTTTAGAAATGAAAAGGGATTGTGTTTGGATCTGATAAATGTTCTTATTATCCAAAGTTAACATAATTTTTCAATCTCTAATTCAAATTAAAATGTCAATGTATTACATGCCATGAAAAAACTTTGAAAGAACCAGCAAGACTTTGTCACTTCTGCTAAAATTCGAATTCAACCATAGTCAGCATTCTATAGTTCTGAGCCTCAGAGCTCTTCTTGAAGCCACGTTAATTCTTAATGTCTTCATTAATTTCACTTATTAAATAATTGAAACCATCTAATAAACAAAAGATAAGATGGCTCTACTTCTATCTGACCAACATGACGGCATGAGCTAATTCTAAAAGGAGAAAAAATAAGAACTGTATTATCTAGGGAAATATGCTAATGACTAGAAAAATTTTCAGCCTATATTCATTCAGAATTTTTACCTACATACCCACACACACCACACATACACCCCCACACACACTATAAGTCTTGTATTGACATATACAAAATACAGATATAGAGAATGTAATTAATTGGATCAAGAAAAAAACTGATAACAATTATATTTAGGGCCAATCACTAGACTCACAGGCTCTCAAAAATATGAGGGTACTTCAAAGAGTTTGTGGAAAATTGAATAAAAATATTTTTATTTTGTTGTATAATAATATTGAATTCTATGCATAATTTTTCATAATATGCATTTTCACAAGCTTTTTAATGAATCTCTTATTTGTATGGATTTCAATTTTTTTGTGCCAAACTAATGCCATCATCTAATTCCATTTTCCTTTAAAGTTTTGAAATACCACCACATAAGTGTAAGTAGAGATCATTTGTTACATCTCACAGATAAATTGTATAATTCACAGAAAGTCTAAGATGTGTTTGCAAAACATGATTTTTTATGTTACTGTATTTAACCCAAATTCTATGTATTGGTTCATTCAGTATTAAGACATAACCACTGTGAATTTCTCATATATGTCTATTTACAAGATTCATTTGAAGCGATAGTATTTTATAGTAGTCAAGATACAGTCTTATACAATATGCCCACCAACTTTTTTTTTTTTTTTTTTTTTTGACAGGCAGAGTGGACAGTGAGAGAGAGAAAGGTCTTCCTTTGCCATTGGTTCACCCTCCAATGGCCGCTGCGGCTGGCACACCACACTGATCCAAAGGCAGGAGCCAGGTGCTTATCCTGGTCTCCCATGCAAGTGCAGGGCCCAAGGACTTGGGCTATCCTCCACTGCACTCCCGGGCCACAGCAGAGAGCTGGCCTGGAAGAGGGGCAACCGGGACAGAATCCGGCACCCCGACTGGGACTAGAACCTGGTGTGCTGGCGCCACTAGGCAGAGGATTAGCCTAGTGAGCCGCGGCGCTGGCCCCACCAACTTTGCCTCAGAATCAGCTTCGACCATTGACATTCTTCCTGCGTCTGCTTGGAAAATTAGACTCAACTACCAGGAGAGGTAACACTATAAATATTTTAAAGACAAAATTGTACATTTTGCTAAATAAATTTATGAATAATATCAATTTCAGATTTACTGATGTTTCACCACACTTCTTTCTCAACATCTTTGCACTCCAAGTTTTTTTAAAGACTACTGACCTTTCTATCTATGCAATGATCATGTGTTTCATGTAAGAAAAACCATCTTGTAAGTCTGGGTAAAGAACAGACCCAAAATAAAAAGATTGTCTATGATATGGTAACAAAAACACTCATATATATTAAAGGAGCATAGTCCTTTTATGACACAGGGATTGTACAGTTCTACATTCCTGTGATGCCTGTCCTTTACTCCTCCTGTCCTATATACCTACTAATGGTGCCTTCTTTCACTCATCAAAGTGTCTCAGTATGAATAATAAATGACACAGCCACTTGATCTAAATAACCAGTGCTTACCCTTTTGCTTTTTCTCAGTAATTATTCCCCCTGTCTAGCCTCAACATTCAATCAAGATGTTTTCATATATGCAGCTGCTAACTTACCTGCTCTGGCTTCAAACTCTTAGCAATGACAAACAAGATATGAAAATAAAAAGCCATAAAGCTATAGCCACTATTTTTAAATTAGGGAAAATATGTTTATGTAGAAAATGTAAACATGGTAAGGGAGGCAGAAGCCAGAGACCTTTTGGCCTCTATGTCCAGAAATAGGCAGGAATTTGGCTCCTGGGCAACCCAGGCCTAAATGAGCACAACACAATATACAGAGAGGATCACACCCAGGGTGACTGACACCATGATCTGGTGTGTGGGTCGTTTGCCTGTCTTATACCAAACTTCATCTAATTATGAAAGGATGCCAGGGAAGAAACAATTTCTGCTGAAAGTCTCCCACTCAAAATATGCAGGTACTTCAAAAGTCCAAAAGAAATATTTTAGTGCAAAGAAATTATAAAATGCATGCATGTTTCGTCCATATTTTGCATTTTTGCATTTTCCATGAACTTTTAAACAAACCCTCATAAGCCTACATACTCAAATTCCAAAATACATTAAAAGAAATCCTGGGACTGGTGTTTGGCCTAGCAGTTGAGACACTGGTTAAGACATCTGTGTCCCACATCAGAATACCTGGCTTTGATTCTAAGCTCTGGTGCCAGATTCCAGATTCCCACCAGTTCAAACCTTGGGAGGCAAAAGATGATAGCTTAAGTAACTGAGCCCCTGCTGCCCACATAGAGGAGAAGGAGACCTGGACTCCTGGCTCTGACCAAGCGTCTGTCATAGCAGCATTTTGAAAGTGTACCAGTAAATGGGAGCACTAACCTTTGTTTCTCTCTCTTCCCCATTTCTCCTCCCAAGTCCTCTCCCCCTCTCAAATAAAAAGAAAGGAACTCTAATCCAAAAAAAAAAAAAAAAAAAAAACTACCAGTAAAATCAACTAATTTGAATGTAAATGTTTCTCCATATGAAATTACTTTCATGGGAGTTAATTTAGGATTTTCAAATAGATAAGTCAGGAAAATTTTTCTTGGACCTCCTCCAACATTAGCAAACAACTGATAGAAGTTTAAAGGAACAGGGAATACAGATATTGTAAATTTTAAAATATTAACAAGAAAATAAGAAACTGTTGAAACAAGGAGACATCGAAAAGCAATCAAGTGTCTCCATCATTATCTGATAGGAACTGCAGAATATGTAGAGGAAGAGTATTTGAAGATACAGAAGTTAATAATTTAATACTTATATATAATTCTTCAGGTCAAAACTTTACTCTGAATCTCTGAATATCTTTTTTTTTTTTTTTTGGACAGGCAGAGTTAGTGAGAGAGAGAGAGAGAGACAGAGAGAAAGGTCTTCCTTTCCCGTTGATTCACCCTCCGGGTGGCCGTTACGGCTGGCGCCTTGCGGCCGGTGCGCTGCACTGATCAGAAGCCAGGAGCCATGCGGGTGCAGGGCCCAAGCACTTGGGCCATCCTCCACTTCACTTCCAGGCCACAGCAGAGAGCTGGACTGGAAGAGAAGCAACTGGGACAGAATCCGGCGCCCCAACCGGGACTGGAACCCCGGGGTGCCGGCGCCACAGGCAGAGGATTAGCCTAGTAAGCCGGCTACTCTGAATATCTTGAAAGATAACTAAAGCTGGATCAATTAGGTACAACAAATAAAACTGCAAATGAGGCCAAATATCAAAAGCCACTAGACAGAAAAACAGATTATCCACAGTAGATTGAGAGCAGTATCTTGTCAGCAACAATTTTTGTTTACCATGTTCCAACTAGAAGTAGATAACATCTTTGAAATATTAAGGAGAAAATAAATTTTAGTTCAGAATATTATGCCCAGCTAAAGTATTACTCAAAAATAAAATTAAAGCTGCCCACACACCATCACTGAATTAATTATTTAAGGACAGATTTCACTATGTAGAAAAAAAGAAATCCATACAAACACAACAGGATAACAAGGAAAAAAACAAATAAAATATTGTAAATTTAGTTAGCTGCTCACTGTAAAATAAGAAGTAATTACATGACATTTCAAAAGATTAAACCAAGCTCTAATCAATATTAACAATGAGAATTATTTGGTGAATATTTACAACATTCTAAAGTATGCTCAGGAATATTATAGACATACAGATAGACTTTAATATTTTTAAGCTTTATTTATTTGAAAGTCAGAGCTATACAGACAGAGGGAGAAACAGGGAGAGAGATTCTTGCTGTTCACTTCCCAGATGGATGCAACAGCCAGGGCTGGGATGGGCGGGGCAAATGTCAAGGGCCAGGACCTTCATCCAGGTCTCCATGGGTGGCAGAAGCCCAAGTATTTGGACCATCTTCTGCTGTTTTTCCCAGGCCATTAGCAGGGAGCTAGGGTGAAAGTGGAGCCACCAGGGTTTGAAACAGCATTCATATGGGACAGTGGTGTTCCAGGTGGCAGCTTTACCTGTTATTTCTACACCATTAGCCCTTAGATTTTAAATTTCCAAAATGCAAAAATTAACTTATGCATATTTAGAAACAAAAATGATTCCTAAAGAAATAAAACTGTGCGGAGTGGGTATTTGGCCTAGTAGCTAAGTTGCTGATTAGGACGACAGTACCCCACATCAGAACACCTTGGTTTGAGATCCAGCTATGCTTCTGATTCCAACTTCCAACAAATGTGCAAACTTGGGAGGCAGCAGATGATAGCCCAAGGTGTTTGGTTCCTTCCTATCCACATGGGAGACCTGGATTTTTGCCACACACACAGCCTACCCTCACCTGGCTGTTGCAGGTGTTTAGAGAGTGAACAATACTATAAAGAAAAATCTGATATAAGCTTTCAAACAAGTAGAGACAGATAAAATGAAATACAGAAAGCTTTATCAATCCGAATTGAAAAAAGTAAAAAGAGGACAGTAATAAAAATTCTAAAGAAGATAACATAAATAAATACAAGTAACTAACACACTAAATGTAGGGGTAGGCTTTGTGGCACAGCAGGTTCAGCTGCCAGCTGGGGACTCTCACATCCCATAGTAGAGTGCAAAGGATTGCGTTCCAACCTCTTCCTACCTACCTTCCTGCCTATGTGCAAACTTTGTCTTTCAAAAAATAGATAAAATTTTAAAACACAATAAAGGCAAATAATAAACTCCCCACTGAAATATAGAATTGATTAGAGCTATTTTAAAAATTAAGAAGTGAAACTTATTCTACTCAAAACACAACTATGCAGAACAATTTTTAATTGTTTAAATTCTCATTTAATATAAATGAAAAACATGGAGATGAAAAGAGGAATATCTAACTAATATGAACCAAAGGAAGCTGAACAGCAATGCCAATATGGAACAAGTAAAGTGTAAGTCAAAAAAGCATTAAGTGATACAAAGGGACACTGTCCAATAACTAAAGGCAAAATCCACCAAGAAGGTATATTTATCATGACATTTCACATACATCTGAAAATATTCAGAGTAAAAACTGACAAAATTATAAAATGAAGAAAAATAATAGAATAATTGTGAAATAATTAAGGTAAGATTTTTTTGCTCATCTTGTTTCAGTTTGCAGATTATTTTCTTATGGCTAAATTCTGCCTGCTGAATCCAAATAGAGGCATAATGCCCTGCTTGTTTCAAGTGCTTAAATTCTGATTCTTAAAAGATGCCAACATATGGATATTCTCAAAAATTTAAGCACTGTCCTGAATGTGAAAACCTCCTCATCCCTAAGAGCCATGAAGCAAAGCTTCCTGAGCTCCAAAATCTGGTAGGGAGGAGGGAGAAGCAGAGAGAGGGTGAGTGTTTTCTGCACAGATCACTGCTCACCATGCACATCAGAAGGAGGGCTGTCGACATGGCATGGCCGTTGACTGCTGCAGAAGCTTGAAAAGTGGGAATGCTGTGAATGTGGCCTCCTGGAAGCAAGCTCACTACTTGAACATAACACCAGAGATTAATTAGTGCTTTAGAAAAGCAGTACATTATGTTCAGATAATCACATTAATAAGAAGCTCAACTGCATCAAACATAAATGGTGTCAAAGGAATTTTATTATTCAGCCTTTCCTGACTATTACAAAACGCTTGAGGTGCGCCAACTCGATGAAGAACTCATGATTCTGGAGTTCAAGTCCAGGGCCTCATCTGGTGATGGCCTTTTTGTTGACAGTCTGCTGGTGGCTCATGGCAGCACCTGGCAGGAGGTCTGTGTCTCTGTCTACGTAGTCTTTCTCCCTTTCCTTATAAAGTCATCAGGATTCTCTAATGGGAGCTCCACCCTACTGACTCAATCAAATCTAATCAATTTCCATTGGCCCCCTTCTAAACACAATTGGCTTAAATTTCTATTCTCTTAATGCCTTTAACATATGACTTTGGGAACCAAACTCCTGAGTTTATGGGACAAATATTCAAACAATTGCAGGAAGTGAAAAAGAGTAGAAAATGTATGGACTTACACAGAAACCCCAAAGGAGAAACATTTAGGGAAAATGAGAGCATTAGATAACAAAAAGTACAATATCTACAAGTAGTATCTACACTGGAGCAAAACATATTAGGTATGCTGTTTGGAACGGCAACTGAAGGTGTTAAAGCAACTAACTGAGTTCGAAAGACTCTGGACAGTGGAAAAAGAGAATGGGGTGGGGCAGTGTTGTGGCACAGTGCATTAACCACTACTTGAAATGCCAGAATCCCATATGTGTAGCAGTTGACATCCTGGCTGCCCCGCTTCCAATCCAACTCCCTGTTAACAGGACTGGGAATGCAGCAGCAAAGATGGCCTAAGTACTTGGGCACCTGCTACCCACGTGGTAGATCCAGATGAAGCTCCAGGATCTACCACACCTGGCCCAGCCCTGCCCACTGAGGCCGTTTGGGAACTGAATCAGTGAATGGAAGGTACCACGCTCTGTCTCTGTCTCTGTCTCTCCCTCTCTCTCTCTCTCTCTCTCTCTCTGTACCTCTGCCTTTCAAATAAATAAAATTAATCTTAAAAAAAGAATTTTTTAAAACTAATTCTTTGAACCAAAGGAGACATGGATAACAAAAAAGAAAAAGCTTCTGGAAACAGAATAAACCAACTGCAAGTTTTTTGAGATTGGAACGGCAGAGTAGGTATGAAAATAAACATAAAGACATTTCAAGAACTACAATTAGAAAATAACTAGAGGGGCTGGTGCTGTGGCGCAGCGGGTTAATGCCCTGGCCTGAAGCGCCGGCATCCCTTACGGGCTCCGGTTCTAGTCCCGGCTGCTCCACTTCAGATCCAGCTCTCTGCTGTGGCCTGGGAAAGCAGCGGAGGATGGCCCAAGTCCTTGGGCCCCTGCGCCCACGTGGGAGACTTGGAGGAGGTTCCTGGCTCCTGGCTTCGGATCGGTGCAGCTCCAGCAGTTGCAGCCATCTGGGGAGTGAGCCAGCGGATAGAAGACCTCTCTGTTTCTACCTCTCTCTAACTCTGTCTTTCAAGTAAATAAAATAAATCTTTAAAAAAAAAAAAAAAAAAGAACTAGAGCAAGCAAAAAGAAGCTAACAAATCAGGCAGGCATACAGGTTAAAATTGATTACTTTTGTGAGCTGGAAGACCACGCCTTCTCCATGCCCCTGTGTGACCTCATGCCCCTACCTGGCCACACCTGGGTGCTCATCAGTCAATCAGGTTAATTAACCACTACCCTTTGGAAGTGGGTTAAAAGCCTGGGACACGGTGTGTTCCCCCTTTCTTGCCCTTCTTTTCTTCCCTGGCCTCTTGCCAGGAGGGGGCTTGTTGTAGCCCTGTGCCTTTGCCTCTTGACAGGAGGGGGTTTTCTGTAGCCCTGTGCCTCCAGGGCGTGTGGCCGAACGCCCTAGGGCTTCCTGGTCTAGGTGCTCCTCCACGTGGCTGGTTCCTGGTGCTTGGTATGAATCCAGATTTACCTCGCTCTCAATAAAGCTCTCACTCTCCTATGCATCCTTCTCACTAAATAAAAGCTTAAAATGTACCATGCTGCCTCGTTTATCGGTGCCAGTATTTAGAATTCTTCTCTAAATATTAGGCAAAAACCCTCTCGGGCTTATTAATATTGGGATTTATTAATAAGCATATGGTGATATCATATGGCACCCTAAATTCCGGTAGCATATGTGGCACCCCAGATGGCACTTCTGGAGAACTTTAAAGGGCCACATTTCTGTATAGATTTTAAGGGGTCAACTCCTGATATCACTCACCTTCATAGAAAAGCCAGTATTCTTTAACAGTTTACTATCAGGGGAAAAAAAAAAGTCTATCCTTAAGCCAAAAAGTGAGAAGCAGTCACACCCTAATAAAGTACAGCCCTTAGCAAAGAGTAGAGCTTAAACTGCTCTCAAACTATCATACTTCAGAGAAAATAAAATCCAGCCTGAATAACTACACATTAAGAAATACAGCATTGGGACATCATCTTGTCTGAACTGCAGACCTATAAATAAAAGTTCTACAATCCCATATATTTATATTGAAAACTACATGAATAGTGGAAGCATCATTACAAGGCAAATAGCAATATCACATTTGTATAAGAAACAGAATATACATGGAGGACTGTGTGAGTAGATGGGTGGGTGGCTGGGTGGACAGATGGACAGATGATTGAGACTGAAAATGGTTACATAACAATTCAGATAGGCACACACCAAACTATTACGTGGTTATTAGCTACACATTAGCAGTGACAAGATAAGAAGATATCATTTCTCGTTCGTTTCGTAAAACACTTAAGAATAGTTTTATTCCAGGATATAGGAATTTATTCTTTTTAAATTATTTTTATTTACTCCAAATAGTGGTATAACTAGAATAAATTTCAACTTAAACAACTGTGCTAAATTTCAGTAATTCCATGGTAAAACGTAGAGAGACTTGAAATACATTGTAAACGTACATATACATATATTTATACACACACAGTTAGTAATCAGATCATGAGTACTTCAATCCCAGTACCTGCCCAGAACTCATGACTGAATCTGTTACAGCAAGCTCAATTTGGTCACTGCTTGCCAAGTAGCTAAATTAATTTTCATGCATCTACCTATGTAGATAATTTTAACACTGTTCCTCAAACATTGAGATTCTTTTAAGCATAATGATGTGCACATTCTTGTTTCCTGGTAGCCCCAGGTATTTGTTTTGAGCTACTGAAATGAGCTGCCTACAAGTGTTTGCATTTCTCAACTTCCCTGACCTTCTGAATTTGCCAAGAGAATGAATGATGCTCAACCAGCTTTGAGTGGCTCATGCAGACTCTGCCCCCCCCCCATTTCTTTGTTTTTTTTTTTTTCTTTCTTAATCCAATATGAACAATGAATTTATGCAAAGACTCAATGGTTCAAAATGAATGAAGCAAGGCTAGCCCTCTATGGAAACCAAAGAAAAACAACACCCAACGGGAACAGTACAAAAGGGAAGGCACAAGAGCACCTGTGTGCTAGGTGGCAGGCCATCAACAGGCAGCTAGGAAGTCATCAAGTTGACAGGTACCTTGAACAGGAAAAAGAATGCCCAGCCAGCCAGATCAAAATATTGTTTTAAAAGGAAAATGGAGATGTTTCTGTTGGTGCGGAATGAACAAGAACATTAATGACTAGCTATATATAAGTAAGGAAAGACCTACAAGGGGTAAAGTAAAAACCAATGGGAAATAATCAATAAAAAGATAGGTGGTAGAATTGGTAAGCTAGGATAATATTTCAGTTAAGTATGTATTAACTTTCTAAATGTTATTTTGTTTTCACCTTTTGATATTCAGTTTTTTATTGATTTCAAAGGCAGTTAGATACAAAGATAGAGATATCCTTTTTCACTTGCCAAATGTCTACAATATGACAAGAGCTCCAGTACCCAACATCTACAATGAAACAACTTCACCAAGCACAAAAATCTGCTCTAGCATACATTTGCCTTAATTGGTGGCTAGAATAATGCTTATTTACGTAGCTGATTATAGAACTATTACATTGGTCAAAAACACAGAACTCCTATATTGCTCAAGAACAATTGTATTGGTCAACAGCTATTATATTGATCAAGATGAGGATCCAGTGTAGACTGTGAGGATGCAGTGTAGATGGTGTGTGAGGATGCAGTGTAGACTGTGTGTGAGTTCTTACATAAGGTTGTAAAATCATAAGGTCTATAGTCATGAATGATGAGGAAACTGTGCCCAAGAATTTAAGGGAACCAATAAATGCAGCTTATTTATTTTTCAGATGATCATCAATATTAAATTACCTTCATTAATAATAACTAATTGCTGAGAACAAAGTAAAGCTGCCAGGCTTTTAAGAGAATTAGAAGTTTTCAGCTTACTGAAGTGAGAATTAGGGAGAGGCTCTTCAACAGGCATACAAATCATGTCCCCACTTACACGGTGACATCAGTGAGAGGGTGGTCCTTGAGCCCTGCCAGGGTTTGCAGGATGCCCTGTGGGAAAGCAAAAGAGCTTTCTGGAGTGTGTGCTGTGTAGTGTCACAGCTTGCTCCAGTGAGCCAGACCCTGGTGCTGACACTTCGGAAAACACTGTTCCTGTTGATTTTACGTCACTCCCTTTTTATGAAGTGACCACACTGTGGCTGTCACTCAACTCTAATATAACTTCCTGGTAGAAGATACAAAACATCTTTTCAACAATACAAATCTCAACAGTTGAAAAACAAAATGGCTTTAAAAATGAATTACAATAAGAATCAATATATTTCATGATCATTACTGTATATTTTTCACCATAATAGAAAGCCACAAGCTTCCTGTTTGTCTAGTTTCAACTTTTACCTCTATTCCAAGGCCCTCTGGGCTTGCTTCAGCCATAGAAACACTTCAGTTTCTAAAGTTTGTTTAGTTATCTTTCCACATTTATTATCTTGCATTCATCTTCTTTCATTATCTTTAAGATAATTTTCAGCAATTTAAGAATTTAAGAAAACCAAATCTCATGTAGATTGTTCCCTCTTATTAATTTCACACAACCTTATTATCTTAGTGCAATGTTCTCAACTTAAAAAATAAGATTTACATACAATTGAATATTTTACATTAAGATTGAAATTGCCATCAAGGGAGAGAGAAATCTTCAACATTCCCAGAAAACACTTAATATTTGATAGGTTTTCAAAAGCACTTGGAAAATACTCTATAAAAAACAGACTCTGTGGTTGCTAAAAAATCTGAATAATATCTGCAACCTCCTCTGACTTCACAGCTGTGCCGGCCAAGTGTGTTTTAGTGGCCTAAAAACTGAAAGTGTGTGCTGCTTCAATAATCACAGATCTTCATTGTGCAGGAGTTCCATCAAACATGTTCTCCTAGAGACTGGCTCCTTTCCATGTGGGTGGATTTCCCCTCAGCTTAGCCATGTGGTTTTCACTGAGGGTAACTGGAGAGATGCGATAGTTTACATAGTATGTTCTTTTAAAGTTGTATTAGAAAGTCAGTCACCACCCAAAATCACACTCCAGTAGTAGATGAGGAAGGAAAACAGGGTGACTTCTGAAGTTGGTTCCACACAGACTCCAATTTCAGCTTGAAATTTCCACTGCTTTGGAGTTCCTATCAACAACTACTAAAAGGAGAGAGGTATCAAATGCTTCATAGTAACCTGTAAAATGTTTCACGGGCTAGAAATATTTAACATGAAAGATGCTCAAGACAGTCAAATGAAAATAAAAGTTAACGTTTCCTAATATTAGCATTTTATTAATAGGGTGGTAATATCACCATGTTTACTTGATTTTAGCTAAAAATACCATTTGAGAGACAATTTTTTTTTTGCAGGAGGCAGTGTGTCTAGAAGAAAAACTATGCTTTATTATAATGCAAGAGAATCAATATACTTGATAAAGTAGAACAAGAAAAATAAACATGTTAACCTGTGTGTGTTTTCACACAAATTACACCAAGAATAGTTAATCTTCTGCCATTCACACTAATGGCTGAGTACTCTAAAAACCAAAAGAGTTAACTGTTAGATGTTTTTGATTATTTTTATACAGATTAAATTTTTTCATTAGGCTTCAATTACATATTTATTTTTAAGTCAAAGAAATTAAAATTAATGGTGGAATCTGCAAAGAGTCAAACAAAGTGTTGCAGAAGTTAACAACTCCACATATCATACACAACACTACTTGCATGCATGCAGTCTCCCCGGGCACAAAAGGTGCCATTTATATTTTCTCGTCTATACTTTTCGCCTAGCGTAACATTTAATCAGTAATGCTCAACTTATCTTTCAATTTTTGAAGACCAACTCAGAAGTCATAAGTAATTTGTAGCAGATGAATGATTTGGCTGTATTTGCATTTTCATCACTTTAACCACATACACTTCCATCAACAGCTTTACTCAGATACTAATGTAAAACCTATAAACTTGCCACAACTTAAAATATTTTTAATATAGAAATAGTTTTCAAAATATAGCTGCATGTTAGGTTTTGACCATTTTCAATTCCGTAAGAAAGTATTCTAAAAAGACAGAAAACATTCTAAGAAAAGTCAACACGTAGATTTGCTTAGAAAAATAAGACATCAGTAAGATCCTCGTGGAAAAGGAGAAATAACTCATAAATATTATCTGTAATCCCCTTAAATACAAATAAAAAGTGAATGAATGTAACAGAAAACCAATTCCTAATCTTTCAATTATGTAAGGAAAAAGAAGTTGGAGAACAAATCTAGATATTCACATAACAAAGAATGGAAAACAGTTATAAAAGTAAAATCATAATAAATTATATAAATTTTTAGACCCAAATTTATCTGAATAACTGGATCTTGGTTACCATATTTTGACCATAAGACAACTCAATCCAGTTTGGCTTTGCCACTTGAATAGCAACAACCAGCTTCGCTGCATTTTCTATATCATTAAATTATCCCACTCAGCATCTAAACTTATTTTCTCCTAGAAACTAAACTGCAGATCAACTGATAAGTGAAAACAAAATACTCAAAGGTAGAATTATTCTAAATAAATATTTTACTCCAAAATAAAGACAAAAATGGTCATTGTGAATAGCAGTAGGAAGCACATATGTGTTCAGATCCTCCATCTCCAGTTCCGGCTTTTTCAAGGCAATCTGAAGAGCAGGCACAGGACGACAGCCATTCCTCAACCCTCAGGGAAGAGACAGGCTTGGTTTGAGAGAAACTCTCCTGAACCAGAGGGAGGACATGCTGAAGGAAAGGGGGTCCCACCTTTCCCCTAAAGACCAAAATGGAACAAACCAAGTGCTCCACAGCTATGCACTATCACACACAGGAGTCCAATACTGTAATTCTCTCTTTAAAAGCATAACCAAAAATGTTACAAACGTGATTTTGTGGGCAGCTTTTAAAGCAAAAAAGCCAAGTTGATAAAAATGAAATGGAAATAAGCAAAAGAATATAATGATCTTAGAAGACTGGACCTGTCTATACTTAATCCTAAATCCTTCTCCCTGACAAGGAAACAGGAAGTCAGCGCAAGAGGGAATGATAGTCTTACACTAAGAGCTATAGGGGAGTGGAAAAATGGCATCTTCTGGAGTCAAAATATAGTTCGATGTGGAATGAAGAAAAAAAGAAAAGAGGTGATAGGAAGCAAATAGGAAAGGGATACAAATTTAATAGGAGCAGAAAAAAAGGATGGAAGCAAAAAAATGGTACTAAAATGGAAGATCTATAGTAGAAAGTTTACTTTGCAGGAGCAGGAAGGTTTGAGCAAATGTGATGTGCTGAGAGTGAGTATCTAACTGACAGTCCAGCTTCAGAAGGCCTGGAGACTAAAATTACAGAATACCGGGAATTATCTTAAACATTAAGAATAATGAGCTATGAGAATACCAATTTATAAAGCATTTTAATTATTTCACTTGCTTTTCACCAAGTCTTAAGTTTTCCCAGTGTGTGTGTGTGTGTGTGTGTGTGTGTGTGTTTTAATTTGAGAGGCACAGACAGAGTTCCCATGGACCTTCATTCCCCCAAATATCTGCAACAGCCAGGGGCTTGGATGAGGCTCAAACCTGAGCCAGAAGCTCAATTCAAGTGTCTCACATGTGTGACAGGGAGCAAATTACTTGAGCCATCATCAGTGCTTCCCAGGATCGGCACTGGCAGCAAATCATAGTCAAAAGTTGAAGATGGGGATTGAACTCAGGTACTCTGCCATGGGACATGTCAGTTGGTTGGGGCAGGTCTTTTTTATTTTCTTCTTCTTTTTTTGAGAGGCAGAGTTACACAGAGAGAGGGAGAAGCAGAGAAAGAAAGAGACCATCCATCCAATGGTTCACTCCCCAAATGGCCCCAACAGCTGGAGCTGGGCTGATCTGAATCCAGGAGCCAGGAGATCCTTCCAGGTCTCCAATGCGGGTGCAAGGTCCCAAGCACCTGGACCATTTTCTGCTTTCCCAGGCCACAGCAGAGAGCTGGATCAGAAGAGGAGCATCCAGGACATGAACCAGAGCCAATATGAGATGCCAGCCCTGCAGCCAGAGGCCTAGCCCACTATGCCACAGTGCAGGCCCATAGTTGGGGCTGGGGGAGGCTTAATCACTTATCTGAACACCTGCTCCAAATTAAGTATTTTATGTCTGTTTTACAAATGATGTGACAAATATGAGATTCAAAATGTCATTTAATTTGCCCAAAGTATGTTGTGCTCCTGGCTCCTCTTTTCTTTCCCTCTTTCTCATGCACACGAGGACACACACACACAATTAAATCTAAATCTCCAAACATTTAATTTTGTCTATCAACATCCACCAAAACGCTTAGCCAAAAACTTATCAGTTCCTCTCATTTCCTTAACACATTCTCACACTCAATTAATTAGAAAATCCTTAACTCAGACACACTACGTTTTGTGGAAATGGCCATTCCCACGCACGCGCTGCAGCCCTGGCTTGCTCCTTCTGCAGCAGGCTTCTAAACTTACTGTTCGCCGCTTCTGTGAAATTCTTTCCCTGTATCTCCTGGTCTCTCTTCCCTTACACACACACATATACCCCCCCATTTACCGTAATTCACCCCCACTCATGACATCAGTTGTTACTATCAGTAAGACATCAGCTTCTGTGAAATTCTTTCCCTGTATCTCCTGGCCTCTCTTCCCTTACACACACACATATACCCCCCCATTTACCGTAATTCACCCCCACTCATGACATCAGTTGTTACTATCAGTAAGACATCAGCTTCTGTGAAATTCTTTCCCTGTATCTCCTGGCCTCTCTTCCCTTACACACACACATATACCCCCCCATTTACCGTAATTCACCCCCACTCATGACATCAGTTGTTACTATCAGTAAGACATCAGCTTCTGTGAAATTCTTTCCCTGTATCTCCTGGCCTCTCTTCCCTTACACACACACATATACCCCCCCATTTACCGTAATTCACCCCCACTCATGACATCAGTTGTTACTATCAGTAAGACATCAGCTTCTGTGAAATTCTTTCCCTGTATCTCCTGGTCTCTCTTCCCTTACACACACACATATACCCCCCCATTTACCGTAATTCACCCCCACTCATGACATCAGTTGTTACTATCAGTAAGACGTCACTACATGAACTACGTGCTTCTCTTCCACTCCAGCTCTCTGCTTATTGTCTGGGAAAGGGCTGAGGATGGCCCAAGTGCTTGGGCTCCCCCACCCACCTGGTCCAGACCCCACCATTGGGGCCATTTGGGGAGCAAACCAGCGGATGGAAGAACTTTCTGTATATCTCTCCCTCTCTTTCTGTAATTCTGCCTCTCAGATAAATAAATGAAATCTTTTTTTTTTAAAAAAAGAAAGATTTCACTACAATCTGCTTTCATCAAACAGCATTGGTCAGAACTGTCCCTTCAGAGGTATTTTTTGTGCAGCCCTTTGATGAATATCAACTCCACCATTAGACTGTAAACTCTAGGTTTACAGTGCGCAAACTCAATGTGCAATCATGTTCCTTTTTCACTTTTTCCATTTCTTTAATATTTATTAAAAATGTATTGCTATGTCCTCCAGCACTTAGTAATGTGGCTGTTTTACAAACAAGTATTATAAGCAATCCTGAACAAAAAAGAGCATCCTCATGGAGTTTACAATCTTACATGGTGCAAGGCTTACAGATCATGGCAAAGTCTGGATTTTTAGCTGAGTATAATTACAAGTCAGTGAGGGGTTTTGGGGGAGAAGCAGATGTGATCTACTCTAACCTCTTAAGACTCACTCTTTCCCTTGAATAAAGAAAGGACAAAAACAGGAAAGAGAGGAAGGAGGGGCATCGGCTAGAGAAATCAGAGCAATCCAGAAGAGAGGTTATCACCATCTGGCGGGAACAAATGTGAAAGCAGTGGGAGGGCATCATGAGACTGAGAATATACTGAGGAATAACATGAACACAGCTTGGTAATAAGAACAGACTGTATATGAGGTAGTAGCAAGAAGCAAGTAGGAAAACGTAGGTTTAGGTCTGAAATACTAAAAAGGGAACTTCATGAGGTAACTTCAAATTCAGATATAAGAACCAAAAAAGAAGTCTGGGCTCTTAGAATAGATACAGAGTGATCAAGAAAAATTCTAAGAAATTACTATTACACCCAAATAACACCCAGCCTTCTAGAAATGAAATGCAGAGGAAAGTTGGAAATATTTAAAATGCAATTGTTTCCTACAAAATTAATGCTAAACATACAATTATCCTAAAATTTTAATATTCAAGAATCTACTTTAGGATTTTTGATTTGGCTAACTACTATACCTTGAGATGACATGATTTTGCTATAAACTGTACTACTGTAAATTGCTTTTAGTTTTGCACATTTTGTTATTCTCCAGGACATTTCTACATATCATTACAATCACTAAAGTCTCAAAATCAACGGAAATGTTGTTGATAAAATTGTAGTGCCATATTCAAGTTCCTAAGTCCTCAGAGAGCCATCACCAAATATTTTTCTTAAAGATCCATTTATTTATTTGAAAGTCAGAGTTACAGAGATGGAGAAACAGACTGGTCTTCCATCCACTGGTTCACTCTCCCAAGTGGTAGCATCATCCAGGGCTTAGCCAAGCCAAAGCCAGGAGCCAGGAGCTTCTTCAGGTCTCCAACATAGGCCATCTTCTGCTGCTTTTCCCAAGCCATTAGCAGGGAGCTGGCTCAGAAGTGGAGCAGTCAGGATGTAGAATCAGAATCAAAATGGAGTGAGTGTGGCTAAAAGCTATATGCAGATCTCTTGCTTCTGTGCATATTAGCTTTGCTTGCTAACAACTCAGCTAAGGATGTATCTTGTGAAACTATGTGGGCCCAGATTCCCAGGAACTAGGTTGACCGTAATGTGTCCTTCACTGTTATCTTACAACCATATCTTGGATCTGCTATTGGGTTTGTTATTGTTAACTTATCTTACAACCATATTCTGGTTTTCCTCTTTATTGTTCATTGCATACCAGGGGTGCGGTTCAAAATTGTGAGCCTTAGTGGACAAAATACTATAAAAAGATGTGTAAACTGCTGTTGGGGCCACACTCTGATAAGGAGGTCGGTCCCAGTCGGTGGCCAGTCCCAATTGGTTACCTTGCCTCTCATTTGTCTTTCATTTGCTTCTCATTTTCAATAAATTTCATGAGTGACTGTCACTGGTTTTTGTAACATTTTGTTTTTAGCTGATGAGTGAATGTAACAAGGACATGAACTAGTGCCCATATGGGATCCTGACATGACAGGCAATGGTTTTACTTGCTATGCCACAGTGCTGGCATCAAATACTTATCAATCATTTCCAATGTCAGTCATATGATACTTTTTGCCTTGCAATAACAATTAATGGTTCATTACTCAAATCTTTTTCCCTCCCTCTCTCTCAAATAAATAAAATAATTCTTGGGGCCAGTGCTGTGGTTGTAGTGGGTAAAGCCACCACCTGCAGTGCTGGCATCCCATATGGGCACTGGTTGGAGTCCTGGCTGCTGTACTTCCAATCCAGCTCTCTGCTATGGACTGGGAAAGCAGCAGAAGATGGCCCAAGCCCTTGGGCCCCTGCACCCAAGTGGGAGACCCAGAAGACGATCCTGGATCCTGGCTTCAGTTTGGCTCAGCTCCGGCCATTGCAGCCATTTTGGGAGAGAACCTATGGATGGAAGATCTCTTTCTCTCTCTCTGTCTCTCTCTCTCCCCCTGCCTCTCCTTCTCTCTCTGTGTAACTCTGATTTTCAAATAAATAAATCTTTAAAATAAAGTGTATAAGAAAAAATTATTTAAAAAAATTAAAAGCATATATTGAACAGCAAACGGATGTGGGAGTGAGCATGAGGTTCATGTGGTAAGAACATATTGGTGTGTAGTTATTCACAATCTGAAACAACCACAGAGATATTACAGTTAGGCAGCTTTCAAGTCAGAATGAAAGGACAAACATGTAGGTGAGAAATAACATGGCACTAAGATCCCTGGCACCAACAAATATTTCACTAAGAATAAAACTTTCTTGCTTTTTAAGTAGAAATTATTGAATATCATATGAAGCAGTAATAATTACAACACAGCAAAGTACTTCACAGTCTCTTCACACTGCAGGCTGCATGAATACTGGAGCTACTGGTATGAATGCAATACTCCTGCACAGCCCCTACCCTACCCACAGAAAACCTCACTGCAAAGGAACAGTATCTTTTTAAGAACTGCTAAGTATCAGCAAAACACAGTGACTTTCCTTATCCTTCTTTTCTATCCTTCTACTAATTCCAGAAACTTCTTACTATTTTCTTCATCAGTACAGGATCTTGTCTCCATACCAGAAGAATAAGGTACAAGGAGCCAGCACTGTGAATAGGTGAGGACACTGCCTGCGGCAAAGATATCCCATGTAGGTGATGATTCTAGTCCACGTTGCTCCACTTTGGATGCAGTCCCTTGCTAACACACCTAGAAGGGCAGCAGAAGACAGCCCAAGACCTTGGGCTTCTGCATCCACATGGGAGACTTGGAAGAAGCTCCTGGCTCCTGACTTCAGCTTGGCCCAGCTCTGGCTGTTGCAGCCATTTTGGGAGTGGACCAGCAGTTGGAAGAGATCTCTATCTGTGTGTATATTTCTATGTGTGCATGTGTAACTCTGCCTTTCAAATAAATAAATCTTAAAAAAAAAAAAAAGGTACAGATCTCAGCCAGAAGCTCCACACATCACAATGGATGCAGACTGCGCAATCTTCTCTCAAGGAGCTAACCTCACTCTACTTCCTTGTGCCAGAGAACTTTGAGATTCGCAAAATTCAAACCAGAAAAAGAGATCTTGTTTCAAAGTAAACAGGTATGTTAGTACATGAGCTTATTGCAATACATAGTTTTATTAGCATTCTATTGAGGAAAGAAAAGAGAGAATGGCGCTGTGAATAGCAAATTAATGAAAACCATTCCTGAGCATTTTGGAATAGTGCTGTTTTAATCACAATAAGGAACACAGATTTGTTTGGAAATGTTCACAGGACTTTATTTTAAAAAAAAAGATTTATTTTATTTATTTGAAAGAGTTTCAGAGAGAGGTAGACACACACACACACACACACACACACACAGAGAGAGAGAGAGAGAGAGAGAGAGAGAGATCTTCCAGCCTCTGGTTCACTTCTCAAATGCCCACAATGGCCAGAGCTGAACCAATCCAAAGTCAGGAGCCAGGAGCCAGGAGATTCTTCCAGGCTCTCCCACGTGGGTACAGGGGCCCAAGGGCTTGGGCCATCTTCCACTGCTTTCCCAGGCTATAGCAGAGAACTAGATCTGAAGTAGAGCAGCTGGGACTCTAACCAGCACCCATATGGGATGCCAGTGCTGCAGGCCAGGGCTTTAACCCACTGCACCACAGCACGGGCCCCCTCACATGACTTTAAATCAGAGAAATTTTAATGGAAATATTAAATGTGTTTATAGGTTTATTTATTTATATTGTTTATGTTATTTATTTATATTATTATTTCTACATTAAAATGTTGATATATTTAAGTTAAATTTTTAAGTTAAAATTTTAACATAGTAAGAGAACTAGTAGTGACTGTTGCAATGTATTGCCGAGTTTATTTAAAAATATTTTTTTGTAAGTTCCAAGGTTTTGGCCAGAGTAAAACTACTTTACTTCTGGATCATCATACAACCATTATCACATTTCACTTAAACCTTAATATACTGAGGGCTGACACTGTGGCATAGGAGGTTAATCCTCCACTTGCTACATTAGCATCCCATATAGGCTCTGGTTTAAGACCTGGCTGCTCCACTTCCAATCCAGCTCTCTGCTATGGCCTGAGAAAGTAGCAGAAGATGGTCCAAGTCCTTGGGCCCCTGTACCCACATGGGAGACCCAAAAGAAGCTCCTGGCTTCAGATCGGCCCAGCCCCAGCTGTTGCAGCCATTTGGGGAATGAACCAGCAGATCTCTCCATCTCTCTCTTTCTCTCTGTCTCTCTGTAACTATGCCTTTCAAACAAACAAGCAAGTCTTTTTTAAAAAGAAAATTTACTTAGATCTGTTTAAATATGATGTTAAAACTTCTTTTTATGCTTATTGGTTTTTTTGCTGTATTTTATTTTAGGAAGTAAACACGATATTCCAATCCAAACATAAAAAGTTTAATAGCTATAAAAATCATATCCATAATTGTAATCTTGCAAACTCATCTGATTTAATTTAAATAAAAGATTATTGGGCACGAAAAAAGAAAAACAAATTTCTCCAGGGGTGGGACTGGCCTGATGAATAAGATGTCTGCATCCCCACATCAAAGTGCCTTGGTCTGAGTCCCAGTCCCAGCTCCCAGTTCGAGCTTCCTTCCAACATGCCCTCTAAGGGCCAGCAATAATGGCGTAAGCAGTTAGCTCTCTTCCATCCATGTGGGAGACCTACACTGAGTCCCTGCCCCCCAGCATCAGCCCAGACCAACCCTGGCCATTGTGGGAATCTGGAGAGCGGATGTCAGCTCTCTCTTTGTCTCTCAAATAAATAATAGAATACATAATTATATTTAAAAATCTCTCTGAATTAAAAATCATTGTTAGGGCCAATGCTGCAACACAGTAGATTAATCCTCCACCTGAGGTTCTGGCCTCCCATATGGGTGTGGGTTCGAGACCCAGATGCTCCACTTCTGATCCATCTCTACTATGGCCTGGGAAATCTTGTACTATGGCCAGTACAAGATGGCCCAAGCTCTTGGGCTCCTGCACCCGCAAGGGAGACCTGGAAGAGGCTTCTAGCTCCTGGCTTCGGATCAGCGCAGCTCTGGCCATTGCGGCCAACTGGGGAGTGAACCAGCAGATGGAAGACATCTCTGTCTCTCTCTGCCTCTACTTCTCTCTGTGTGTAACTCTGACTTTCAAATAAATGTTTAAAAGAAATAGAAAATGAGGCAATATATCAATGTATTTTATTTTAAAATTATTGAATTTAGGAACAGAAATCCTGGATTTGACCCCTGCTTTTTCCATTTGTTATACACGCACACACACACACACACACACACACGATGTGAGGAAGTTACTTAACCTTCTTGATTCTACTTATTTCACCTGTGAGTTTAGAGATAATGTCTGCATTGTTGTGAGGACTTAATCAGAAGATTAACAGTTATCTTAGGCGAACTCAGCCAAGTGCCATCCCAGGCAAGTCAGGGAGCCTTCAGACCCTCAATTTCCTCCTAGGTAAAATGGCAATTATAAAAGTATCTAACTCATAGACTCTTGTTATAGACAAATGAGATATTTTGTATCAAGTGCTTAGAGCCATGCCCAATACTAGCGAGAGCTTATATATAGGGAGAAGGCAACAAGCCCAGTGTCCTAAAAGGAAAGCACTGCAACATGATTTTATGCCAGACAGGTCCAGATTAGAATGCTAGGTTAGTACGAAGGTTTGAGCCACCTCTAGCCCCTAGCACTTAAACATGCACATGACTACAGACCTACTTGCTATTTTGACAGTTATGGTGAGTCATCTCCAAAGGGGAGATATGCTCTTTTAGAACTGTCCAGTCCCAGTAATAACTTTTCTCAACAGATGGGACATTTACATCTGAACTTTATCTCTCTAGAATAAAGGAAATCTAAATGCAATAATGCTTAACTTCATTGGTTTAGTTCTTTATGAGACCAGAAAAAAAAATGTCATGATCTATTAAAAACACTCGAAACCTCAGGGAGCCAGGACGGATGTTGGAATTCTTTCCAACCGTGGAAGAAATGATTCAGGATGCAGAGACGTGCTAGAAGCCTCCTAATGAAACTCAGCTCACATTCATCATGTGCTGGATCCTGGAACGGCTTTGCCTTGTCCCAGATGGTGGCTTAAATACATTTCAAACTATTGTTGGTTTATATACTACATGACAGAAGATAATTTAAACACAATGTCCCAGTTGTGTATTTGTTTTGGTTATAACACTTACTGTGTGTGCAATGAATGCCCCACTAAAAAATAATAAAAAATGTTTTTCTTGTACATAAATCTTTCCCTGCTTTTGTTATAGCAGTTGGAAAGGGTGTATTAAATGCATGTGATACTTTTTTCTAAAGTTCCTACTGAGGATCTTTGTCAAGTTCAGTTCTTTAGCAATTTAAATTTATGTGAGTTATAAATAAGGTACATTTTATTCCTTACATTTGATTTATAGAAATGACTACTTAAATGTAGCTAAAAAGCATGCAAAATGAAAGAATCTGCTTATGATTTTTAATATAAATATAAAGCAACTGAAAGATGCAAGTCTGATCTTCAAATTAAAGATTCAATTCTGTTTTTCAAGGTTGTTACTCGACTGGCACTTGCATTATACATTTATCTATTTATCATTTTATTTGAAAGGCAAGGAGACCAATAGAGGGATTTTCCATCCGCTGTTTCATTTGCCAGATGCCTACAACAGCCGGGGCTAGGCCGGGTCAAAGCCAAGAGTGTTGAGTAACAAGGGACACAGATCATGGTAACTGCTCTACCAGCAGCTGGCTTCATCAAGTGTTTCTACTTATCAAAACCTCAGTTTCTTCACATGCAAAATCAGGATCTCTCTATAAGGTCCTTCGGAAGACCATATGCCTGTGACAATGCCTTTTGATGTTTTATTCTGTAAGAACATGGGCTCCACAGCCCACCCACTGAGTTATCATACAGTCTGCCACTCACCTACTTAAATATTTTTGGCAAGTCTTGCACCTCTTTTGCTCCAGTCCCCTTTGTTTGTGATTTGTGATAATAACCATACTGTATGACTGCACTATCTATGTAGCAAGAAAAGGACCCAGAGGCATCACAGAATTTTTGCAGCATTATTAAAACTACCAGAGAAAGCATTATTATTGGTCCAAAATTTTCTGTGATCACTCAGACACATCATCTGGAAGAACGTTTTATGCAAAATTTTTGAAATATCTGCATCGTTCATTCATAATATGCATTTTCCACAGACTGGATGAAGACTCCTCATATGTATGAATGTTAAAAAATTTTGCATAAAAATAAACATTTAAAAGTCATTTGCCACAAATGTCTTTAAGTCCCTATACGGTCTAGACAGGGTGAGGGTAGAAGGAAGGCCAGTTAAAAGGCATACACACACACACAGAGGTTTATTAGGAACATTATATAATCACTATTACTTAAGAATTGTGAATAATGACATATTACATAGATATGTCCACCAATGTTTCTTTATATTTTTATTCAATTAAGTAATCTACTTAAAATGTTGAATAGATAAGAGGCAATTCATCCTAGTTGAAAAAGACACACCTATTTTTTTTAACACTGTCCTTAGTGTTGAACACACTAAACCTCCTCAAGGGCCTCACTGGTAATTTAGACTCTGCTGTAAGGATTGCTACCACCTTGGGTTACCGAGAGGAAGAGAAAACATGCTGAGGGGCCTGCAAGAGTGGCTCACTGTGAATGCTCCTGCGAAACGGTAGCAATGACTACCTTGGTCCCTCTTCTTAACTCCTGTGACAGTGCTCTCAGTGAGGCTGCCACGTCTCAGCTGGTAACAGACATACGTTTTCTCACTCACTTCAGAAAAAGACAAGGTCACCATGCTCATCAGCGGAGAGGAGGGCAGTGTGCTCAGCAAGTGAAAGTGCAAGAATAAGCTAGTGTCAAAACCCTCTCTGCTGAGTAGGCAGAGGTTTTACCAACCAGCCGCAACTAACATTTACTGACTGCTTAGCATGTGCTGGGTAGTATTCAAGGCAAATTTACAAGTTATTTAATCCTTACAAAGATGATTTCTCACCACTCCATCCCTGAACAATGGCCTTTTAACTGGCCTTCCTTCTATTCCCACCCTATCTAGACCATATAGGGACTTAAAGACATTTGTGGAAAATGACTTTTAAATGTTTAATTTTTATGCAAAATTTTTTAACATTCATACATATGAGGAGTCTTCAAGTCTGTGGAAAATGTATATTATGAATAAACTATGTAGCCATTTCAAAAATTTTGCATAAAAATGAACTTATCTTTTCATTCCGTTGTCACACAATCTTTTTGAAGTATTCTCATATCCCAAAAAAAGACAGAAAAAGTTTCTTGTTAAAACAGTCAGATTGGCGATGATGTTTAGCTTAACAGCTAAGATGCTCATGTCCTGCATCAGAGTACCTGGATTCTATTTCTAGCTTTGGTTCCTCACTCCAACTATCTACCAATGAAGACCTTGGGAGGTAGCACTCATGCTTCAAGTAATTAGTACCTCCACCTATGTGGAAGATCTGGATTGAATTCCTAGCTCTGGTTAGGAATCTCTAGCTCCAGCCCAGTTCTAGCCATTGCAGGAATTTAGAGAATGAACCAAATGACTTGCATACTCACTTGCTTTCCCTCACTTTCCAAAATAAATAAATAATTTTTAACCAAACAAACAATCAAAAACAGTCAGATTGTGTTACTATTTGTAATGGTCTCATCTCACTCCAAGTCCTAACAATGACCAACAAAGACCTATGATGGCAACAAAGAGATCTAGACCCCACTTCTACTCAAATCTCACCTCCTATTTTCCACAGCTCCAACCAGACTGCTTATGTTTCTCATATACGATACACATGTTCTGTCTTGGGGTCTTTACATTTTCTGTTCCTTCCACCAGAAAACCTCTTCCTCAAAATGCCCTCAGTGATTGGGACCTCTGTATTTCTCAGGTCTTTCTTTACTCAACTGCCATATTAAAGAGGTACCTTGATAACTTTATTTAAAATTGCAACTTTCTTCCTCTCAACTCCTAACCTGGTCCTACAATCTTCAACCCTTTTTAGTCACTTACTACACTACATCTTTTACCTATATCGTTCATTGTCTAGCTCTCAATTCTATCCAGAATGTAAACTCTTTATGATAGGGATTTGTGTGTGCGTGTGTTTAGTGCTACATTGTCAAGCCAGGAAGTCTTGAAATGTAGTAGGCATTCATAAATTAACTGTTGAATGACCAAACCCTAAAAGATATTTATCATTTGGGTCACAATTTTACATGTTGAGAGAAAAATCAAGGCCGGCGCCGCGGCTCACTAGGCTAATCCTCCGCCTTGCGGCGCCGGCACACCGGGTTCTAGTCCCTGTCGGGGTACCGGATTCTGTCCAGGTTGCCCCTCTTCCTGGCCAGCTCTCTGCTGTGGCCAGGGAAGTGCAGTGGAGGATGGCCCAAGTACTTGGGCCCTGCACCCCATGGGGACCAGGATAAGTACCTGGCTCCTGCCATCGGATCAGCACAGTACGCTGGCCGCAACGCGCCGGCCACGGCAGCCATTGGAGGGTGAACCAACGGCAAAAGGAAGACCTTTCTCTCTGTCTCTCTCACTATCCATTCTGCCTGTCAAAAGAAAAAAAAAAAAGAGAGAAAAATCAAATTGTTGTCTAAACATTCAGTGAAATGTAGAGGCAGAACCTAAACCCACACTCAAGACCACTATGCTACACTACCTCTCCTAAGTTCAAGGTTCCCTCTCTGAAACACATAACCTTCCAGGACCTGACCCTGGCAGGTTTCTCCAAACCCATTTTCCAATCCAGCAACATAGACCTGCTTGTGATTCCTGAGGTATGCCACACTGTCTCCTCCTGCTAATGCTAGTCCTTCAGCCTAGGTGCCCTGCTCTGCTATATCCCCAGCTTGCCTGCACTCAAGTTGGCTGTGAATGTGGAGAAGGAAAAGATGGTCAACTTCCCCAAATCAAAATTCTTGAGTAGATGCCCTTCTCTGGACTCTACAATACTGTGAACATGGTAATTGATTTGAAAGGTAGAAAGGTAGAGTAAGAGGGAGACAGAGGAAGAGATAGACAGAGCTACCATCTGCTGGTTCACTCTCCAAATGCCTGGAGCAGCTGGGGCTGAGCCAGATCAAAACCAGGAGTCAAATTCCAGCCAGGTCTTCCATGTGGATGGCAGGAACCCAAGTACTTGTGCCATCATCCACTGCCGCCTAGGCACAACAGCAGGAAGCAGAGTGAGAACTCCATCCCAGGCACTCTCATATGGAATGCAAGTGTCCTAAGCAGTGGTAGTTTATTCCACTGTGTTACAAGGACTAATCTTTATTAAAATAATTTCTTACTGTTTGTCTTCCCCACTAAAAATTATATAGTAAACAAAAAATCATGTATATCCCCAGAATCTAAATTAATACTTAGCACAAGATTGATTTTTTCAATTATATTTGAAGTGAATAATGGCTACAGAAACCCACTAGAGGAAGTTTATGTGTTTAGGCTATGGTATGCTACTAACAATATCATATTTATCAAACTGTTCCTTGCAGGGAATACCCATGCATTCATTCTTTAACACATACTTATTTGACCCTTTTGTGTGTGACATATTGCGTTAGACTCTGTCAACACAATGAAAAGGAAAGAGGCACATTTTTGCCAACCTGAGTGCAGAAGCCAGCCCACTCTCACCTCTAACCAGCCCACTCTCACCTCTAACCAGGAGTTAACAATACTAATAATCTCATATATGAAAATTAATGCCATAGAAATGCCATATGAGTTATATCAATAAAGTACCACCAGAATTGTGCCACATGAGGCATCACTTCAGGTTGGGGTGATAAAGAAAAAAGTGAATTTGGTCAAAACTAGAAGAACTGGTGATATTAGAACATTTGTATTTTATATAATAAGAAAAAATACTCATCTAGACTAAGTACTAAAAGATTAAAGTCAAATATTCCAATTCTCCATCCAGTTATATGGATTCAAATAATTTGATGTTTTCACACCAAAATCTCTATAATCAACCTCAGAAACAAGGAAAGACAGAAAGAAGAGGAAGGAGGGAGCCCAGCCACAGTCACATGTTGGAGAAAGTAGGGAGGGAGGGCATAAACACTGGTCTCTCCAGTATTATAACACTAGCTAGGAAGTATTAAAGCACTGGTCTAGCTCTGGCACTGGACTCCAGTTGCCTTTTTGGTAGGACTGTCTCTCTGGTTAAGGGAACATCTGAAATAACTACAAAGAACAGACCCAGAAATGTCCCTTAAAGTGCAAATGGGGAGAAAGCATAAAAGTTAAAATAAATTAATATATCTTAGTTCTACAAAATATAAAATTAGTGTACTTCACCAGGTGAAAAAAACCTTTGCAACACACTGAATATCAATGTGCTTATACCAAGCTTCCACTGGAATCACGATATTGTTTAGGGTCAATTAGTAAATTTAATTAGTTAAATTAAGATTAAAAAAAGACAACCACACAAAGAAAGCTAAAAAGCAGTGATAAACACACTATAGTCTATACACCAAATCCATCCTGAAACTTGGGTTGTAAATAAAGATTTATTAGGATACATACACATTTATTCATGTATGTATTGGCCATGACTGCTTTTACCTCACAATGGCAGAGCCAAGCAACTGCAACAGACATTGTATGGCCCATAAAGTATGAAATATGAGTACTGGCTTTCTGTCTCATTATGGAAAAAAGTCTGCAAACCTCTATATTAGCGTAATGATATAAATCTTTTATCTGTGACTGGTGTTGATGTAGTACTTCTTGAATATAACAAATTTTTAAATTCCATAAGCTTTTCAAAATTTATTGTCATCTTATAATAATGATATCATCTGTTAATGAAGATTTAAGATCTTAATTTTAAAATGTATATCAACATGCTATTTAATATAAGTAGTTAAATAGTGAGTTCTTGTATAAACATGTGTGTATTTATGGGCAGTACATATATATTTTATTGAAAGTCTTAACTGTTTTTAAAAAGATTTATCATTTATGTATTTGAAAATCAGAGAGAAAGAGAGAGAGGGAGAGGCACACACTCACAGAGAGAAAGAGACAGAGAGAGAGAGAGAGATCTTTCATTAGCTGGCTCACTCCTCAAATGTCTTCAACGGCCAGGGATGGTCCAGGAGAAAGCAAGGAGGAGCCTGGATCCCCATCCAGTCTCCTACGTGGGTTACAGAGGCCTAAGTATTTGGACCAAGTTCTACTGCTTTCCCATGTGCACTACCAAAGAGCTGGATTGAAAGGAGAATAGCTTGGACTCATAGTCAATGCTCATTAGGGATGCTGGTGTCACAAAGCCAGGCCCATAATAGTCTTAACTTGACTGCGGAAGCTCACAGCTAGGCTACAAGTTAAAACGTGCATGACTAGCCATTTGCTATGAATAATTTTGTTTGTAAATATCAAAGTTTCCGGGTGAGTAAGTTCCCAACTTATTCAATTGTGACACAATTATTTACTGAATAAACTATTAAAAATGATTAACTTTTGTGCATAAGAACACTTAAGTCCGAAACCAACTCCGTGTACTAAACTGCTGCATTACACTGAAATCTAAGGCATTCAAACCTTTTTATCGTACCCTTTTCACATAAGGACTTTAGTCATGGAGTTCTGATAGCCTTCAGTCTTGCTTCACAAGGTAACAATATTTGTACCATAGTTAAAGAAATTTCCATTAGAAAAACCTAATTCTATTACTGTTTACACTCTTTGGATGCTTCCCCACACTTCGCACTGTAGAACCCAAAACTCCTTCACTAGGCATCCAAGGTGTCGCTCCCCCTCTTCGTGGAGGAGCAACACAGGACCCTGCGCTGTTCTTTCTGTCTGCTCGGCCCTCCCCGGGTTTGCTGCTGGTTCTTCCCGGGTTGGCTACTATCCCTTCCACCTCCGTGGAAGGGCAGTTCCCCCTGGCCGCATTCCCCACTTCCGCAGGGGAGCGGCACACCGCCGGCCGGTTCTCTCGGGGGCTGCACGGGTTCCCTTAGATGTTCCCCATAGATGTTCCTGATGCATGCCGTCTCTCTCCTCCTTTATAGTCCTCCTCCGCCAATCCTAACTCGGCTGCCCACACGCCGAGCACGCCGCTCTCCTCCAATCAGGAGCAAGTCCTACAGTTTATTAGTTGAACTGGAGGCAGCTGTGCGGAAGCTGTTTACTTCTCTCCCAGCGCCATATTGTGGGAGAGCAGATGCATAGAATAAGTCCTAATTCGAGTAACTTAGTCTAGTCCGGATTGCTCCCCACAGATCCCCCTTTCTTTTTATTTTTTAGCGTTGATACGCGCCTGTCTTCGGTGTCCCGCGGCACACACTCTACTCTACTTGCTAGAGTTGCCACAGGCTCTTACAAGTCCTATCAATCAGGCAAACCGAATCCGGGTCCTCTCTTCGCCATGTTGTGAGGAGGTTTTTAGGCGCTGATGCGTGCCTGTGTTCGGTGCCCTGCAGCGCATGCTCTGCTCTGCTAGAACTGCCTGCAGGTGCTTACAAAACCTATCAGGCAAACCGAATCCAAGCCTTCTCATTGCCGTATTGTGGGGGAGACTTATTAGTGTTGGTTTGTGCCTATCTTCGGTGACCTGCAGCTCATGCTTTGGTCGAGCTGCTTGCTGGTGCTTACCGCCTTAAATCAGGCAGACCGAATCCAAGCCTCCTAGTTGTTACATTGTGGGGAAGCCTTACTGATGTTAATTCGTGCCTGTCTTCGGTGACCTGCGGCGCATAAGCTGCTAGCCGCCCAGGTGCTCATCGCCTCACTTAATCAGGCAGACCGAATCCAAGCTCTCACATTGCAGTGTTGTAGGGAGGCCTTTCTATTTCTCTATTTCTCTATCTCCGGGCATTCCTATTTCTCCCATTTTACTTCTATCTTCCAGCATTCCTATTTCTTTCACTTTGCTTCTAAACTTCTATTTCTCTTATCCCCACAGCTTCCCGCTCTCATTCTTATCCCCGCGGCTTCCCGGCTGCGCCGCCCCGAGGCTGCTTCTCGGCAGCTTTCCGGCTCTGAGCCGCTTCAGCCCGCGTCTCTCTCATCTGCGCAGCTTCCCAGCTTTGCGCGGCTTGGCTTCGCGCGCTCCGCGGTCTCCACGCCCTTCGCGTCTGCACCACGGCCTCGCGCCAGCCCCATTCCCTATCTATTCATGCCCCGTGCTCTCTCTGCACGCGGCGGCTTCCGGGAGTAACACAGCGTAGCTTACGTGTCCGCCACTAGCATTCAATCTAAGTTCCCCGGGCTAGCCTGGCGAATTCAACCCAGCATACGTCTCCGCCCCACGATTTGGCTTCCCGTCCTTTGCTCCCCGGGCTAATCAGACGGATCCCAACCAGGCTCACGTTTCAGCTTCTGGTTTCAACTTTTCGCCCCCTATTCCCGGGCTAACTTGAGAATCCCAAAGTGGCTTTCGTGTCCGCCTTGGCCTGCCCCCCACGGCTTCAATTTCCCTAACACTTTTCTCTACCTGGTATGTTTCCCTAAGCCTTCCTCCAACAATACTCCTCCCTCATTTCTCCTGGCCTCTCCCCACAGTCCGCATCCGAGTTTGTTCTAGGTTTCACTTTCGCTTTCGACCTTAGAGATTTCTCCCAGCTTCCCCCCGTAGTCCGTATCCGAATCTATGCCTAGGCTTTCAATAGCTTCTTCCGGTACCCTTTTCGTCCGGCTTTTCCCTAGGCTGTTTGCTAGTCTCTCTCTCTCCGGTATTTTCCCTAGGCTGTTTGCTAGTTTCTCTCTCCGATATTTTCCCTAGTTCTTCCCGTTTCTTCCCTCCTAAGTTTCATATCCGTCCTAAGTTTCCTATCCGAGTCAGGTTTCCTATCCAAGTCATGTTTCCTATCCGCCCTAGGTTTCCTATCCGAGTCACGGCACCATTATGTCGCTCCCCCTCTTCGTGGAGGAGCAACACAGGACCCTGCGCTGTTCTTTCTGTCTGCTCGGCCCTCCCCGGGTTTGCTGCTGGTTCTTCCCGGGTTGGCTACTATCCCTTCCACCTCCGTGGAAGGGCAGTTCCCCCTGGCCGCATTCCCCACTTCCGCAGGGGAGCGGCACACCGCCGGCCGGTTCTCTCGGGGGCTGCACGGGTTCCCTTAGATGTTCCCCATAGATGTTCCTGATGCATGCCGTCTCTCTCCTCCTTTATAGTCCTCCTCCGCCAATCCTAACTCGGCTGCCCACACGCCGAGCACGCCGCTCTCCTCCAATCAGGAGCAAGTCCTACAGTTTATTAGTTGAACTGGAGGCAGCTGTGCGGAAGCTGTTTACTTCTCTCCCAGCGCCATATTGTGGGAAAGCAGATGCATAGAATAAGTCCTAATTCGAGTAACTTAGTCTAGTCCGGATTGCTCCCCACACAAGGCTTTCCAAAATTTAGCCTGTGAGTCCTTTTGCTTTGCTGTCATCACTTTCTAGAATAACGTCTTTCCTTCTTAGGCCAGTTAAGCCTAAACATCACTCCTCCAAGAATTCAACCTGATGCTTCACCACTCAATCCCAAGCAGATTCACCAGTAGTCATGAACTCCTTCACACAGAGGTACATGTCATATTCATTTTCTGCCTCTAGCAGATAGCACATTTCCTCATCCAAACTGCACACCAGCCCAAACTGTATCATGTGAATGAGTGTATCAACAATCAGCAAAATAAGAAATCAGGTGCAATATAATGGCTATGAACTCAGATTCTAAAGGCAAGTTCAAAGCCCAGCTCCACCATTTACTGGCTCTATCTATTACATTGTGCAAGTCATTCAACATCTCTAAGTTTCAGATGTCCTCACTGACAAAACAAAATACAAATATAGTACATGCTTTACTTTATATGGTTATGTGAATATTAAGAAGACTTAACAGAGGGACTGATAGTAACTGCTGGATAAATGGTAGCTATTGTTATCATGGGTGCAACTCCTATTTTCATATATTCTCTACCAGAATATTGCTTTTGTCACAAACACAAAAATTTTTTTAAAAATCACAGAGGAATCCATTAAAATCTTATTAATACTAAAAATTACTTGGCACATCAAGGGAAAACCTGTAAATTCAAGATATACATAATGGAAAAAACTCACAGCCAAAGACAATGGTGGTTAGAATTTTCATCATGTGTTATTAATACAATCGTATAATGTTTAAAAGATAAACATTCATCCATCATGTTTTCCTTAAGGAAATTCTCTGTAAAGGGTTTCTTTTTTATAATGAATAGCTTACATATTTAAAGTTCCTTATCAAGATGGTGTAATAGACTCTTATGATTATAATTACACATGTTCCAAAAGCCCTCAACAGAGCATAAACACAAACACACATCCTATTCATCAGCGTGACTCACATGGATATGCCAGTCTCATTACAGTCAAAAGTGTGTAAAATATGAAACATATGGTATGAAAAGTCAAGGCCTGGCTAGAGTTGGCCTTAGGCAAGATGTTTCTTAGAATTCTGTGAAAACTTTTCTTTTAATTTTATAAGCACTGGAAAAATAATTGGCAGACAAAATATAAAAAGCAAGCAGAGAAGTTGTGCTAAAGATCTAACCATTGAGCCCATTAAAAAGTTTTAAGAGGCTACTTTCTGAGAAGGTACTCATGATAGTCTGTTATTCCAACACTTCTGTCAATCAAAGTACTGCTGAAAAATGGCTGCAGCCAAACTGAGAATGCAGCAGTCCTAGAACAAACCAAGCTATAGTATATTTTATATAAATATCTGTAATTAATATGAGAGTAAACATTGGCTTATTAAAAAAAAAAAAAAACTAGTTCCTGAAGAATGGATATGTGGGAATGAAGAAAGCACATGAATCAGGTGAACTGTGCAAGGTTAAACAACCAGTATATTCAAGAACTTGATGACTAGTCATCACTATGATACCATTTCTGACACTGTTTTTTTTCACAGTAAATAACCGCTGCAAACTGACAATAAAAATAGATTATCTAATTCTTTCGACTGAAAGAGCCTAAACAAAAAGACATTTAGTAGCAAACAGTACATCTGGAACTCTGATCTTGTCTTATAAATGCCATTTCCCATCAAAAGAAGCAGGGCTCCTCAGACAAACTGACTGATTCCAGATCTGGAGCATGAAAACATACAATAAGCTCGAGACATCTTACTGAAGAAAAAAAAAAAAAAAAACCAGACTCAAACACTTAAGTGAGGCATGGCAAGAGGAGAGGAGATGGCTGAAAGCACTCCCACTAACAAATTCAGCACAATTTCTGTTCTCTTTGTATTAATATCACATTAACAAGAGAATTGATGAGACTTGTGTTATAGCAATTATCATGCACTTTCTGTGACCCTGAGAATCTAATGTACTAATAAATTCCTAGAAAAAAAGAAAAAAACGTGTTATGGTGGTGAAAGATTAGAACGTGTTGAAGTAAAAAATGATACACGAGACCGCAATACAAGAAAAGGGGTAGTTATTTAAAAGGAGAAAGTTCTTTTTTTACATAAAAATGTCAAATAATATATGTAGAAGAAATAAAAGAATTACAGCTTTCAGTATAAAACTAATTCAGGCAATAACCATCAGCGAATGTTAAAACCACTGAGGGAAAAGTTGTAATGAACAGGATCCTTGCACAGCCTGAAGGTATATGTTCCTCCAAACTGGCGAACAGACACCACAATGCCAGGACTGACCTCAAACTCTCATGCGTTTACGATCTTACATGACAACAAGAACTACTGTGGAGAAGATGTTCAGAAAAATCCTTCTGAGTATAAAAGATGTCAAAATGCTGCATCAAACTTACAGCTTTCAAAGAAAAGCTGAGGTGTCAGGAGAGTAAGAGATTACTTCAGAGGAAGGGAAGGGAAGGGAAGGGAAGGGAAGGGAAGGGAAGGGAAGGGAAGGGAAGGGAAGGGAAGGGAAGGGAAGGGAAGGGGGAAAGAGAAAGAAAGAAAGAAAGAGAAAGGAAAGAAAGAAAGAAAGAAAGAGAAAGGAAAGAAAGAAAGAAAGAAAGAGAGAGAGAGAGAGGAAAGAAAGAAAGAAAGAAAGAAAGAAAGAAAGAAAGAAAGAAAGAAAGAAAGAAAGAAAGAAAGAAAGAAAGAAAGAAAGAAAGAAAATACTTGAAAATTCTTCAGCGTTAGTGAGCATTGGTCAAGTCTGCTCTGGAGTCATTCCCCAGTAAAGTCACACTTGGGTTTTGGTGAGGCAAAACCAGAGTCCAAAGAGGGTGAAATATTAAAATCGAGGATACCCACACCACAATGAGGGTTGCACTCCCACAGACGAAGTAGAAAAGACTCCATCTTTCTGAAGGCAATGATGAAGAAACAAGTCTGTCTTGATCTTAATTCAGACAGAGGGGGAAAAAGAAGAAAATGCTTTCCTGAGAATTGCTAACCACAAGCCCACAATCACTGAAGCTGGTATCAAAATCCATGCTATCTGCATAGCCAAAAAATAATCCAAAAATCAAAATTTAGTTTAAATTTACCCCAGATGATAGGTTTTCTAGACATCTGGCAAGAACAAACACAAACTCTCTTTGGAAGAACATATTCTACATGCAGGCCCCACAGGATTCCCACAAATAAAGGTCAACACAGAATGAAATCAAAAACAAAAACACAAATGATAACCAAAAGAATGTTATTTGTCACTAGACTGATTTAAAAAAAAAAGCAAAACAGACTTTGAAGCAAAGGGCATTTGATAAAGAGCATCATTATATATTGAGAAAAATCTGATTCATCATGAAGAGAGAACAACTCTGTAAGTGTATGCATCCAACAGTATAACATATAAAACAAAACCAGATAGAAGTATAAGGCAAACACTTAAATCTTCCACCATCATGGTGTGAGATGTTAATGCATTTATCTTGTTAATTGATAGATTCGATGACAACAGCAACAAATCTTATAGGCTAAATGATAAAAATCAAAAATATAGAAGCTTCAAACAATACAATTATCTATCCTCATGAAGATAAATTGAAACCTGAAAGATGACAAGTGGTAAATTAAAAAGAAGAAAACATTAAATGTGCTAGGAAGGAAAGAAAAAAACATACCAACTCCACATTGCACAAAATGAGCACTACTGATTTCCTTCCCAATCTTCCACCCTGAAGAGTTTCCTCATCATGTTTCTTATGAGCAAAAACTTGATCATCCCCGACCCTCCTTCTCTTCACAGCCCACATCCTACCCAGCAGCTTACCTTGTTAGCTCTATCTTTGAAACAGATCCAGAATCCTACCACTCTCACTTCCACACTTTCTGCACTAGCCCAAGCCACCAACACCTCATGCCTGAACTACAATACCCTCCTAACTGATCTCCCAGACCTTCAGTCTATCTCCACCTGAAATCTAAGTCCCAGAAATGTTCCAAACCTCCTAAAGGGTGCTCTCCTTCCTCAGAGTGAAAGCGAAAGTCCCAAGCAAGGCATCCAGGTTGTGGTTCCTCCTCAACTCTGACTTGGTGTCCTTCCTTCTTCCTTCACTTACTGCTTCAGGTACACTGTGGCAAAAAATGACCTACAGGAAAGATCTCTGTGAGTGAGATCCCGATGGAAAGAAGGAGCCATCAAAGAAGGAGGTACCTTTCTCTGAAGGGAGGAGAGAATTTTTTGATTATTGTCTTGACTAAATAATGTCAGAGTTTGTGAACTCAAGAGGCTTCCATAGCCTTGGCAGCTCATGACAAGAGCCTCGGGTGATCACTGACGTCATAAATAAGTGTCAATGGTTAAATTAACAACGGGAGTCACTGTGCCTTGCTCCCCATGTGGGCCCTTTGTCCCTAATGTGTTATACTATGAGAATTAAAGGTAAAACTAGTCTTCTTTGTGTGTCTGTGTGGGTGCAAACTGTTGAAATCTTTACTTAGTGTACAGCTGATCTTCTGTATATAAAGATAATTAAAAATGAATCTTAATGAAGAATGCGATGGGAAAGGGAGTAGGAACGGGACAGTTTGAGGGTGGGAGGGCAGGTATGGGGGGAAGAACTACTATAATCCAAAAGTTGTACTTGTAAAATTTATATCTATTAAATAAAAGCTTTCTATAAAAAGAGAATGTAAATATCTAAATTATAATTGAAATTTTAATTTTTAAGATTTATTTATTTGAAAGGCAAAGTTACAGAGACAGAGGGAAAGACATAAGAGAAATAGAGATCTTTCATCCACTGGTTCACTCCCCAAGTGGCTACAACACCCCAGACTGGGTCAGGCAGTAGGCAGGAGCCTGAAATTCTATCCAAGTCTCCCACATGGTGTCAATGGTTCAAGTTCTTGGGCCATCTTCCACTATTTTCCAAGGTGCATTAGCAGAAAGCTGGACCAGAAGTGGAGCAGCCAGAACTTGACCTTGCCTCCATATGGGATGCCAACATCAAAGGTGGTAGTTACCAGCTGCACCACTGGGATGGTCCCTATAATTGTAATTTTATAAGGATAAAGACAGAAAATGTATGCATATATTTAATTTATATAATATACATATATAAATCCATGTTATTTATAATTAATATTTATAATTAATTATAATTAGTAATTAATATTTATAATTAATATATAAAAAGTGTCTTTGGGTACATATGTGTGTGTAGATACCTTCCTACTATTTCTCTCTAAGGACCTCAGAAGAGGTAGTGATTTATTTCAAGTTCAATCTCAAACCAAGGCCTTAGAATATTGCATGGCAAACCTAAATGAAATTCTTTGCATACAGCTTGAAATGTATTTTCTCTAGGTCAGAGTGCTAGCATTAATCAATGATTTCATTTATCACCACCCTAAGAGATCACTCATACATATAATCAAATCAGCAGCATAATTATGTCTCTGACCACTTAAAGAATCCTTTTGAAATTCAGACATCCATTGAAACATTAATTTGGATAATGGAGACTAAAAAACTGTATTGATCACAAACCAGCTTTCCAGGCATACCATATTACAACCCAATATATTAACCTTGAAACAATTAAATTATCCAAATAGAATTATACTCACTCTCTTATATGGGGATAAATATTTGTTCATATTCATTACATTAGAGGAAATAAGTACAATATTCTATACACTCAAATAAAAGAGAGAACATTAAATGTCTCTAAATAAATTGAGGATTGACCTCTATTTTTTAATAGTATCATTTCAATGTTGTATGATAACATAATGAATAAGAAACAGAATATCTGTTTCTTCTTTGTTATTAAGTGGACTAAAGTATAGTTTGTGTTCTATGTAGTTACTTCAAGTTAATCATGAAACACTGGCAAAGATGTTCTTGTGAATAGCCTACCTTTGAACATTTTGCTAGAGAAAAGAGATTTCTATAGTTTAGATGGTGAAGAACATAATGGTAATGGTCTCCACAACTCACATAGTAAAACAGAGACAGTTAAAAAGTGTATGTTTTAAGGCACAATTTCAATCGGATCCCACAGAGGAAGCCTATAGGCAAGGAAAGAGACTCAGAGCAATGAAGTGATCTGGCAAAGTTACCACAGTGGGGAAGGAAAATAGGGTTTGAAAATGATTATTCTAACCTTAAGTATAACGTTCGTCCTAAAATATTGACTTTACTTTTCTTATTATCTTTCATAAACTACATCTATAATATTCAGTCATCAAGGACTTGTGAGAGATTATTGATAACAGAAAATTCACCCATTTACCAAGTTACTACAGATGAAAAATGGAAAAGAAGTTCATCAAATGGATGTCTATATGTATACTGTATATCATAGTCTAAGTCCATAAACATATTTATGTGCCAATTGTATTAGAAACAATTAGTGATGCAGATGATGTGTCTCATAAAAATACAACTATTGACATCTTTCAATGTGTTTTTGGGTTAAAAAAGCATAGTTCTAAAAAAATGTATAGTTCTTGGGGCTGGCACTGTGGCGTAGCAGGTAAAGCTGCAGCCCGCAGTACCAGCATCCCATATGGGCACCGGTTCGAGTCCTGGCTGCTCCACTTCCAATCCAGCTCTCTGCTATGGCCTGGAAAAGCAGCAGAAATTGGCCCAAGTCCTTGGGCCCCTGCACCCGCACGGGAGACCCAGAAGAAGCTCCTGGCTCCTGGCTTCAAATCAGCACAGCTCCAGCTGCTGCAGCCATGTGGGGAGTGAACCAGCAGATGGAAGACCTCTCTCTCTCTCTCTCTCTCTCTCTCTCTCTCTCTGCTTCTGCCTCTCCTCTCTCTGTGTAACTCTGACTTTCAAATAAATAAATAAATCTTTTTAAAAATGTATAGTTCTTTGAACACAGATTGGATAGCAAGGACATAACAAAAACAGAGTTGAATTTTTGCAGCAAATAAAATGAGAGGAATTGAGAATACTGAGGACAAAGAAACAAATTTAGAATCCATAAGAGAAGGGGAGATGCAACAGATGACGGACCTTGGAATTATAGTCCAAGACAGAGCCCAAAGAGCAATAAAGTACCACTGAATTTCTACAAACCCTGATGGCTGACAGTAACTTTCAAGTTCTTTTTTCTTTTTTAAAAATTTTATTTAAGTTACCCAAATTTCATGCATTTCAAATATAGATTCAGGAACACAGTGATTCAGTAGGAAAATCCTATTGAATCCACCCTCCTGCCCACACTCCTACTCTTCTTACTTCTCTCCAGTTCCCACTCTTAATTTTTACAAAGATCTATTTTCAGTTTACTTTATAGTTATAAGATTAACCCTACACTAAGTAAAGTTCAACAAATAGTATGAAGAAAAGAAAAAAAAAATTTCCTTCACTATAACTTACATTGGTCCCTAGTTTACTCTAATTAAATCTATGAAATAATAGAGTACACTTTGTGGTTTCTGCTGTCTTTTCAAGTTTTAACATGTAAAGGCAGTCCAAAAGGTTGGCACTTAGGAAAGGACAAAATATTTAAATAGCCTTAAATTTCTGGGTTTATTTCATATACATGTAGAAATCTGAGTCAAAAAAAGTGTTGTTTAATAAAGCTTTGAAGTCTGAAAAAACTGACACAAAAATTTTCCTTTTCCATCCATTTCTACATTTTTTACTTTCCCACAGACAGAGAAATCAGACACTGGGAGCACATTTTCCCCCAATTTCCCTGTATTACAGCGGATACATTCAATTTGATAGAATATAACAGCAACGCAATTTCCAGTTTAACATCCCAACATCAGCATTCCATCCATGTTCATATAACAAGCACAAATATCCTGAAGGCCTTCAATTAATTCCCTTAGTACTTCAAACTATTTGATATCAAGGCTCAAGAATGAAAACAATGTACACACAATGCCAATGACTGGGCAATAAACAATAAAATAATCTAAGAGGAAAAATATCAGTCTAACAAAATAAACCTACTGAGCTAGAAGCACTTAGTGTAAAATTTACTCCCTTGAATACTAGCAAATTGATTTAACATTCTAAAATAAGCATGTATAATCATTTTTAAAAAGATTTATTTATTTATTTGAAAGGTAGATTTACAGAGCAGAAGAGGCAGAGAAAGGGAGAAAGAGGTCTTCCATCCGCTGGTTCACTCCCCAGAAGACTGCAACTGCCAGAGCTGTGCTGATCTGAAGCCAGAAGCCTGGAGCTTCTTCTAGGTCTCCCATGTGGGAGCAGGGGCCCAAGGACTTGGGCCATCTTCTACTGTTTTCCCAGGCCATGGCAGAGGGCTGGATTGGAAGTGGAGCAGCTGGAACTAGAAGTGGTACCCATATGGGATGCCGGCACTACAGGCAGCGGCTTTTCCTGCTAAGCCACAACGCCGGCCCCAGCGTGTATAATCTTAAATTATCATTAGTGATTCGTGATTTACTTCTGCAAACCAATTTATACACCATGCAATATGCCTGATTCACCCAAAAATATGCAGGCACCAAATGCAGCAAGCACCATATACAGTAGTCTGCCCTTACACATTTCAATGCCAGGAACTATGGATTGAACTGAACCCAATATGTCCTCTGCTTTTTCCTATATGTTTCACAGTGTTGCCACATAGTGCCTGGCTTAATGTATTCTTTGATGTTTTATGACCTGGTCACTGTTTTACATCACTACTCTTGAGCTTTGGGTCATTTTTTTTTTTTTTTTTAGTAAGATGAGGGTTACTTGACCACAAATACCGTGACACCCCAACAGTTGACCTGATAAATGAAACGCCTACTAACTGACTAACAGGCGAGTAGTGTATACAACATGGATACACTGGACAATGGGATGACGCATATCTCAGGTGGGACAAGGCAGGACCAAGTGGAAAGGTAGGATAGTTCATCACTCTATTAAAAAGGGCACTCAATTTGAAACTTATGATTCCTTTATTTCTGGAATTTTCCACTCAATATTTTCTGAGCACAGTTGTCCCTGAGTAATTGAAACCACAGAAAGTGAAACCCTGGATGGGGGGAGGGGGGATACTGTAAATATTCAGCAGACAAGCATTCTAGAAAGGCTTCTTCATCTTCGATAACAAGTAACTCAACCTTAAACTCTTGTTAGGATTTTTCGGAGGTTTATAGTCACAGATTACTTTCCTAGGATAATATGCAAGTCCTTTAATTTTGAATGGTTTTCAAAACCTAAGCTATTAAGCAAACAAACAAAATGAGAGGAAAAAAAATCAGTCTAGCTGGGATCTCAGCCAGTGAAAACTTTACTTCATGGAAATAAAATAAGAAGTCCACAATCTCACAGTGGGGATGGAAACAATCACCCTGAATATGAATCAGCATGGATAATATTATGCAAATAAGAGTCCTGAAGAAAGGAAAAGCAGTCAGTGCTGGGGTGAGTGCGCTGAGTGACTACCTAAGAGAGCCCAATGGAAGGATACACTACTAGACATCTGAAGTGAGCAGCATTCTGGTATTAATTCATCTTTTCATGTGATGAATTTGCTGCACACTCTGAAGCTGCAAAGCTTTTTGTTTTGGACTTGTGGACCTTGATACTTACTTTACTAATATTAATATTTGAAGCACTATTGCTGGTTGTGACATCTACTCTATAATTTTCATCACTGAACACTGTAACTAAACTATGGCCAAATGCAGTTAACTGATATACAAAGTTACATAATACACTGCACAACTTGCCAAAATGTTCATTAAAAACCATTGATTGTACATGGTAATTATCAGATTTATACATTGCATGGATTTTTTTATATATATAAACAGAAAACTCTGAGGCAGGAGCTATTCACATGAGAGATAGCCAAAATAGGACAATAAACCCATGAAGTACAAAGATTTACTTAGAAATCTGCAATCATAATTTTAAATCTTTCTTGGGTAAATACTTTATCTTCCTGTGCACAACTTAAATATATTGTTTAATTCCGGGTCAAAATGCAGTAACCCAGATATGCACTCTGTTATATAAAGGGCTCAGAAGATGAAATTACATCTCTCTCTAATAAGGTCCTTTGAAATCCAACACTAGAGTAACTTAGCAGCCAAATTATTTTTCTTCTCTTAGTGCTGATTGAGCAGTAAATAATAACTAGGAGGAAAAAAATATGCAAAATAAATTGTTTCACACCTTTGCTCGAGATTTTTAAAATGACCCTGATCCACCAACAACTTTAGCAGAAGTGCAAATGCAATTATTTCATCAACCTTTACTTACATAATGCAGTCAGGCAATGCTTTGGTGAGTGAGTTGATGTTAATTTCCAAGTGCTAAGAATTATACATAAAAGTATGTTTGTCAATTTTAGTGTTGAAGGTGAAATGAAAATGCATTGCCGTTGTGAATGCTCTTGCCCTGATAAAGTACTTAAACTCTCTCAAGTCTCCATTTTTGCATCTGTAAAATGAAGGATTTGGATGGAGTACCATCAAAAGGCCCCAACCAACTACGAAACAGGTCTTCCAGCCCTCTGTATTAAGCCAAGCATTATGATAAGGAAATAAAGTGGGCAAGATATTTACTGTAAAAGAAATAGGGGTGTGCTTTTGAATCTTCCTAAAGACTCTGGGTGTAGAAAAATCATTACAGACTCCAAATCCCACCTAATCCTCTCTTTAAAACCATTAGATAGAGAAATAAATACAGCTTATTTTACTATTTTGAAGACCTCAATCTTTCCTTTCCACATCAATTCTGTTATTACATAGCTGTGAATCAATGAAAACATTAACAAAGAAAAATGAACACGGATTAAATTTTTATTCTTAGGTATGAAAACTCAAAATATTTCAAACTTTTGTTCTGAAGACAGGAGTCAGGGTAGAGGACTGAAAGGCATTTTTGCAGCAGATCTGCCTCAGTTAAGACTGCCAATTCTGTAGCCAGACTTCCTGGGCTAACATCCTGCTCCCCCACCCACTAGCTGGGTGAGCTCTTGGTGCATGGTAGTAATGCCCAACTCAGCAAAACATTGTGAAAATTAAATGAGTTAGCGTACTTATATGTCTATTATATGTACACTTATTTATAGTCCTTAGAAAGCCCACAGCTCACAGTAGGCATTGGGTAAGTGTTAGCTGTGAGGCCCTGGTGCTCTGAATCCACTTATAATCTACTCTCTAGTTGTGTCATCCACTGCAGTTTAGGTAGAATAATGAAAGCAAAGCATAGTAAGAAGACAATGTTTGTCCTTTCTTTTTTAACTTGCATTTGTTTGCTTTTCTTTTGCACTGCTCCTTCCACCCCTTTATCCTAGTTCTTCCCAAGAGAGCTAACATGAACTTTTAAAACAAATTAACACTGTCATGGGTATTTCCATCCTACACAAGTTGGGACAGAAAAATCTGTGCTTACTAGGACAGAAAATGACAAAACCTCAAGTACTTGGAGGTAAGAACTTCTCAAGTCAGTGTCAAATAAATTCCATTTGACCTTAATGCCAATCCCATCTATAAAAACCGGCTCTTTTTGTTAGAGATGCTGATATCCAAGTAAAGCAGAGTGAACAATTTCTTCCAAAGATAATGATAGGCATTTCCATTAACCACAAAAGTGGTTTTCCCTTTTCATTACAGTTTCAAAGTAAAAGAAAACAAGAACAAAACTAAACAAATAAATTAATAAACTTCAAAAATCGACAGTTTTAAATCTTAGAAATATTTTGTTTAAAAAACACTGAAAATGACTTAATAATCTAAGTATTATATTGAGGTCTAGTAAATAATCTACCATTTTTAAACCATGATTACCACAAATCTTCTTTACACCAGTTAAACCCTTGATCCTATGCTTTTCCATCTACTTCCTGACCTTTGGTGAACAAAAGCACTTGCCTTCTTTATTACTAAAATGAAGGATGTCATCAAGCGAGGGGACTTTGGCACAGATGAGGATACACACATCTCGAAGACCTCCAGAGTCACACTGTTGCCCTCACTCACATCATTTTTCTGCCCTCCACTGAGCTCCAACATCCCTTCTGCCAGCACTTCAGTCTACCATCCTTGGGGTCCTTCCCAAACCCTGTGATCAACCACTCACAGGCCTCCTCTGGTTAGGATCTGGTGCTCTCTTCAACTACTGCTCAACTTCAGTTTTTTGAACTCACATGTATTCTCTTACCTCCTTATTACTTCTTTGTACTGAATCTCTGAGATGCCATTTCTTGCCACAACTCTTCCAGGACTTTATTCTGAAGGGTCATCAATGACCTTCTAATGAACAAATAAAACAATCACTCTCAATTCCATTCTGTTTGGCTTCTTAAAATGTCAGAGAGCAATGACCAGTTCCTCCTGAAACTCACCCAGATCAGGGCTTGGAAAACGGCATGATCTTGCTCTTTCCTTCATTTTCGTTAACTATCTCTTCCTGTTCGCTCTTTATTCCTTCTCTTTCCAGTGAGACATGGTCACCACCTACGTTTATCCTCATCCTTCTGCCCTTTTCCCACTTATCCTTTCTCCTTTTTGCATCACTCCAAGGAAAATACTGTTCTGCTCCACATGGCCAGCCCAGACACCTCCTTTCCAGTCCATCAAAGCTTAACTGATGGTTAGTTTGACAAGTTCTCCAAAGTCTTAAACTTAAACATACCTTCTGTTTTCTCTAAGTCACTGACACTTGCTCCTACATTCTATCAATGGTATCTTCTTTCAGGGTAATTCATTTCCTTCTTCAAGTCCACCCATCATCCTCCTCCTGCTGACCCTGTTCCACTAGTTGCCAAGTTCAGAATAGTTCTTTTTCAAGTTCCTTTCACTGTCTTTCTTCCCACTGTCTTATCATTAATTTAGGCCAGGGGCTGGCAAAGTAAGGTTCATAATTTTCCTCCTGCTTTTGTAAATGAAGTTCTATTGGAACATAAATAGCCATGCCCATTCATTTATTTGTTGTTAATGGCCACTTTCACATTTCAGCAGCAGAGATGAATAACAGGGACTGATTTTTAAAAAATCCTCAAATATTTACTGTCTTGCCTTATATAGAAAAAGTTTACCAATTCCTGCATGAGGCTCTTTTGACTTCATGCATTCAATGACCCTTAAACTATCTCCCTATGCCTTAGTTCTCATCTTTAGCCATCTTTTTATCATCTGTTTAATCTCCCTTAAAATGTCATTGTGTATATATTATGCTCTTGCTCAAAAATTATATGTGGCTTCTGGTATGACCAAGTGAAATGTCCAGAATTACAAGGCAGTATTTTATACATCTCTGAACATGACCATAGTCATGAGCATCATGCTGCCATCCAGGCACATGGAAACACCTTAGTTGGGCTTCAAAGTCTTTTTCAGTCTAGTCTCAGGGCTTCAGCAGATTTCCCAATGCTCTATTTCTGGTACACTAATTCTAACCCATCCATAGTTCCTAGGCAGACTATACCACCTTGTATGTTATATCTCCAAACCCTGATTCCTTATATTCCCCAGGCTAGCACAGATCACCTTGTGTGCACGAAAATTCATTATATCTTCTAAACCCAGTTAAGATGTAATTTAACTTATCTATAATTCCTTTCTTTAAAAAATGTTCATTTTCATTGTATTTGAAAGGCAGAGACAGACAAGAGAGAAAGATCTCTCATCTGCTGGTTCACTCTCCAAATACTTGCAACATCTGGGGCTAGGCCAAGCCAATACCAGGAGAGAAGAAATCAAATTGAGTCTCCCATGTGTTTGGGAGGAAGCCAAGTACCTGAACCATCATTTGCTACAACCCATGATTTGCATTTGCAGGCAGCTACCAGAAGCAGAAGAGCTGGGACTTGACCTAAGCGCTTATGGGATGAAGGTGTCCCCAGTAGCAGCTTAAACACTGTGCCAAACACCTACCCTTTCTTCAATAGAATCTCCCTGCTCATGGCATAACATTTATTACTCTGTACTATCACTTTGAACAGTACTTATTACTCTATACTGTCACTTTGGCAATGTTATTTTGTTTCTTTCTTACATTCTGTATTATGCACTTTCATCCCAAGTCCCTCAATGATACATTATAGCATATTTTATGAAATGTGCAGGAAAGTTATTTCAAATAATTGGGAGGTAGTATGTACATATATAAAGAGCAGTGACAACAGACATAATACACTTCAGCTGTCCTTGACGCCAATTCCCTGCCCTCCCTGAAAGAAGACATTTGCAATTGGTGATGCCTCAAGACATTTTTTATTGTCAGAAAAAAAAGTAAGAAGGGGGTGCTACTGACATCTAGTGGGTAGATACCAAAGATGCTGACAAATAGTATGCAACTATAGGTCAGCCACCACTACCAAAAATTATCCAGTTCAAAGTGTCAATAATGCTGAGTTTGTAAAACTCTGATGCAGATCAATTCTATGATATGCTGGGATGCCTAGAAACAAATCTACAATCACAATTACCTGAGGGCTCTTCATAAAATTCATGGAAAATGGGCATTATCTTCTAATTCCATTTTCCATGAATGCTTTAACGTCTCCTTGTGTTAGGATTCTAAAGGGAGAGAGAATCAGTAAAATACATCTGGGAAGGCATTGTGATGCAGTGGGTTTAGTCACAGCTTGAGATGCCTGCATCTCTTGAGTAAAATACATCAGGACAGGCATTCTAATGCAGTGGGTTTAGTCATAGCTTGAGATGCTTGCATCTTATTATCAAAGTGCCTGGTTTGAGTCCTGGGTACTCCATGTATCTGATCCAGCTTCCTGCAAATGAAGCTTGGAGGTAGCAGATGACAGTTCAAGTATCTGGGTCCCTGCCACCTACATGGGATACTCAGTTGGCGTTCTGGGCCCCAGGTTTCAGACTTGCAAAGTCACGGCTATTGTGGCCATCTCGAGAATGAACCAATAGTGAATGTATTAGTGGACGTGTCTCATGCAGTTACGGTAGCTGAGAAGTCCTGGGAGAGGTCATTTGTAGGCTAGGGACCCTGGATGCTGACTGTATGGCCTCAGGTCCAAAGGCCAGCGAGCCTGAAGTTCTGAATGATGGTGGCTGCCCACACTGAGGGTAGAGATTCTACACTTAGTCCACTCAGGCTCATGCGCTAATCTTGTTTGGAAACACCTTACAGGGGCCAGCACTGTGGCACAAGGTTCAGCTGCCATTTGCAGCATCCCATATGGGAGTTCCAGTTTAGGTCCCACTTCTGACCAAAGCAGTGAAAGCTGGTCCAAGTACTTGGGCCCCTGTCACCCATGTGGGAGACCCAGATGGAGTTCCTGGCTCCAGGCTTCCACCTATGGGAGTTCCAGTTTAGGTCCCACTTCTGACCAAAGCAGTGAAAGCTGGTCCAAGTACTTGGGCCCCTGTCACCCATGTGGGAGACCCAGATGGAGTTCCTGGCTCCAGGCTTCCACCTGGCCCAGCCCCAGAAATTGTCATCTTTGGGAGTGAAATATCTTTCTGCTTCATTACTCAAATTATAACTCAAGTACGTAGGTCCCTGATAGCTACTTAGGAGACCCAAATTGAGTTCCAGGCTCCTGGCTTTAGCCTGGTCCACCCCACGCATTTAGTAAGTAACCAATGGGTGAAAAATCTTTGTCTGGTCTCTCTCTCTCTCTTTTTTATTTCTTCCTTCCCTCCCTTTCCCCTTTCAAATAAACAAGAACACACACACACACACACACACAAAAAATTAAAATAAAAATGAAAAAGAATAATTCAAATGTATTTCAACCTGAATAAAATATTTTTAAATAATAGTACATGGAGCCGATGCTGTGACGTAACAGGTGAGGCTACCACCTGCAGTGCTGGCATCCCATATGGGTGTCAGTTCAAGTCCCAGCTGCTCTACTTCCAATCCAGCTCTCTTTGATGGCCTAGGAAACCAGTATAAGATGGCCCAAGTCCTTGGGTCCCTGCTCCCATGCGGGAGACCTGGGAGCCAATCCAGGCTCCTGGCTTCAAATCAATCCAGGCTCCTGGTTTCAAGTCAATCCAGCTCCAGGCATTGCAGCCATTTGTGGACTGAACCAGTGGATGGAAGACCTTTCTCTTCCTCTCTCCTCTGCCTCTGTAAATCTGCTTTTCAAATAAATAAATAAATATTTTAAAAATTATGCATATGCTCAAATGTTTGATAATTCCACATTAAAAGATGCAAAAATAATTTAAAATGTAATTAATCAAATAACAATATTCTAGCATAGTGTTTAAACACTGGCAGAGATGAATGATTCTAAACTTCTATGATGAGATGATTAGATTGATGGCATATTCCATTCTACACAACAGCAAGAATCTGTCTGAATGGCTCACAGAATAGCACAGACATTAAAGATGGATGACTATAATCAAACATAATGTCATAGAATTTCTAAGAACAAATAACTGAGGAATAATAATAAAAAATCTTGTGATAATCTTGGAAAACACAATAAAGGGACAAATGTGATTTAAAGTATCATGTTTTCTCTGCTTTGTGGGAGTACAAAAATTTTAATGTATATGAGTAAAACTGACATATTAGGATGCAATGATTGTTTATAGCCCTTATCTATATTCCTGTTGGAAACCAATCTTTCTATATTTTACTTTGTGAATTCTTTATTCAATGGAGCATTAAGCCTGTGACTATAAATTAAATTAAAAATCTTATTCCAAAAATTTTTTAAAAGGAAGGAGGGATGGAGGGAGGGGCAGAAGGAAATATTATATTCTTAGAACTATTATCTATGAAATTGACACACCATTGGCCCAACTAACCAAAAAAAGAAGAGAGAGTACCCAAATCAATAAAATTAGAGATGAAAAAGTAAATGTAACAACAAACACCACAGAAATAAAAAGAATCATCAGAAATTACTACAAAGAACTAAATGCCAACAAGCTAGGAAACCTAGAAGAAATGGATAGATTCCTGACACATACGTGAAGACATAAAAAACCTAAACAGACCCATAACCAAGACAGAAATTGAATCAATAATAAAGGCCCTCACAACAAAGAAAAACCTAGGACCAGGGGACGGCTTCACTGCTGAATTCTACCAGACATTTACAAAAGAACTAACTCCAATTCTTCTCAAGTTATTCAAAACAATTGAAAGGGAATGAATCCTCCAAAAGTCTTTCTATAAAGCCAGAATCACCTTAATTCCTAAACCTGAAAAAGATGCAACAGAGAAAGAAACCTGGAGATGACCAATCTCTTTGATGAACATAGACGCAAAAATCCTCAACAAAATTCTAGCCAATCAAATACAACAGCACATCAGAAAGATCATTCACATGGACCAAGTGGGATTTATCCCTGGTATTTACGGATGGTTCAACATTCACATATCAATCAATGTGATACATCACATTAACAAACTGAAGAACAAAAACCATATGATTATCTCAACAATTGCAGAAAAAGCATTTGACAAAATATAACACCCTTTCATGATGAAACTCTAAGCAAATTGGGTATAGAAGGAGCATTTGTCAACACAATTGGGAAGGAGGATGTCAAATTATCCCTTTTTGCAGATGACATGATTCTATATATAGGGGATCCAAAAGGCTCCACCAAGACACTATTGGAACTCATAAAAGAGTTTGGTAAAGTAGCAGTTTATAAAATGAATACACAAAAATCAACAGTCTTTGTATACACAGACAATGCCAAGGCTGAGAATGAACTTCTAAGAGCAATCCCATTCACAATAGTTTAAAAAAGTCAAATATCTTGGAATAAATCTAACCAAGGATGTCAAAGATCTCTACAACGAGAATTACAAAACATTCAAGAAAGAAACAGAAGAAGATACAAAAAAATTGAAAATGTTTCCATGTTCATGGATTAGAACAATCGATATCATCAAAATGTCCATTCTTGCAAAAGCAAATTACAGATTCAATGTGATACCAATCAAAATACCAAAGACAGTCTTCTCAGGTATAGAAAAAAATGATGCTGTAACTCATATGGAAACACAGGAGACCTTGAATAGCTGAAGCAATCTTATACAAAAAAAAAAAAAAAAAAAAAAAAAAAAAAAAAAAAAAAGCCAGAGGCATCACAATACCAGATTTCTTTTTTTTTTTAAACATTTATTTAATGAATATAAATTTCCAAAGTACTGCTTATGGATTACAATGGCTTCCCCCCCATACCGTCCCTCCCACCCACAACCCTCCCCTTTCCCACTCCCTCTCCCCTTCCATTCACATCAAGATTCATTTTCGATTATCTTAATATACAGAAGATCAGCTTAGTATACATTAAGTAAGGATTTCAACAGTTTGCTCCCACACAGAAACATAAAGTGAAAAATAATAGATGATTTTTTTTAAATGATGATGAAATCAGATCAGACCTATTGTCATGTTTAATCCCAGTGAGAGTCAAGTTGGGAGTTGATAATTTCTTTTTTTTTTTTTTTTTTTTTTACAGAGGATCAGTTTAGTATACATTAAGTAAAGATTTCAACAGTTTGCACCCCCATAGAAACACAAAGTGAAATATATTGTTTGAGTACTCGTTAGAGCATTAAATCTCAATGCACAGCACATTAAGGACAGAGATCCTACATGAGGAGTAAGTGCACAGTGACTCCTGTTGTTGACTTTACCAATTGACACTCCTGTCTATGGCATCAGTAGTCTCCCTATGCTCCAGTCATGAGTTTCCAAGGCTATGGAAGCCCTGAGTTCTCCGACTCTTATCTTGTTTAGACAAGGTCATAGTCAAAGTGGAGGCTCTCTCCTCCCTTCAGAGAAAGGTACCTCCTTCTTTGAAGACCTGTTCTTTCCACTGAGATCTCACTCACAGAGATCTTTTGCCAGAGTGTCTTGGCTTTCCATGCCTGAAATACTCTCATGGGCTTTTCAGCCAGATCCGAATGCCTTTAGGGCTGATTCTGAGGCCAGAGTGCTATTTAGGACATCTGCCATTCTATGAGTCTGCTGAGTGTCTCACTTCCCATGTTGGAAGCCAGAGGCATCACAATACCAGATTTCAAGACATACTAGAAGGCAGTTATAATCAAAACAGCCTGGTAGGGAAAAAAAAAAAAAAAACAGAGGGATAGGTACCAGCACTGTGGCGTAGTGGGTAAAGCTGCCACCTGCAGTGTTGGCATCCCATATGGGTGCCAGTTCAAGAACTGACCTCTCTCTCTCTCTCTCTCCTCTCCTTCTCTCTGTAACTCTTTCAAGTAAAATAAATAAAATCTTAAAAAAAAAAAAAAAAGATGGATAGATCAATGGAACAGAATAGAAACACCAGAATCAATCCAAGCATCTACAACTAGCTTATATTTGACTAAGGAGCTAAAAGCAATCTCTAGAGCAAGGACAGTCTCTTTAACAAACAGTTCTGGGAAAATTGAATTTCCACATGCAGAAGTATAAAACAAGACCCATATCTTAAACTTTACACAAAAATCCACTCAACATGGATTAAAGACCTAAATCTATGACCCAACACCATCAAATTATAAGAGAACACTGGGAAAACCCTGCATGTCACTGGCACTGGCAATGAATGGAAATGACCCCAGAGGCACAGGAAATCAAAGCCAGAATTAACAAATTGGATTACATCAAATTGAGAAGCTTCTGTACTGCAAAAGAAACACTTAGAAAAGTGAAGAGGCAACTGACAGAATGGGAGAAATTATTTGCAAACTATACAACTGATAAGGGACTAATAACCAGAATATATAAAGAGATCAAGAAATTCCACAACAACAAAACAAACAATCCAGTTAAGAAATAGGCAGGCCAGCGCCATAGCTCACTTGGTTAATCCTCCGCCTGCGGCACCGGCACCCCCTATGGGTGCTGGTTCTAATCCCAGCTGCTCCTCTTCCAGTCCAGCTCTCTGCTGTGGATGTGGGGAAGAAGCTTCCCTAATCCATTGTTGGTGGGAATGCAAACTGCTAATGCCACTATGGAAGACAGTATGGAGATACCTTAGAAATCTGAATATAGGTTTACCATCTGACCCAGCCATCTCACTCCCAGGAATTTACCCAAGGGAAAGGAAATCAGTAAACAAAAGTGTTATCTGCACCTCTATGTTTATTGAAGCTCAATTCACAATAGCTAAGACATGGAATCAACTTAAATGCCTGTCAACTGAAGACTGGATAAAGAAATCATGGGACATGTACACTATGGAATACTACACAGCAGTTAAAAAAATGAAATCTGGTCATCTGCAACAAAATGGATGAATCTGGAAAACATCATACTTAGTGAAATAAGTCAGTCCCAAAGGGATAGATACCATATGTTCTCCCTGATCTGTGATAACTAATAGAGCACCTAAAAGGAAATCTATAGAAGTGAAATTGACACTTCAAGAAGCAATGACTTGAACAGCCCTTGTCTTGATTTTTTCTTCATACTATTTGTTGAACTCTTTACTTAACATAGAGTTAATCATATGTGTATAAAGTCAACTGAAATAGATTTCAGTAAAAAAGATGAGTGGGAAAAATAGAGGGAGAACAAAGTTTGTAGCTGTATATTCTGCATACAGTCCTATGGACTTACTTCTAAGGGTACAGTTTAAAACTTGTTATGGGACACCAAATCCCATTAAGCTGAGTGGTAAAAATGCCATCTTAAGTGCTAAAGTGATCATATTAAGTGTTAAAGTGAACATACAGATAGGAGAAACTTTAAAGTGATCATATAAGTAGGATCAAGTGTCTGGTGATAATAATAGATAGAATTATATGAAGAAAATGTTCCAACATGGAAAGTAGTCTACGCAGCAGACTAAAAATGACAATCACGTTAAGTAGCACTCTGATCTCAGAATCAGCCATTAAGGCATCACATTCCAGCTGAGAAACCCATGAGAGGATTTCAGGCAAGGAAAGACAAGACACTCTGGTAAAAAGTATTCTACATGAAGGATCTCTGTGAGTGAGAACCCAGTGGAAAGAAGTGGCCATCAAAGAAGGATGTACTTTGGGGCCAGTGCTGTGGCACAGCAGGTTAACGCCTTGGCTTGGGGTGCCGGCATCCCATATGGGTGCCAGTTCAAGACTCAGCTGCTCCACTTCTGATCCAGCTCTCTGTTGTGGCCTGGGAAAGCAGTGGAGGATGGCCCTGGTCCTCAGGCTCTTTCACCCACATGGGAGACCTGGAGGAGGCTCATGGCTCCTGGCTTCAGATTGGCGTAGCTCCAGCCATTGCAGCCAACTGGGGAGTGCACCATCTGATGGAGAACCTCTCTCTCTCTCTCTCTCTCTCTCTCTCTCTCTCTGTCTCTCTCTGCCTCTCCTCTATAACTCTAACTTTGAAATAAATAAATCTTAAAAAAAAAAAGACGTACTTTCGTCTGAAGGGAAGAGAGAACTTCCACTTTGCTTATGTCTAAAAACTGATGGAGTTTGTGGATGTAAAAGGCTTCCAATAGCCTAGGCAGCTCATGTCAAGAGCACTGGGTGACCACTGATGTCATATGCAAGAGTGTTAATTGTTAAATTAACAACAGGAGTAACTGTGCACTAACTCTCCATGCAGGACCTCTGTCCTCAATGTGTTATATTATGAGTTAACTGTAAAACTAGTTCAAGCAGATTTGTGTGTGAGTATGTGTGTGTGCAAATTGTTGAAAATTTTACTTAGTATACAGTTGATCTTCTGTGTATAAAGTTAATTGAAAATGAATCTTCATGGAGAATGGGACTGGGAATGGGAAAGGGAGGAGGAGGAGGGGTGGGAGTGTGGGTGGGAGGGCAGATATGGTGGAAAGAATCACTATATTCCTAAACTTATACTTATGAAATTTGTATTCCTTAAATAAAAGGCTTCTTTGGGGAAAAATACTATACCTATGAACTATATGAAATCTGGTCTACTTACATTGATAAAAATAAATTAATTTAAAAATAAAATAGGGGCCAGTGCTGTGGTGCAGTGGTTAAACGCCCTGGTCTGAAGGGCCGGCATCCCACATGGGCGCCAGTTCTAGTCCCGGCTGCTCCATTTCTGACCTAGCACTCAGCTATGGGATATGGCCTGGGATAGCAGTGGAGGATGGCCCAAGTCCTCAGGCTCCTGCACCCACATGGGAGATCTGGAAGAAGCTCCTGGATCCTGCTTCAGATCGGCGCAGTTCCAGCCGTTGTGGCCAATTGGGGAGTGAACCATCAGATGGAAGACCTCTCTCTCTCTCTGCCTCTCCTCTTCCTGTGTAACTCTGACTCTCAAGTAAAAAATAAATAAATATAAAATAAAATAAAATAGTTCTTGGGGCCAGCGCTGTGGTGTAGTGGGTTAACACCTTGGCCTGAAACGCCGGCATCTTATGTGGGCACCAGTCGAGGCCCGGCTGCTTCACTTCCAATCCAGCTCTCTGTTATGGCCTGAGGAAGCAATAGAAGATGGCCCAAGTCTTTGGGCCCCTGTACCCGCATGGGAGATCTGGAAGAAGCTCCTGGCTCCTGGCTTCGGATAGGCACAGCTCTGGCCATTGTGGCCAATTAGGGAGTGAACCATCAGATGGAAGACGTCTCTCTCTCTCTCTGACTCTCCTCTCTCTGTGTAACTCTGACTTTCAAATAAATAAATCTTTAAAAAATAAATAACTAAAATAGTTCTAAAATTTTCATACACATAATTAAATTAATATTTTTGGTTCAAGCAAATAAATACAGTTCATAACTATAAACATATGTGTATTTCCAAAATGCTGGTGTAACATATGTGATATGGATCTAATGAATGTGAATTAATTTAAACCTAATTAACCAAATCATGTCACCAATAATACAAGTGAATGAGTCAGTAGCAGTGCTCAAATATAAGAAATATGCAGGCCCTGGATATAAAACATGTAGGGAATGCAGTGCTACTGTTAACTGCAACTCATTCACTTTACTTGGTTTCACTTAGTAGCTACTAGTATTTTATTTTATAACATGCAATGTTTAAAACTGATAAAGCAGATTATTTTCAAATCTTCCACTTTGATCATAAATTTAGGCCATATTCAATCTCATTTTGATATGAATGAATCAGATGAGAAAAAAAATCTATCAAAATAGCACTTTAAAGCACCTCGAAGTATAAAGAAACTACAGAAGCCATGAAAGCAGTAAGAATATGCCTCATAGCATTAAGAGAGACACTGCTTGGGATAATGTAGATTCATAGCTATTATATTATATTAAGAACAATAACATTCAGTTAGAAATTGCAGCAAGCAATAAATGAATATAACTTAAACTGCTTCTAACTATGAAGCTCTAATATATGATTTTAGACAAATTTATTGAAGTTGTCTATTTTAACTGCTGATCTCTTAAAATTTTCTAAATCCTTTAAGCCAGAGTGCAAAGTAAGAGACAGATATAATGCAAAAAAAGTTGTTTATAAACAAAACTCCGCTTTGATCATATGCAGTTAAACTAGAACTAGACTTCATATGTAGTTGTTTAAATGTGTGTCAAATATGAACTCATGAGTCAGTAACCACTTTGAGAATAACATTTTGAATTTCTAAAATTTAGTCAGGCTTTCTGTTCACATACTTTGCTAAAAATCTATAAAATCTTTTGAGAAAAGCATTTATTGAACATCAACAAGAACTGTGTTAGAAGTGAGGGCACAAGAGGAACAACACTACCATTGCTCTTAAGTAGTTTAAAATCGAGTGGAGAGACAGGCAAGTAAACAGATAAGGTTTCAGCACTATGGGTAAGTGCCGGGTTAGACGTAAATGCCAGAGGGTTAGGAGAGCACACTGTGCAGAACCCCTGACCCTGCGCCGTTGACCCAGCTCAGCTGACCGGGTGTGCAGAAAGGAGGCAGTAAGAGAGGGCTGCTCAGAGGCAGGTTATCCTGGTGGGGAAGACACCACCTGGAAAGAAGCTATAGGCTTTGCAGAGACACAGGAACCTCAGAGGACCTGGGAGACTAAGGGAACTCTGAGACACCAGTACGAGACAGAAATAAGTTAGCATCAAGCCTTGCATGCTTGACCACTCACTTGCCCATCTCTCATGAGGACCAGAGTGGGCCAAGACAGATCATGAGTGGAACAGTGATATAATCAGGCACATGGCATAGGAAGGCAACCCTAGCAGCAACGTAAAGCAGAGCAATACAGTGAACAGATCAAATAAAACCCAAAAAGGAGGGAACAGAGCAAAGAGAAAGACTTTGAGAGACTACAAATTAAGCATGGACACAATGTTGTGACAGTGGAGGACAGATAGGTGGAAGACGCCTCTGTTTTCTCATGGAACTTTCTCAGTAGCTGACCATGCCATTCACTGGGATGGAAAACACAGAATGAGAGGAGAAATGAAGGAATATGGGTGAAACGAGAGCTCCTGAATTCAGTTTTTAACTGCTGAGTTTGCGGACCTATGAACTTCCAGGCACGGATGCCCAGAAGGTAGCTGGATAGACAAGAATGAACGCTCATTAAAGAGCATGTCAATGTCTCAGTAGCCAACATTTATCAGGTATTCACTCTAAGTGAGGCATGTATAAGCACTTTAGGTAACAGCTATTTTTTATCTTCTTCACTCTATGGATGAGCTTGAGTTTAAGTAATTTATCACTGATTACAAAGTGTTTATGTGTCAGGGATGTCTGATTTTATATCTCAAGCCCTACCATACTACGTTGTATCATGCAAAATCAATTATAGGTCTTAAGGCCAGATAAAAGTGGGTTAATTCTAATCTTTGCTACTTAACTGCTATTTGACCTTGACACACTCTAAGCCACAGTTTCTTCATCTGTAAAATAGTGGCCTTAAAAATTTTGTAGGGATTCAGTTACAATTGGAGAGAGTATATGGAAAATGGTACAAACAGTATTCATGTGCCATAAATGGCACCTCCTATCTCAAGATATCCAGAGAAATAATTCTGCTTAAGGTAAAGTAGGTATAATAAAAGTAAATTCCCTTTCAACTTACTATTAACTTTAATTCCACTCCTATTTGTCCTATGTCTTAATAAGTGCTAGCACATGTTTTGATACAATACATTCCATAAAACTTAAAGCATTTACAGATTTCATACAAATAGAATCCATTTCAATGTAAAGGGGGAGATTCTCCTTTTTCTGACATTTCCACACCAATGAATGCTACAATAAGAATACCCCAAAAACAATCAGGCAGGATGATGTCAAAGAGACAGCTTTGGACTTGGAGTCAGAAGCCCAGTGTGAATCCCAGCCCTGCCACTTACCAGCCACTCGCCAACACTGCCAAGTTCACCTCACAGTTCTAAATACCCCTTTGCACATGAATGAGATGAACTGTTGGGCCACTTGTTATAAATTCAGCAAGTGGATTCAAGCTGAGAAGCTCAATTGGTCCCCCAGGTTTCTCTCAAGTTTGAATGGGAATTGTTACAAGCATGTATCTTTTAAAAAGAAGTGGGCTACCTGGTCCTAAAATATCACTGAAAAGATAATGTAAATGTAATGGATTACAAGTTCTGGGCTTCACTGCATGAAAGGTGATAAAGCATTTTGGTTACTATTAAACAGAAAAGCATTCTCTTCAAAGTTTAACTGCATTGTAAACAAAATTTCCTTCTTGAATATCTTGAATAGACACATGTCCTACCATCCTGGTTTGATGAGACTCCACCTGCTTTAGATCAAATGTTTCATGCTCCTAGAAACCCCTCTGTCCATGAAAAACACAGAACAAACAAATTGGCCACCCAACATTTTACACACACACACACACACACACACACACACTTTCAAGTGACCCTCAGTGTATCAGAACAAACTGCAGATCAAAAAGATCTCTCTCATAAGCATCAGCACTAAAATGATGACATCATTCACGATTGACCATTTAGGTGCTTGGCCACACTAACAAATCTGATTCCAGTAGGATCCTTGCACATGCAACAGCACAGAGGAGAGAGACAGCAGCTGCAGTAATGGTCACCCATTTTGCTAAATCCGTGCTGTGAATAGTTATTAGTTCAATGACCAGCATATTTTTAAAATATAAGAAATATAAGAGGCAGAAAGAGAGAGTGAGACAGAGAGAGAGAGAAAGAGAGAGAGAGAGAGAGAGCTCCCATCTGCTTGGCAGGCCAGGGCTAGGTACCCAACACAGGTGGCAGGAGCCCAAGTACTTGAGCCACCACTGCTGCCTCCCAGTATTTGCACTGGTAGGAACCTGTAGTCTGGAGCTGGAGCTGAGATTCAAACCCAGGTATTCTGGTGTGAAACACGGGTATCTTGACCAGTGGGCTGAATAACTATTCCAATAGTCAGCAATTTTTAAAAATTGTTTTAAATTCCCTGCCTCTTGCATGCCATTTTTGCCTCTTTACTAAAAAAAGCCAAGTAATTTTTTAGAACATTTCTACCACTTGACAGATTTCAGTTTTATAGCCTTGCAATTGTTTGTCACTTTTTCCTACAATGATGCAACTATGAAACAAATTATATAATATATATTGAAATAAGACTGGTCATATCTGTATCTAAGTTAAATATATGGCTATCATTGCTTTTAAATAAAGTATTCACTGAAAGACACACCAGCTTTAAGTATAATGGCAAATATGCACCAGAACATATATTTCTATTTTAAAATTAAAATCATTATATGCACCTTTTCTAGAACCACATTACTGTACACAAATATCTTATCCTCCATTGTCCAAGGGAGACATTAGATTCTAAGGTCACAAGGATCTTCAAAAAGTTCATGAAAAAGGCATATTATGTAAAAACTATGCATTGTCTTCAATTTTTTGAATCAAAACAAAATCAGTTGTTGCTTTCTAAAATTTTTAATTAATATATTATTTTTTATTTGAGAGTCAGAAAAAGAGATAGAGAGCACCCATTCATTGGTTCACTCATCAAATGCCCACAGCAGTCAGGCCTGGGCCAGACTGAAACCAGGAGCTGGGAACTCAGTCCAGGTCTCCCGTGTGACATGCAGGGACCCACTTCTTGAGTCCTCACCTGCTGCCTCCCAAGGTTGAAATCAGCAGGAAGCTGGAGTCAGTAATGGAACCAGGACTTGGCCCCAGACACTCCACTCTGGGATGTGGGCAACCCCACCAGCATCTTCAACACTGCCCAAATGCTTACCTATAAACTTAGTCTTTGATTCCAATTTCCATGAACTTTTTGCAGTACCCACATGCAAGATAATAAAGGATGGCATCCATCTACAGAGCCAAAGTTGTTACGCACGCATCTTCCGATTGAGAACATTGTTAGCTGTTGTGCCCAGAAGAGCTTGAGTGACATTTTCTAGAAGTATGGGCAAGTGGGAGAATCCCTCTCACTGCTTGCAGCTCCATGCACTGAAGAGCCACTGCCATGGAGACCCTACTAACAAGATAGGAGAGGCAGCCACACAAAGCTTTTTCCTTTGGGAAATCAGAACCTTAAAAGGATTGTCATAAGTCTGGTGAATTCTTAGTTCCGCAACACACTTAATAAAATAAGAAAAGCCCTTGAAAATTGCAGCTTCCATGAGCATTTCAGGCTTCTGATAGTCAGCATCAGGAAATAGCTAATATATGTGGAATAAAACATAATAAAGGAGGCATACAGAAGTTTTAGACTGTCCAAACACTGACACAATTTCAACAGCCTCATCTTTTCACCTTTGAGTTTTCCAGTAGAGAGTAAAGAGAGATATCGAAATGGAGCACCAATATTAAGCAAAAACAGCATAAATCTCCAAGGTCTGTTTATAGCCTTCAAAGAGAATTTGAAAATCAACCAAGCTTACTTAACAAATAACTTACTTCTTATAATATATTCCAATTAACTATGTTTTGAGTAGTCTTACCACAACTTTTCTCAGCGAAACTGGGATTGAATTAAGACTTACTGATTGTTCATTTAAATCCTGGGAGTCTTCCATGTGGTTTTCTCACTTCTCCTGCCACTCCCCAGTAGAAGCAGCTTCCTTCGATTAGAAATGGACTATCTAAAACAAAAAGATGAAATAAAGGGGAAAATGTTATCTTTTTTTATTCTTTCATAAAATTACCAAAACATATTAAGATTTAGCATGATAGTTGGTTATTTGTAAAAGCATTTTTAAAAGAACAAAATTCAGTAATTATCTGATACAAATAATGATCTTGTAAATAATATCACAGCAACTGGGATGTGTGGCCCTACTCAGGAATCCTGTAGATATACACAAAAAAATCTGAAGACAGCTTTTGAGACACACTATATGACAAATAATTAGTGCACTATTTTGCTGAAACTGGATTATTTCATTAAGCAGCTGATAGGGTAAAAATTAAGAACCTGCATTAATTGTTCATTTTTTCTAAAGATTCATTTAATTTATTTGAAAAGCAGAGTTAGAGAGAGAGGGAGAGACAGAGAGAGATCGCCCATTTGCTGGTTCACTTCCCAAATGGCTACAAGAGCCAGCACTGGGACAGGCTGAAGCCAAGAGCCAGGAGCCAGGAGCCAGGAGCCAGGACCCAGGAGCTTTTTCTGGGTCTCCCACATGTGTGCAGAGGCCCAAGTACACGTATCATCTTCTATTGCTTCCCCAAGTGCATTAGCAGGAAGCTGGATCAGAAGTGGAGCAGCTGGGCCTTGAAATGGCACCTATAAGGGAAGCCAGTATTAAAGGTGGCAGCTTAAACTGCTACACCACAGTGCAGGCCCCAAACATTCATTTTTGAAAGCACATAAAATAAATGAACAAAATTTGACATCTATTGTGATGTGACAGTTTTCTATATAACAGAAAAATCTGTCCATATTACCACATGACCATTTTCCATTCCACGGGTTATAATATTACAAAATGTAAAACCGATTTCAAAAAGAGAATGAAAATAATACTTTATGATAAAATGGATTTTATAAATAAATGGGGTAAGGAGAACTGGTTAATAAACTACAGTGAGACTAGCACTTAACTGGTTTTAAGAAGTTAACCTTGGGGACCAGCACTGTGGCATAGCAGATAAGGCCACCACCTGCAGCACCTGCATCCCATATTGGCAACAGTTCTAATCCCAGCTGCTCCACTTCCAATCCAGCTCCCTGATAATGTGCCTCGGAAAGTAGCAGAAGATGGTTCAAGTCCTTGGGCTCTTGCACTCATGTGGGAGACCCGGAAGAAGCTCCTAGCTCCTGGCTTCAGACTGGCACAGCTTCAGCAGACATGTTTTTCAAATAAATAAAATGAACTTTGAAAAACAGTAAGTTGATCTATACTCATGCCACATTACATTAAAATTTTCAAGGAAGGGCTAGCACAGTGGGTTCAGACACTACTTAAGATGTCAGGCATCCCATATGAGGACCAGTTCAAGTATTAGGTATTTCACTCTGATCCAGCTCCCTGATAATGTGCCTGGGAAAGCACGGGAACATGGGGGTTCCATTATCCTGGCTTTGGGCTGACTGTTCTGACCATTTGAGGAGTTAATTAGCAGATGGAAGATCTCTCTCTCTCTCTCTCTCTGTCTGTCTTGTGCATTCTTTCAAATAAATAAGTAAATTTTTAAAAGTTTTTCAAGGAAAATCAAAGTCTTTTAAAATCCTAAGGAAAACTGGCTTTTTTTTTAATTTGGTAAATTTTCAGGAAGCGTAGGATTTTTAGAACAGTAGCAGCAGAACATAGCACAAAAAAAAAAAAAAAACACAGTTTCTTCATCATCCTCCCATCCTGACATACACACACACATAAATTCCAAACTTAACCACAAAGGAATATCTAGGGGGAAAATACCTGAATAAATATGAAATACAATGGACTAATGTCACAAAATATAAAGAGCTATTACAATTCAAATAGATATGTACACAGCTTATTAAAAATAGTCAATCATTACAAAACAATGTTAAAACTCACAAAATAAATGAAATTCAACCCAAAATAGCAGTGATATAAGGTAACAAAAAAGGTTCAGGTAAAAAAGATGTCCATCACCATAGGCACAGACGTACACATAATTTATCAGTGTTATTTCAAGGAATATTCAGTGACACAAAATGCTTCTGAAAATATGATACAAGTAGAAAATAATTATTCCAATCTGAAGAAACAATAGATTACCAGTTCAATTTATTGATTATTCAATATTTTCAAAAGTTTTTGCTTAGTTCTACATAACTCATTGACATATTCCTGGCTACAACAAGGTAAACATGGTTTTAACTTCTGTCCTTTTATGTTTTGTGGCATCTTCCACAATAATTGCTATGTTTCTTCTTATAATACATGTTTTAAAAACTACAAGGGAAAACTAAGAGTAAATTTTAAAATGTTTTATGCACATATGCACATGACACAGCTCAAAAGTACATTTTCACTCTTGAGATCTGAGGACTGGAAAATGGTAACAGTAACATATGCTCATATGTAAAGAGTGTCACCTTGAAGGAAAGCACAATCTTAAAACACATGTGAAATAGGAGGATGGGAGAGATAAGGTGGCTCTTTAGCCTGCTGAGAGGTGTGGCACTAGACAGCTGAATTCAGGAAGATACATAGTTAAGGCATTCTAGATTTATTTTTTCATGTTCCTTTATGGATCTTCAACTATTTCATGGCAGAGAGAGAGACAAAGAGATAGAGAGATTTTACTTCTGCCGGTTCACTCCTCAAATGCTTTCAACATGGGTGGCAGTAACCCAAGTACTTAGACAGCCATCACTACCTCCCAGAGTGTGCACTGGCAGAAAGATGGAATCAGAAGCAGAGCCAGAACTCAAACCCAAGCACTCCGATATAGATGTGTGCATTGCAAGCAGTGTCTAACTGCTACACTAAATGCTTGTACCTGCCATTTTACTTTTCACTTTGTATTAGGACAATAAGAACAGAAACATTTGGAGAAACATTATTTCCTAAATTGGAATATTTTAACTTTCCTAAAAATTCAATAATGAGGGGGCCGGCTCTGTGGTGTAGCAGTAAAGCTGCCGCCTGCAGTGCTGGCATCCCATATGGGTGCTGGTTCAAGACCGGGCTGCTCCACTTCCGATCCAACTCTCTGCTATGGCCTGAGAAAGCAGTAGAAGATGGGCCAAATCCTTGGACCCCTGCATTCACATGGGAGACCTGGAAGAAACTTTTGGCTCCTGACTTCGAATCAGCACAACTCCAGCTGTGGCAGCCAATTGAGGAGTGAACCATCAGATAGAAGACCTTTCTCTCTCTCTCTCCCTTTCTCTCTCTCTCTCTCTCTGTAACTCTTTCAAATAAATAAATAAATCTTTTTTAAAAGTTCAATACTGAGAATTAGCTTAGCGAGTAGTAATTTCCTACTTACCTGACCTAGTAATAAAAAATATTTACAATAAAATTAGTGCCAATTCCAGTCAAACCTGATTTTTTTTTTTTTTTTGACAGGTAGAGTTAGTGAGAGAGAGAGAGAGAGACAGAGAGAAAGGTCTTCCTTTTTCCATTGGTTCACCCCCCCCAAGTGGCAGCTATGGCCGGTGCGCAGCAGCCAGGCGGCGCACTGCGCTGATCCCAAGCCAGGAGCCAGGTGCTTCCTCCTGATCTCCCGCGTGGGTGCAGTGCCCAAGGACCTGGGCCATCCTCCACTGCACTCCCGGGCCACAGCAGAGAGCTGGACTGGAAGAGGAACATCTGGGACAGAATCTGGCTCCCCAACCAGGACTAGAACCCAGTGTGCCAGCGCCACAGGCAGAGGATTAGCCTAGTGAGCCGTGGCGCCGGCCCCATTCATATATCTTTAAGAGACAAAATTCACCTACAATATGTGTAAAACTATCATACTGAAAGTACATTTAAGATGTGATAAAAGGAGTAATAGTTTGGCCTAGTAGGTAAGACACCAAATAAGATGCCTGTGCCCCACACTATATTACCTGGATTTGATATTTGGCTCCCAGTTCCAGCTTCTTATCAGTTCAGACTCTGGGAGGAGGCAGCAAGTGATGGCTCAAGTCATTGAGTCCTTGCTGGGTTAAATTTCTAGGTCTGGACTTCCAGCTTGTCCCAACCTGGGGTTCTTGCAGGCATATGGAGAGTGAACCAGAAGGTAGGAATGCTCTTGCTTTCTCTTTTTTTCTTTCTCTCCCCTCCTTCCTCTCTCTCTCTCTCTCTGTGTGTGTGTGTGTGTGTGCTCTCACTCTCTCCTTCTCTTTAACTGCCTCTCAAATAAACATTTGTTTTTAAAGATGTGATCAAGATATGAATATAATACTTCCAGAAAGGATATGTAAGAATTAAAACAAGTACACTCATCATCATAAAAGAGGTAGTAACTTCCCAGAAGGACCACCACCTTAGGGAGCTGTAGCTGACTCCAGTGAAAATGAAATTAAGACTTCGGGAAAGATGTCAGAGCCTAAGGGAATTAAGTAAAAACGAGGCTTTTTTGGGTTAACTATCAGTTCAGAGTCAATTTAATGTTCCAATTGGGGAGTTATTTGCATCAATGTTCCATGTTACAACATAATACTTTGCTTTACATTTCCTTGAAATTTAGATTAATTGTTACTAGTTTGACTTTTAATGGTAACATGAATTTCTTTCTTTGCCAAATACACTGAGGTACTAAAATATTATGAGCCAGTGATTTTATATTATTGAAACAAGTAAAACTACCGAGGCTAATTGCAGGCACAGTATTATTTTACATCATAATCGAGCAATGGTTGTTATGCTAAATCCTTTAACATTTAGTTTTCACAAATATATGAGAAAAGGATGAGAACATTCTTCAAATCAAGTAAGAGAAGTATCACTTCATCATAAAGATATAAAATTAAGGAATAACAGTAACTTCATGCTGTTTTATGAGGCAATAATCTAGTTCCCAGCTCTATCTCAAGGCACACAGAAGGTGAATTTCAAGCAGAAATAAGAGCAACCTCATCCATTTCATGTTAGACTATTCCTTCCACAGTTACATTTTCAATACATAGATATCCTTTTCTTTAACTCTGTTCTAGAAGTGAACTTCTGTGTTTTAGAAAACTAGAATAGAGCAACTCAACATATCTTCTCATTTAAATACAGTTTGAGGCCGGCACCGTGGCTCACTAGACTAATCCTCCGCCTTGCAGCGCCGGCACACCGGGTTCTAGTCCTGGTCGGGGCGCCGGATTCTGTCCCAGTTGCCCCTCTTCCAGGCCAGCTCTCTGCTGTGGTCCGGGAGTGCAATGGAGGATGGCCCAAGTACTTGGGCCCTGCACCCCATGGGAGACCAGAAGTACCTGGCTCCTGCCATTGGATCAGCGCGGTGCGCCGGCCGCAGCGTGCAGGCCGCGGCGGCCATTGGAGGGTGAACCAATGGCAAAAGGAAGACCTTTTTCTCTGTCTCTCTCTCTCACTGTCCACTCTGCCTGTCAAAAAAAATAAGATAAAATAAATAAATAAATAAATAAATACAGTTTCAGCTTCCTTAATTAGAAAATCTAAAATCTGAAATGCTCTGAAATCCAAAGTCTTCTGAGTGCCATGTCTGCACCCAGAGTATTTTGCTTTACATTTTCAGATTAGGGGTGCTCAACCAGTGCAGTCTATGCAAATGTTCCAAAACTCAAAAACTCTGAAATCTGAAACACTCTGGTCCCAAGCAGATAATGGACACACAACTGTGTTTGAGATCGATAAGCAAAATATCAGGATAATTCTCAGAAATAGAACAAGGCACTGTGGTCAGGTGCAAGTGACAGAGACAAAGATCCCTGAGCCTTAAGGAACAAGATGTTGAAGGAGATTTGAGAGTTTGTAGATACTCTGTAACACAAATTTAAACCTCTATCTTCTAACCAAACTTCAGTGAAAGCTGAGTAGTTCACGCATGTTTTACCCTGGCTGAACAAACTCCAAACATGAAGAGAATGTACCTCTTCTCTGTGCCAGGGCTGGCATGGGATGGCAACAGAAACCACATGTAGGAATCCTGCGCCTGTGGGATATGTGCACAAATGGTGCAGCCTTCAACCAGTCATTTGAGGGACACCCGGCCTTTGCCTTCTATTCCTGGTCCAAACACTCTCTACATTCAATAAATTACTAAGTCCCAGGCAGGCATTTGGCACAATGATTACGATGCTCTTTGGGAGACCTACATCCCATCGGTGCACCTGGGTTTGAGTCCTAGCTCTGCTTCTCATTTCAGCTCCCTGCTAATGTGCATCCTGGGAAGTAGGAGGTGATGGATCATGTGACTGCATCCCTGCTACCCACATGGGAGGCCTGGACTGATTTCTGGACTCCTGGATTCAGCCTGGTCCAGCCCTGGCTGTTGATCTGCGGAGTGAACAAGTGGATGCAAGATCTCTGTCTGTCCTTTACACTCTGTCTCTCTCCCTATAAAATAAAAAATAATTTTCTAAGTTCTGTAAATACCTCTTAGAGTCCATTCTAATCCCTTCTTGGCTCTCTCTCCTCACTGCTGCTACATCGTCCCTTGCCTGGAAGGGGGTTACCAGTAGTGGTCTCCATCCCCTGAGTCCCACTCTCTGGACATCCCTATGCACAGTGCAGGCGTCAGAGTGAGAGTTCTAAAATACAGATCTGACTGCATTCTCTTAAAACATTTCACAGCTTGTGAAACATTCACCCATCTTTAGGATGAACCAGTCCTTCCTGCATCTGTGGCTGTGTCCAGCTGAAGGATTTGTCAAAGGATCCCTCGAAGGGTAATCAGGGATCTTGTGTTTTGCTCCTGGAGGCTGCTGTCTCAAGTGAGATTTCTGAGGAAGAGCTCCTCATCCTTCCCCAAATGCTGGGGCCTGTCCTCAGAGCATCCTGGGAGGATACAAGTACAGTCAAGGCCTACTTACTTCTTAATGCAGTGAAAAAATAAACAGATGGGGAGAGGAGGTAGACTACATTCCCCCATCCATGCTCCAAGCATCTAGTATACACCTAGAAAAAAAATTTGAAGACGATTGCAGCTGCCTAAACTTCTATTCCAGTCCATCTGGAAACCCTACCATGGAGAGGGGGTTAACCTGAGTAGTCTTACCCATGACCTCTGATAGTCCATAGGTGGGCTTTGAAGAATCTTTGTACCTGTGTAGAGCTGCTGGGGGAGGGGGTGCCTCTACATTATATTCTAACACTCAGAATGGTTAAAAGATGGTATGGAGTTCTGCTTTTCAAACTGTAAGTTCATTTTCAGAAGCACATTTCATTAAACATTCATTTGTTTGCACAGGCGATACATTTAAAGATATATCAGTATGATTTTGGAAAATGGAATTAAAAGATAAATTTACTTGGGTGCAAAAAATTTGAAACCCATGCTTATGAAGGGTCTCCAAAAAGGTCATGGAAATGTGTATTGTGAAAAAATCATGCATGGCTTTCAAAAATGCCTGTACCAAAATAAACTTACTTTTGAACAGCAATTTCACTGAATTTTGTAAACTACCCTTATATATCTGTTACACAGATATATATTCAGTTCAATCTACTAGGTACCTTCCCCAGATATTCTCAAGTAGTACAAATTACTTGTATCTACTGATGCATCTTGCTGAGGATATGTGCCTGGAAAAATATCCTCCAGTGGCAAAACATCCAGGATATAAAACTTAGGAGCTCTTCAGAACCACGTGGAAAATGCCAGTCTATAGGGAGAAAGAGGAGGGATCTGACCCAGAAAGAGCAAAAGTGAACATGGCAAGAAAGTCCTGGCAGAAAGTAAGCACCTGGATCTTATTACCCATAAGATCTCACTGTTCTGTTCTTCCTGCTGCTCAGTTGTCCAATTCTTCCTTGGGTTTCATGAGTTCTTCTTGCCATCTTCAGTTAAATTTTCCTTTTTAAGCATACTACCTAACATAAAACTGTACTTGTCTAGGAAGTCGAACAAGTAATATTCTCCTTACATTACTGAGAAATTAAGCTCTGAGCAGCCATCCAACAGGGCACTGCTTTACAGCTCCAATGCACCTAGTTACCTACACTGCCCTCCAAATTTCATTAATGGATCTTTGAAGCTGGGTCAGATACTGGTTAGTGCCAAGTGCTCAGGCAGCCTGACTGAGAGGGAAGCCAATGGCACAAACAAAGAACACCTAGCTCCAATTCTATGGCCAACTGTTTAGAGAAGTGGAGATGAGCATTCTTTGACCCTGCACGTGATTCTCTTCCCTGGCTGTAGAAAAGGAAAACAGCTGAGGTGTCCAAGAAATAGATCTGCATGAATAGTAATGAGTACCTTGTCTGACTTCCAGCTCCTTAAATGGAGTCCAGCCACAAGCTAGGTGCTGAGCTATTTCTGAACTTCTGTAAAGCTGGCACATAGGATTTGCAGAGTTGTCCATTTAATACAAAATATTTACTACTAACAATACTACTAGTAATAATAGGGTAAATAACTCTCATGCTAAAGAATTATAAGCTCAACTTCATAATAACCCTTTGGGTCATTTTTAATAAGTTCATTTGATGGCAAAAATCTTCCTGGAAGTATAGGTTATGATTATGTGACTTTTACCAAGTATAACCAAGGTTTTCTATTTAGTTTGTGCTTGGTACTTGCTGATGTTGGTTAGTGAGCCTTGAAAACACAGACGCAGTTATTACTGAACTGTGTCATGGAGACATGTGAAAGATTTCTGAGCTCACACTACTCTTGTTTCCCTTACAGATACTAAGGCTGACTGCAGGCCAGCTGTCTTGCATATTGCTCCTCTTGCTCCTCTCAATCACCACTTTGACATTATTTTGCCAAGCACTTTGTAGACATTGCAATGGTTCAACTGTCTAGCTAGCCTACAGTCTGGCAAAAGAGGAAACATCTGAGCTCTGTCTTAGACGACGTCTGCCTTTTTCTCACCTGTGAATCTTCCATGTAACCAGGGAACTTGTTTTGATGAAGAGTATGACTGTAAACAGTGCTTAACTCACTTCTGATGACTTTATACCCCTCCTGAGAAAAGTGCAACACAAAGCATTTAATATGTCTCCCACTATTTACGTTTAAATTTTTGAAAACACAGAGATACCAGTTTTGGTAGAGGGAATACAAATGTAGTATTTCCAAGTGAATATGAGTAAAACAGATCTGCATGTGAACTCTGGCTTTACTACTACTAGGTAATTACATGGCCATGAAAAAGCTAATTAACATCTTCCAATACCATTATCTTCATCCTTAAAATAGGGATAATAAAAATATTTGTGTTGAATTTTGCTAGGATAAAATGAAATAATGTATCTCTAAATTATAAATCATTCTGATTATTAGCAAGCATGTAAGGAAATCTCTGCCTTTATATTTGTATTTTGCTCTTCATATACTGAATGAAAACATTGGAACATTCTTTGCTGCATGGCGGAGTACTACCCATACAATTTCTTCTCAAATGTAATAGTTCCAGCTCTGCTCAACTATGAACATCATAGTGATCAATGGCTTCCGGGAGCTGTATTAGTGAGCTATATTCAAATAGCAGTCAAAAGTCACCAGTCTTTTACCAATTTCCTGAATTCAGATAAATCTGTAAAACTGAATTAAAATTTTGTTAAATAGCTCTCACTACTTTTTAGTTTTTCATTGCACACAGCATCAGAGTTGTAATTGGACTCTTTCATGCTGAGAAGCTGATTCAATCAATAAGAGAATTATAGATAGGTATGTGACATAGAAAGCATCACAAATATATGAGCATTCTGTGTCAATGCTAAGAAGCTTTAAATGGGTAAAAGTAGGAGCAAAGTACAAAATATTAGAGAAAAAGGTGACTGGCTAATACTATATAGCCTTGAAACTGAAATATAGGATGGCACGTGTGGCATTACTGCAATAACACGTGTGCTTCAGATTTCTGACAAGCAAGATGAGCAGTAAATGGAGTTTAGGAGCAATCCAAAGGCTGCTGGAATGCTCAAGGCAGGAAGTCAAGAAACCTGGATGGCTGTGGTGCTGAAAGCAGCCAAGAAGAGAGGTGGATAGAAGCAATAATACAAGTGTGAAGGCTAAATCGGTAGGAAACAAAAATTGATGTATAATTGATAGGACCAATATGACTTTCAAGTGTCACACCATGATTCATGAGACACTGTTGATCTGGAAAGTTTGAGAGGAGATTCCTTTATATTTATATTTGCACTGTTGTTATTGTTTTTGTTGCCTATGTCTTCATTTGTGGAGATGGGCAGAAAGCAAAAACAAGAATGAGATCCAGAGGGCCAGAGTTGTAGCACAGAAGGTAAAGCCACAACCTGTGATGCTGGCACCCTATATGGGTGCTGGTTCTAGTCCAGGCTGCTCCACTTCCAATCCAGCTCCCTGATAATGCACCTGGGAAAGCAGAGGAGGATGGCCCAAATGCCTGGGACCCTGCACCCACATGAGAGACCCAGAGGAAGCTCCAGCCCTGTCCGTTGTGGGCACTTGAGGAGTGAACCAGAAGATGGAAAATCTCTCTGTGTGTGTCTCTCCTTCTCTATCTCAGTAACTCTGCAAATTTAGAAAAGCCTCACAAAAGTATTTTTAAAAATATTGGGACTAGCATTGTGGCATAGTAGTTTGGAACTCCATCTGCAACACCAGCATCCCATATGGGTGCCGGTTCAAAACCCAGCTGCTCCACTTAAAATCCAGCTCCCTGCTCATGTGCCTAGGAGGGCAATGGAGTATGAACCAAATCCTGGGAACCCCTGCACCCACACGGGAGACTGGGAGAAGGCTCCATGCTCCTGGCTTTGGCATGGCCCAGCCCTGACTGTTGCAGCTATTTGGGGAGTGAGCCAGTGGATGAAGTGTCTCTCTCTCCTTCTCTTTCTCTAATACTGCTTTTCAAATAAATAAAAACAAATATTTATATATATGCACCAAAATTTAAAAATGGAAGTGAATGAATCAATTAAATAGTTAATTAGATATAGCTAAACAAACAATTTGTGAATAGAAATAGGCCTTAGGAAGGGACCACTTCTGTGAATGAAAATAGTGATAACAAAGATTATAACAAACACGTAAGCATAGCTTCTCCTCTAACCTTTCCCAGTAGCATTTGGGTATAAAAGTCATTCCCTTGATATTGTAGCTGCATTAAAGTTATGATCAGTGTACAAAAAATGCCATTATGACATCTAAAATCCAAAGATCTTTTCTAAGAATTCAGAAAATATTGTCTCAAATAAATTTGGTGTTTTGGTTTTCAACTCAGTATTGTGCTTCCCTACTGTATGCTTTGTCTTTAAGGACAAACTTAGAAAGAGGGAGATATGGAGAAAAGATATGAATGGAATCCATATAGTTCTGTTTCTTTGCCATTGGATCATTAGACCATAGGTCTACAACTTGAAGCCTCTTTGCAAATGGGACCTCCCTCCCTCCTTTCCCTCCTTCCTCATTTCCTTCTGGCCCCCTTCTTCCCTTCCATCACTCCTTTTCCCTCTCTTTCCTCCCTTCCCTCCTTTCTTCTTCAGTTCTTCCTCATGTGTTTGCCTTTCAGACCTCCAATCTCTGGTCTGCTCACCCAACTACAAAGCATAAACTGAATCCTGCTTTCACATGTATGACACATGTAATCACTCATGTCATCCCAAAATCATTTTCTTCCTTAAGTGTCTCTATTTTATCAGGCCACATCAATGTTTCCCAAAATAGATCCTGGGAGAATTCAAGTAGCCCCAAAAGCATACTTGCCTAGTAAATACATTAAACAGAAGGTAGATTGCAATAGGTCATTGTACATCATTGCTTGTAAACAATTCAATTATAAATTGATGTTATATTGAAATGGATCAGCATTAACATACATTAAAGTATCAATTTAAATCCAGACAAAAATTTAAGTAAAATCAATTATCTGAAATGGAAATTTATAACAATAAATTTTCAAAGCAGTAAGAATGCTTAGAGCCTTGTTTGCTTGCCTGTTTAATAAAGTCTTTTTCATGAAAATTCAAGAAAAATAAAAGACTAACATTTGAGCTTCAGACAGGTTTAGTTTGCTAGTACTTGGGTGAGTCTGGATTTGTTTGCAGCCCCTAGGGGTTCAAGGTTCAGGTTCCATGGGTCCAAGAGATGTCGGGGCCAAAAGAGCCTCCCCAGAAAGAACACTCTGGAGGCCGAGCTGGTGAACCACACGAGCCCTGGAGCCAAGTCTCAGCACTGAGTCTCCCTTCTGACTGAAAGAAAAGATCAAGAAAACAAACAAGAAGAGACCTTCACTGAACCCCTGTAGAACTGGGTGAAGATGGGGGCATTGCTACTTTCTTTGGAGTCTTTGTTTCAGGGTTCTCTGCTGGGGGACGATGCTAGATACTTTCCTTGTGTTCACATACTCCTGGAGGGGACTATGCTAGATACTTTCCTTGTGTTCACTTACTCCTGGCCCCTGCTGTTCAATCCAGGAGAGGTGAGGTCCCACCCAGAGAAACAGTGTTTGCTTTTGATACAACCATTCAAGCTTGGGGAAAGAAATGAAAAGGGTGAAGAAAGCCTAGGAAAGTATGTGCTAAAGGAGTAAGAATACACCACAGTAAGAATTTAAAATGTGAGAAGTGAAACTCAAGAAGATGGCAGAGGGACTGAGAAGCAGAAGAGTTTGTGCCCTCGTGATTAAACCAAAAATAAAGAAAACCAGTTGTACAGACATGGACACTAGTCCTTCTGCTACTCATCATGAATACTGGGGTTTAACCTGGTCACCGCTGTCCCAGGCCTGTGCAGGGCTCCAGCCAAGCTCTTGTTCAAGCAGGTGAACAAGCCATATTCATTCAAGAAGAAGCTTCATGGACACTGCTGCAGCCCACATATATTTTATTAATGCTTCATTTTCATTTCCATGATTGTGAAAAAAATACAGTATGTTTCTTTGAAGAAAATATCTAAGATATATAAAGTAAAATAGTATTTACAATACCTAAATTAAGACCATTTTGCAAAAACACTTATTCTTTTAAAATTACATATGAATGAATGAACAAAGAAGTAAACAAAGCAACACCTCTAAGATACATATCAGGAAATGGATGACTTTATTTCATGGAGTTTCAGATTGAGTCAGGCAAACAGAATTGTAGATTTCTATGTTTGCCATGACTCAACGTACAGCTTTGGGAAAGCCTTGTAATTTCCCCATACTTCAGTTTCTCACCTTATAAAAGGAGTATACTGCTTGAAATTCAATTCCCTCTCAGCAGTGAAAGTTTTGATTCAACATTTATAAAACGATTTTTTAGCTTCCCTGATTAATAGGCAAAATACCTTGGCAGTTGTATAATACACTTTCCAAAAAAATATAAAGGTAACTGTTTGAATTTGATGTAAAATAATACTTTGCTTGAGAAACAAATATCAGTCATATTTATTACTGCTCCATTCCATTTGCTAAGTCATAAAAATTACTTCTAACAGAAAAAGGGTCAAATTAATATTCAAGCCGGCTGAAGCGTTGTCATCGTGGGGCTTGCCTGCCGTGGGGGAGGAGTGCTGTTTTGCTTTGCCAGGCTACCCCACATGTTTATATGGCAAAGTCAGGAATGCCGGGTAGTGGTTTTGAAGGCCTCTAGCGTATTCGCTGGTTTCTGGCATTCTAATGCACTCTACTCTTATAACCATAAAAGTACTCTTGAGTGCTTCTGGAAATATATAACAAATCCTTAATCAATTTAAGAGTGTTTTAACTGCATACATGAAATTTCTTGGGAGGAAAATGTTAGCTATTCTACACACATATAGTACTTAAGTTAGCAAGAGAGTTCCTTCTCAAAGGCACAGAGCAGTCTCCCCATAGTAATATAATTTTCAGTTTTATGTGCGTAAGTCCTATTGAATCCCTTAGAATAACAGGAAATTCTGCAGGAAAAAAACCCACAAAAATTGATAGCCATATTTATTGAATGCTGGAGGGATATGTTAGTTATTTTGAGCTGAATTACTCTTTAAAGACACTAGACAACAATTGGAATCACTAGCTAACAGAATCTAAATTAACCTTAATTAATCTTAATTAACCAAAACATTCTGGAGAATGAATTTTCTACATACACGAATCTAGCAATAAAGCCAACAGATTGATTTAATTCACTTAAAAATTGATGTATCACGTTATGTTAGCCAGGACTAAAGGAGCAAATTTTCTGGATTTTTACCCAGAAATGTTTTGAACTTTATTTTTCACATTAAAAATATAATTTTTTTCAGACTCACAGAATAATAAGTAATATGATACAGTTAATGTTTTGATACACAGTAATATCTATCAACACATTCAAAATGGAGTAATCTCATATCAATAAAATGTCTGTACATTTATGTCTCAAAAAGCTATAGTAATATATAAAATAATATATGCATAAGATGCTTAGAATGGCACCTAAAGCAGAATAGGCTCTTAATAGAATAGTGTATAATTCTTCCTAAGCTCTCATCAATCATGTCATCAATTATATTGACCATACCAGAGTCATAGGCATTTCTCCTAATCATTCTCTTTTTAATTTGTTTTATTGAGAGAGAGAGAGAGAGACAGAGACAGAGACAGAGACAGAGAGAGGGAAAAAGAGAGAAATATTCCCTTCTGTTGCCTGACTCTCCAAATGCTTGCAACAGCAAGAGCTGGGACAGGCTGGAGCCAGTACACTGGAATTCAACTGAGATTATCAAATGGGTGGCAGGGATCCAAACACTTGAAACATCACTGGACCCTCCCAGTGTGCGTATTAGCAGGAAGTTGGCATTAAAAGTGGAGCTGGGACTTGAACCCACTTTGATTTGGGATGCAGACTTCCCAAGTGGCATTTTTTAATTGATTTATTTATTTGAAATTCAGAATTACACAGAGAGAGACACACACACATACAGAGAGAGAAGGATCTTCCATCTGCTGGTTCACTCCCTAAATGGTCACAATGACCAGGGCTGGGCCAGGCCAAAGCCAGGAGCCAGGAGCTTCTTCTGGGTCTTCCACTTGGAAACAGGGGCCAAAGCACTTGAGCCATATTCCACTGCTTTTCCCAGGGCATTACCAGGGAGCTGGATTGGAAGTGGGGCAGCCAGGACTCCAACTGGCACCCATATGAGATGCCAGCATCATAGGCAGTTGCTTTACCCTGTATGCCATAGCACCAGTCCCCCACTTGGTATCTTAGCCACTGCACTGAATGCCCACTCCTCTCATAATAAGTCTAAAAAATATTTTATGAAGCTAAGAGAAGCATGTAGTAAGTATGACATACACTGATTCACTTCTTCCTACCAATTAGGAACTATAAATATAAATAATGGTAATCCAAATACCTTAATAATAATTCATAAGTGAGAAAGTAACCATATATGTTACACAGATTTTTTTAGGTATGTAGTTAACAGAATTATTTATGATAATCAGCATCTTCCAATTAGTGTACAGTTATCAAAGAATATACTACTATAAACATTCTTATTCACCAGAGAACAATTAATTACAATGTTCAAGGAATCAGAAATTTTTGTATTGGTTTTTATGGGAAAAAGAATATCACTTTATTGATATAAAGTGTTACAATCTTTTTGACACATATTGTGGTAGCCATTAAGCAAAATGCACATACACTTTCACTTATTAATCCCAACTCTACAGTTTTGCTGACAAGAAGTTTTGCAAGGGTGAAAAGGGATACAAAAAATATCATCATTCTAATCTGCTTTGTAATAGCAAAAACCTGGAAGCAACTTAAACATATACCAAGAGGGGAACAGTGAAAATATGAAACACATGCATACACTGAAGTATCCCCCAAATTTCTGTATTGACGTGGGAAAATATTCAAGCTTCAGAAGATCAAAAGCAAGTTTGAAGAAAATCAATCAATGATCCTATTTGGGGTTAAGTAAAGTAAGAGTGAGCTTTTGATACAGAAGTAACAAACCACTCTGGACATCCAAATCCCTCACTGTTGTGTCTAGGGCTGAGTCTCAGCTCTGCTTCTGATACCAGTTTCCTGCTAATGTGCACTCTGGGAGCCAGCAACAAAGGCTTAAGTACTTGGGTCCCTGCCACCCACGTGGAAGACCCAGACTGAATTCCAGACTCCTAGCTTGGCCTGGCCCAGCCTTGGCTGTTGAGGGTATTTGAGGGGTGAACTACTGAAAGGAAGATCTCTGTATCTCACTGTCTCTCTGCCTTTCAAATAATTGTTAAAATCTTTAATAAAAACTTAAAACTAAAAAATTACAGCCTTATAAACTTCTTACATTTATACATGTAGAAAAAAATGGCTGACATGATGACACGAAACATACCAAAGTAAAATCTACACTAATTAGTGGAGAAAATGGAGAAAACCATCTTTTATTTTATATATATACCTGCATTTTTTAACTTCTTAATGGAGTATAACACACACTCAACTGACAACATAATTCAAAGTTGACAGGTTATGAAATTTTATTGAATAAGACATCTGCATATCACCAGCAACCAAACCAAAACTATCATTATCACCAAGCCAGAAGCCTCTCTCCTGCCACTTCCAAGTCATCATCTCAAAGGCAATCCCACTTAGCTGATTTAATAGTTACACAATGCAAGAATTACTTGTTTGAAAAGACTGAATTAAAATTTAAAAAAAAACTTGCTCTAGCAACGTGTTTCCTTTTTTAATATCAAAAACATTTGGGAATTTATTCAAAGAAATCAGTTCAAAAGACACACTGAGACTATACAGTGGGGCAGGGGCTAAAGCAAGTGTCATCTTTCCTGCATGAACTCTGTTGTCCCTTAGCTTAACTCCATGAAGCAGGCACAGAAAATCTGAAATGCTCCGAAATCCAAAAATGTTTAAGTGCTGACATGACATTATAAATGGAAAATTCTGCACCATGAAAAGTTGCTATTTGAACCACATATAAAATTGCCTTCACACCATGTTTATAAAGTGTATGAGAAACACAAATGAATTTGTATTCAGCATTAAGTGCCTTCCCCAAGAATCCCATATACATATTCAGGTATGCCAAAATCTGGAAAGAAATCTGAAACCCGAAATCCTTCTGATCCCAAGTTAAATATGATCATTCCCCATAGTTCCATACTTTAACTACAGCTTAGTGAATAACGTGCCCGTGGTTACACACTGATGAATGGCAGAGCCCGGATATACACAAAGATGGTCTGATTCCAGGTTTCTGTAACTCTTTGTCAAACACAAAAATAAAGACAACAATGCACAAACTTGAGAGCAATGAAGTGTCTCCAAGCAAGGGACTACTTCTTCACTTCATTTTGAGTTAACAATTGCAGGTCACACAACACAGGATGTCATTTGCAAAATGGAAGAGGCTGGCTTTGGCTTCTGATCTGACTCCGCGGTAAATAATGAGACCTACCAAGATAGAGAGCAAATATGTTTCATCATGATGTAGGGAAGTCATGTCCTACATTCAAAGTGATTCATACAAGGAAACAAACCACAATTTTTGAAACTATGGGAAACAATAATCTTAATTTTTTGTTATTTTTGGACATAGGAAGAGTGACACTCCCCCCCCCCCCCCCAAATAAGCAAGTTGGTGGTTTTGAAGGATCTTGCTCATCTTTGTGTGGAAAACGCCTGAAAACAAACCACTAGAAACCAAACAAAAGTTGTTCCTTCCTCCATCCTGTCTGTGAAAAGACTTCATTTCTCTCACGTATCCTTTTCAGATACATCTGGGATTTTTGGTCCCACATTTGAAACACTGTCACAACTACAGAACATGCTTTCCCTCTAATAAAATCCATAATTCTGAGAGCTACAAATTCTTCCAAATAACATAAACTTTATCTCGGCAGAAAGCAACCAAAGAGGCCAAACTGTGTTTCTAGGGAAAACTCGGAGTATGAAGTCCATAAACCTCAACTAGAAACCTGTCTTTTCAATTTCGGTTGATTTAAGATACTGGCTTGTGCTGAACATATTCTTTTTCTTTCATTAGAAATTCAGTAATACTTTGGGATAAATGAAACTTGAAATAAGTTAGAATAGAAAAAGAACCAATAAGTCGGTTTCCATGGACATAAGCAAAAGAGAATCAGTTTTCCAAACTATTAATGGGATTTGTTCTTTGTAAACATCTGGCTATAGACCAATATCCTTTTGAAGATATGCATGGAACATGTGGTTACTTAATTCTCATCCATATTCCCAGGCGCCAGGGCTATGGGAGGGAAGAGAGTATCTCTGCCCTCAGTGAGCTCAGAATCTCTCTAGAAGACAAAGTCACAAATCATTATCCCCAACACAATGTACCATTATATTAATAGCCCAAATACAATGCTATGTGATTACACCAAGAAGAAAGAATTAATTCTGCCTGAGCCTAGGGGGAGACTTCCCAGAGGAGGTGACATTTGAGCTAAGCCTTGAAAGATGAGTAGTTTTTTTTTTTTTTTTTGGTCCAGGTAGGCAGCCAAAGAGTAAGAGGCAAGTAGGGTAAGAGAGTTGGGGCAATGGAAGAGGGGGGTGTGAGAATATCCCAGGGAGAGAAAAGGAAGTGCCTGATTGCATTTTATGCCAAAAAGCATTTGTAAAAATTGGTAAGGCTCACCACGTTAGGGACCCTGTACAAAGAATCAACCCGAGGAAGCAGGTATGTGATGTGAATATTCTGAGGGAGTCCCCTGATGTATGAACCTGGGGAGTGTTCATTTGGAAAAACAGAACCTCTGGCTTTTTTTGGCTGTTCTCCAGGGGCTAAAAGACTACCAGGCTGCCTGTTCAATGTCTGGCATAAAGGACCTAGATGGGCCTGAGCTTTGTTGTGCCTTCTTTGGGTTTCCTGTCAATGCATGGAGCAGGGCCCTCATGCACTGTCTGAAGACTCACAGTTTAAGCCTCTGACTTAAACCTCTCACCCCGCTACTCCCCTGGAAGATCCCCCACTTGTCATTGGGCTGCCAAGTGACCACTTCATCTCCTTGCCAAAAAGTGGCTGTGGAGGGTCCTTTTTATTTTAGGAGTCATAAAGACATTTTAGTCACAAAGAGTGTGCTATATCTGCAAAGACTTTCTTCCCCAAAAATGCATTTTAAATATTAAAGCATAAATAATAAAAGAGGAGAAAGGTGGGGGGTCGAGGGGATAGGGGTGTGAGAATATCCCAGGGAGAGAAAAGGAAGTGTCTGATTGCATTATGTGCCCAAAAGCATTTGTAAACATTGTAAAGGGAGAGAGAGAGACAGAAAAAAAAAATCTTGCACCTGCCTACTTGAGCATCAGTTAGGAAATGATGTGAAAACTCTAGGACACTCTGCATCCAGGCAAGATTACTTGCCTAATACAATGAAAATAAAGCCACTAAATTAGACAATGCATATGCACAGAATTTCAAGCATCACAGAGCTTATAGGAATTGGTCTAACACATCCATATTAATGTTTCAAATTTAAAAGTAATTTCACATGCAACTCAAAACTCAAGTGAGTAAAGTTATGCTCCCTAACTTTACATTTAACACTATGTGTTCCCACTTTGTTCCTTTCAAGTAATTTTCAAAACATTTTTCATACACATCTACACCAGACAGGTTGGTAATCAGAAATTTACTTAAAATTAGTTGCACATTAATTCACAGACATGATGTATATGTCAACAATAAACCTACAGAATTAGAACATTAAATCTAGGATTTGGTAATTCATTCAGACAGTATTTATTTTTGTTTTTATTTATTTACATTTTATTTGAAAGGCGGGGAGATACAGAGAAAAAGACACAGAAGATATTCCATCTTGTAGTTCACTCCCCAAATATCTACCATTAGCCAGGACTGGGCAAGGCTGAAGCCAGGAGCCCAGAATTCAAGCTGGGTCTCAAATGTGGATGACAACTACCAGAGTACATAAAGCATCATTTGCTTCCTCCCAGGGTACATATTAGTAGGAAACTGGGTAGAAACCAGAGAAGCCAAGACTGGAACCAGGCATTCCCACATAAGAGGCACAGGTGTCCCAAGCAGAGTCTTAATGTACCAAATACCTACTCCTAAAAAGAATTTTCCTGTGCAGTATTTTCAGCTTTACTTTCTTTAAGTTGTACAAATGTTATTAAACTTAAGATCCTGAACTTGAGATACAAAATGAAAAGCAAGACTAAATAAAGTGTTTCTCATCACTGAGTATTTACTCATGGCAAAGGACAGAACATTGTCATTATTTAAAATGTCATCCCATCTACTAACAAATAATAGCAAAAAATAATAGGAAGCACAGGCATACAGGTATTTATAGCCTGCCTTCTCTCCCATGTATTCTGTCCCCTTTCCTCATATATTATTTTCAAAATAGGAAATTATGCAGAAGGTGGCTAATAGTTTTAAAATTTAAAGTCTTTACTGTAGGCCAGTGCCGCGGCTCACTAGGCTAATCCTCCATCTGCGGCACCGGCACACCGGGTTCTAGTCCCGGTCAGGGCGCCGGATTCTGTCCCGGTCGCTCATCTTCCGGTCCAGCTCTCTGCTGTGGCCTGGGAAGGCAGTGGAGGATGGCCCAAGTGCTCGGGCACTGCACCCGCATGGAATACCAGGAGAAGCACCCGGCTCCTGGCTTCGGATCAGCACAGTACGCCAGCTGCAGCGGCCATTGGGGGGTGAACCAACGGAAAAGGAAGACCTTTCTCTCTGTCTCTCTCTCTCACTATCCACTCTGCTTGGAAAAAAAAAAAAAAAAAGTCTTTACTGTGTAAAACTAATCTATCAAGACAGACCAATGAGAACTGTTTGACTGTGTGTAAACTTGAGAGAAATGTACTAGGATTCTCCACACTTCGCTGGAAACAGAACAATCCCCTTTATGCACAGGCCTGTTATTTTTCTTACTATATCAAATGATAGGAAGATCCACTTTGTTATGGGCTCTTAACTGCAAGCAACTGTGGTCCCAGAGAACACCTGACTACTGGGAGACACTGTAATTACTCATGGAAGCAAAGTCTAGTGGCATCTTGTGGGTAGAAGGCAAGGATGTTGCCAAATACCCCAAAATGCACAACGCAGCACCCATACCTCCAATTTTCAGCCCCAAATGTCAATTATTAGAGCTTGAGAAGCAATTTTTTAAAAATCTCTGCAAAAGTCAAAATCGTAGCAATATCTGAAGTTATTTTTTAAAAAGTTTAATTGAGTTCATCAAGCCCACTGACAACTGAAAAGTATACAAATTCTTATAACTGGTACTTCAGGCAAGTGACAAGAAACCAGGCAAATTTAAATACTGTCAAATAAGTGCCACAACAGATTGGGCTTACAATTGCTAAGATGATCCCAGAGTAACAAATTTGTTCCTGGGTCATTGAAGACTCAATTTATGGTTTCCAAAGGGATTTTCAGCTCTAAAAGTCGCTGGAACATTTTGAGTTATCTACCAAATGGCACACAGTTATAACCATAACTATTTCAAGTCACCATTCTATCTGTGGGGCACAAGTCTAAATTACTACACCTGTCCAGGACCTCCCCATGGATGCTCAAGTCTCTTACATGCCTTTAAAATGATGGAGTATTTGCATGTAACCCACGCACACCCTCCAAACATCTTAAGTCATCTCCAGATGATTTGTAATACCTAATGCAATGTAAGCACTATGTAAGCAGCTATGCTATCTTGTCCAGTTAGGAATAATAAGAAAAAATGTATCTATATGTTCAGCACAGGCACAAGTTTTTTTTTTCTTTCAAATATATGGTTAGTTGATCGTTGCATGGGGAATCTATGTAAACAGAGAGAAAACTTCACTTAGCTTTAGCACTATTCTAAATGCTTTGTCTACTCACCAAATTATCACCAGAATTTCATAAAGTTTGTTCTATCACACATGAGAAAACTGATGCAAAATGGTTTATGTATTGCTCTTGATGTTACAGAATCATTAGTGTCACAACTGGGATTTAAAGGCCAGTGCTGTGGCATAGCAGGCTAAGACCCCACCAGCAGCACCCACATCCCATATGGGTGCTGGTTCAAGTTCCGACTGCCCCTCTTCTGGTCCAGCTCTCTGCTTATGGCTTGAGAAAGCAGTGCAAGATGGTCTAAGTGCTTGGATCCCTGCATGGGAGACCCAGAAGAGGCTCCTGGCTTCAGATGGGCCCAGCTCTGACCTTTGTGGCCATCTAGGGAGTGAACCAGCAGATGGAAAACCTTTTCCTCTGTTTCTTCCTCTCTCTCTCTGTAACTCTACCTCTCAAATAAATAAATAAAATCTTTAACAACAATAACAACAACAACAAAAAGAACTAAGATTTAAACCCAAGCTGCCTGGCTCTATATCATTTGTACTATGATACTATAGAAAGAATTGAGTCCCACAGATTTCAAGTGCTTTGTAATACCCCGTATCTCCAGAGACTTCTGGATCCTTGGCTTATCCACTTGATCATTGACTTCCCAATGGCTGGAAATAAACACATATACAGGAGGCCTGGATTTGGAGCTGCAATTGCCCTGGGTGAACATAAGAAATTCCTGAGGTTGTTCTTGAGCTTGACATGCCTTGTAGCAGTCACTGCTCTTTCCACAATTCCCAGCTCACCCGACATCCCAAGCAAGGGATGCCCTGTGCCACCATTGCTTCTCTCATTCCCATGTCCTTTATTCATTCACTCAACAGGATTTTAGGTACCACCTACATATTATTTGTCAAGCAGTGTTCTGTGCCCTGGAGACAGAGAGATGACAAACACAGCTAATGCTTCCAGTAAATTCTCATTCCATAGCAAGATTTAGACAAATGCAACCTATTATGCTTCACTGCACCAAGCACCCTGCTAAAGGCTTTGGGAAAAATGAGAAGGAAACATACAACTCAACCTGTGAAGGTCACAGAAACTTGCTGGAAAAGGTTATATTTTGCCACTTAGGTCTTGAACAATGAAGTATAAAAGAAAATTATGGGGGCAGAGGGGCAATTTTCCACACAGGAAAATTGCATACACAAGGAAACAAAGTAGAAACCACCAAAGTGTTACAGTTTCCATATAGCTGATTAAGAAACTTTGTGAATGGGTGGTGAGAGATAAGAATGGCAACCTGGGCAAAGCTCTCAGTGTGCACCGTCTTTGTGGCCCTATTGAGAGGTCTGGAATTTGTTCAATAGGCCACATGGAATATTTTACAGAATGCCAAGGCTAAAAGAGATCTTATTTTAAAAAAACTGTGAACAAATGTGACTGAGCATCCTAAGGAGAGAGGGTGTTAGATCCAGCATGGTCCAGAATGGCTCCCTCCAGGAGAGCCAACAAAATGTAACAACTATACCTGCTATGACAAAGTTAACATTGTGACCAAATGGTAAGACAAGTGGCCCCCTAAAGGTAATGTGAATATCTAAGGACTGAACCTGTGATCTGCTGCTGGTGATTAACGCCATGAGCTAAGCAGTCCTTGGATATTGGTATATACACCAAAAGTCCCAAAGTTTCCTCAGGGTACAAAAAAATCTATTCATGCCACTCTGATTTTTGTATGTCTTCAGCAACATTAATAATGACAAGGCACTTAATAAGCATTTACAAAGTACCCAGAACTATGTTATGTACTTCCATGAATGAAGCCTTAAAATCTAAAGTCAACAATTATGTAGACAAAACAGACCTAAATTAAAATGCTTCCTGGGCAGGGTGGGTGTTTGGCCTAGCAGTTACAATGCTGGTGAAGGCACCAATTTCCTATCAAAGTGCTTCAGTTCCAGTCCCAGCTCTGCTCCCAATTCCAGCCTCCTATTTTTTTTAAAAGATTTTATTTATTTATTTGAGAGGTAGAGTTACAGACAGTGAGAGAGACAGAGAAAGGTCTTCCTTTCATTGGTTCACTCCCCAAATAGCCACAAAGGCCGGAGCTGTGCCGATCCAAAGCCAGGAGCCAGGAGCTTCTTCCTGGTCTCCTGTTCGGAGGCAAGGGCCTACAAACTTGGACCATATTCCACTCCTTTCCCAGGCCACAGCAGAGAGCTGGATTGGAAGAGGAGCAGCCGGGACTAGAACCGGCACCTATATGGGATGCTAGTGCCGCAGTCAGAGGATTAACCTACTGCGCCATGGTGCCAGCCCCCCAGCCTCCTATTAATGAGCACCTTGGAAGGCAGATGATGGCTCAAGTAATTGGGTACCTGGCATCCATATGGGAGAACCTGATTGTGTTCCTAGCTCCTAGCCTTGGCTTGACCCAGTCCTGGGTAGCCATTGTGGACATCTGGAGAATGAACCAGCTGATTGGGAGAGCTCTCTATCTCCCTCCCTCCCTCCCTCTCCCCATCAAACAATTAAAAAAAAATCTCCTGGGGCAACCCACAAAAAAATCAAATGGTAGGACCATCTTAACACCTAAAGTCCATGTAAAAGGTTTCAGTAGAAATGCTGTTTTTGACAAGTTCACATTCTTAAGTTACCTACCAGAAGTACAGTTCAGATTATTGAAAAATCTGCAAAAGGAAATCTGAATGTGACTTATCCACCTTGTCCTTAACTCTACCTGGAATTACTTGAGTCATGGTCATATATGAATATGCATTTGCATTCAAATACAGAAGTTTAAGTGAAAAGAATTATTTAATGCAGAGATCTGCTGACACCCAAAATCATTATCACTTTCAACATACTAGACACATTAAGTTAGAAATATTCAATCTCTTAATCAGAACATTCAGGTCTTTTCAAATCCTTTAACATTAGGGGGTTCAAAGTCAGGGGTGAAATGTAATGAATAGATCACTCCACTGGGTATACGCAGAGGTCTGTGAATTGTGTACATGACCTTTTCGAGAATAAGCCCTTCTCCTGGAATGCAGTATACCCACTAGATTAAGGCTAGAATTTCAAACTTAATGTTATTGCTTTTGTAAGTGGAATTAAACTTAATGGCATACGAATGTAAATTTTTATGATTTAATTGTAGCCTTTCACAAGAAATGTCCCTTTCATTTTAAAAGGAGAGGGGGAAAGGATAACAGAAACAGTAGCAATAATTTACATGGCAATCCAAAGTCAGATAAATCCTAAAGTCCTTTAGAGAGAAAAGACACTCTAAGAAAGCAAGCCCTACACACACAAGGTCTATGTACTTTACTCTGGTCTGCAACTATAGGTGGGGAATGTGCTGATCAGCTTTTACATTTTCAGTATTCATCTGAAGTAAAGCTGTACATTAGTTCATAAGTCTACACAAATTATAGGTATGAGGGGCAAGAGACGCACCTTTAAAAAAGATATTTTATGACATCTAGCATAGTAATGAAGATATCCACATTTCGTATCTGAGTACCTTGGTCGTATCTGAGTACCTTGGTTTGACTCCTGGTTCTACTCCCCATCCAGTTTCCTGCTAAAACACACCCTGAGAGGCAGCAGGTGATGGCTCAAGTCCTTGGGTCCCTGCCAATAATGTAGGAGATGTAGATCCTGGCTTCAGCCTGGCCCAGTCCCAACTGTTGCAGGCATTTGGGGAGTAAACTATTGCATAGAAGACCTCTGTCTGTCTGTCCACATGTCTGCCTTTCAAATAAATACAAATAAATAAAGAGTATTTTAAAAGAAAGACAGGAAGGGTAAGAGAGGAGTGTTGGTGAATAATTCTCAGGACATCCACATCCCGCTCCAGTCAGCGTAGTGGCTTTTTTTTTTTTTTTTTTTTTGCGAGTGGGTACACTGTCAGTTTTCATTTGAATAAAGGGTTCTTTATTTATAATAAATTAAAACTTCTTTCATGAAAAAGATAGTTTAAAATTTAAAAAAAAACAGGTTATTAACAGCAAAAAAATACTCAACTAGAGAAAATCTAAATAAAAGATCTAATAACCATATAAATTGAAAGTATTTCCAGAATAAGGATGACACTTCTATAAGTCCTATAAACACTCTTTTTTTTTTATTTTTTTTTATTTTTATTTATTTTTTTTTTTTTTGACAGGCAGAGTGGACAGTGAGAGAGAGAGAGACAGAGAGAAAGGTCTTCCTTTGCCGTTGGTTCACCCTCCAATGGCCGCCGCGGCCAGCGCGATGCGGCCGGCGCACCGCGCTGATCCGATGGCAGGAGCCAGGAGCCAGGTGCTTTTCCTGGTCTCCCATGGGGTGCAGGGCCCAAGCACCTGGGCCATCCTCCACTGCACTCCCGGGCCACAGCAGAGGGCTGGCCTGGAAGAGGGGCAACCGGGACAGAATCCGGCGCCCCGACCGGGACTAGAACCCGGTGTGCCGGCGCCGCTAGGCGGAGGATTAGCCTAGTGAGCCGCGGCGCCGGCCCCTATAAACACTCTTTAACTTCTTCTTGATTAATTGGTTCAAAGATTCAGGCTGAATACATAAAAACAAGGACACACAAAAAATAAAGTTGGTAACATCAACCAATAGACAAGGCTTCAAATGCAAAGGACAATTCTACATTAAGTGTTAAAGATATTTGGTCATAAATTCTTGAAAGACAGTTTTTCTCCAAATTCAGCATTTGCTGTCAAACTTCATGATTTTAGCTATTTAGACCCAACACTGGTTCATTCTTAATATATTTCTTTTAAAAATGTTTTTACTTCAATGCTTTATTTTGGCATTTTTAAAAACAATATTATCCATGAAATTGAAGGTTTAATATAAAATTTATCATTTTTCTAATGTCTACTTATCTTTACATAGCTAATAATCTAAAAATAAAGTGTCTGGGAACCATCTAAAAATGCTTCATGTATAACCACCAGTGGGAGACATTGCCTAGCACAACACTTAAGAGTAAGAGTGCTGGGTCGGGCAGGGAAGTTGGGACTGGCTCCACCCCACTGCACAACTGGGCCTCAGCTTTCTCTTCTGTAAAATGGAAATAATAAAAGTACATAACTTATAGCATGTATGATAAGATTAAAATTTGCTAATCTACATTAAATACTTAAAACAATATTTTATATAAAGTAAATTTTCAGTAAATGTTATCTAGGATATTATGACCATGATAATGGTTGATGATGATGCTGGTGATGACTCAGACAGCAAAAGTGCAACTATCCAAATATGAAGCTAATCATTTAACCTAGCGGCTAATATGCCCATGTTCCACAATGGAGGGCTTCCACCTCCAGCTTCTGACTCCAGCTTCCCGCTCATGCAAACTCTGGAAGCTGTGGTGACAGCTCAAATAATTAGGTTGCTGCCACTCATAAGGGAAACTAGAGTGCTTTCTAACTCCTACCTTTAGTCTCAGCCGAGCCCAAGTCATTACCAGCATTTGGGAGTGAACCAGCAGACGGGAGTGCTAGCTTTCTCTCTCTCCCTCTCTCTCTCTCTCTGTCTCTCTTCTTTTCCCTCTCTCTCTTCCTCTATCTGACTCTCAAATAAAATTTCCAAAAAAGGAAAGAAAATATACATAAAGGAATATAGTCTTAGATATGAAATTTCAAGATGGCTATTGTCTGTTGGTTTATTGCAACTTCATTTTGAAAATATTCAAATGTTCTAACAGCAATCAGACTTTGGTTAAAAAGTTAAATATAATAAAGCTACCACCTGTGGGAAAATACTTTAAAAATCCTAACATAATAATATAACTCTTTCATCCACAGTCCAAATGTACATTAAAATAAGTTCACTTACTGTATGTAAATAAAAGCTTTAAATAGAAATAGTGTTGATGATATTGCATTAAAGTATTCCATACAAGGAAAACATTAGAATTTTTAGCTTCTTAATATGTTGTCTTTCTTCATCAGCCATGCACTGAAATCTCAGGGTGAGAAAAGGGACAGACCAACCCTGAAAGGTTTCAAATATCAAACTATACTATTATGTCAGCGCCCTAAGATCAATTAGCGCCTTTCAATGACAGAAAAGGTTTCAGTGGGACTCCGAGGTGTGCACTCTGAAACTGGCTTAAACCACCATATAAATGTGGTTTTGATAACACAAAATGGTTTCTATTTTTAAATTAATCAGTTTCATCTCTTTTTCTGGACAAGGGAAGGGGGAAGAGGGGTGAGGATAGTGTTCATTTTCAGTATCTTTCTCCTAGTACAAACATGGGGTAGCAAACAGTAAGAATCACAAACTTCAAGAGTTAAATGACATATCACCAAGGCACACACTAATGTGCAGTGCCATGAGCAATATTAGGTGACAGTAATGTTTACAAAGTCTTCTAACCTCTTAAAAGCAATCAAAGTTAACATGTACTGCTTTAAAATATGTGACTCTTGTTTATTTTCATCCACTTAAGTTCAAACTAAATGACGCCAAATTTGGCTCCATGTACAATTTAATGAATATTCAGTGTCCCCCACATGCAAACATATCTAACTGCAAAATGCAGTATTGCACACGTGGCAACTAAATACCCCATTGCATCTCCCCCATTTCGAGGGCAAATGCTGAAAAAACATGTCGTTTCTCAGTTCACCAGGAAAAATTCATGAGAGAAGCAGGTACAGTGCAACGCCATCCCATTCCCCCTGGTGTTGATCTCCTTCACCTAGTAACCATTGTAATAAAATCTCCCAACTGTATTTTCGAACACAATTAGTTTAAGATACTCCACTGGGAGCCACATTATAAGCGTTTAACATATGTAAGAATAATATCCATTTGAAAAAGAAACTGTCAGGATTATATTCTCACTGAAAAAATAACAAGGTGTTTGAAAGAGGTTTGTTCAGTTCTTCAGTGAAAGGATTCAAAACCACTCCTACCTTTGATAACACACTTTTCTATTTATTTCTTAAATGAGTGATCTGAAATATTTACAACCAGACAGTACCTAATTTTAGGTTTTAAGTGCTTTAACAGCTCCATGAAATATGATCAGCAGCTGCAATACAGACTATGGTGAATAAACTCCTTATAAAGGGGGGCCTGTTTTTACTGAATGTTCAGTGTTCTTGCATTTACCTAATAGAAAAAATAAAGATAATGAACAAACATAATAAATACTTGCATTCTTAAATTACTTAATACTTCACTAAGTCTTGGAAGGGATTATGTCTCCTCTTGAATTCTGCATAAAAAGAGTTCAATTCCATTGGGTGAAATAAGTTTAATTTTGCTGTTTGAAAGATAGAATGTGAACTTTCCAACATCCTAAATTTTATAACAATAGTTATGTTTTCCTACCATTCTACCATTCTGAAAATTCTAGATATCTTAATTCTAGTGTGTAAATCTTTAAAATATGAAATATTGAGCCACATAAATATATTTTTAGACACGGCATCAGTCATTTGGAGCTTGCAACAGAGGTTGAAAACATGAAACTGGACACTTTATTTCCCGTGGCTATGTAAAATTTATTTACACCCCAAATCACAATATAAATAAAAAGGAAATTCTTAGGAATGGAGAACTTGCTCTTTTTTTTAACCTGAAGAGGTTATTTAAAAAGGAAAAATAAATTATAGCGAAATGAGAACCTATTCATCTCCCATTTTCCCCTCAAAAAAGAAACTTTCATGCAAAGACAATTTTCTCCCCTCCAGCTTCTATGAATTCTCTAGAATTCAGCATCTGTGTTTTTTTGAATAAGAATACTGATTGTTCTTGAATTGATGTCTTCGCATCCAAATCTTAGGGCTTTAAATTGTTTAAACTGGAACATATGACTTATATAAACATGATCTGTGACTACATACACATGAGAAATTGTTTTTCAAAATAAGATATTCAATTTCTAATAATCAATAAAATAAATATTAACAAAGAAAATTAAGTAAATCTTATTCCAGTTACAATTGTGGAAGAGTCTCTAGTTACGATGGCCTTAAAATGCTCTGGCACACCATTTTCAGGCACTTTACAAGAACAAACAGGCTTTCCAAATCCACATTGCTGTGAGTCCTTCACTTACTAAGGAAGGCCAGGACATATCCTTAATAATCAGAAAGGAACAGTTTTCAGCTAACCTAATTATGCTAATTAGAAAGCTGTTACTGTCAAAGGCTTTAACTTTCCTGTACAACCACTTCTAAAAATTGGTTTAACTTTGAATGACTTATAACTTTTAATCAGGTGGAACAAACTATTTCATGGTTTATAATAACAGTAAAAGCGGGTGTAGTTCTACGTGCACTCAGTACTGTGGCCAGAAGATTCAAGTTCTGACAATCTACTTCCACACAAAACAGTCTGTCTCTTGTTACTTCTGTGGTTTTTTTTTTTTAATTTCTTGGGGAGATATAATTTTTTAAAATATACAAACGTCTTTGAATGCAATCTCTTACAACGCATCCTACCACGTATCAAATATTTTGTTTTGGGATTCTCTTCCGGTCTCTTTTCTTAGTTTTTTGTTCTTCAGGTTTACACTTACCCAAACAAATTTTTTTCATGAAAAACAAAAAGTCGATCTTTCTGCTTATAAGCAAGCTCTCCTGGGGAAGGATTATCAAATTCAATTCTTGTCCCGAAGCGGTTTTAAAAATGAAAACAAAAACAATCCAATAAACAAAATATCATCGTCACCTTTCAATTCTGTCAGTCACTTAAGCCTACATGGAACTTTAGAAGCTGTGGATGGGGAACCCGCAGTGGCGAAAAACCCCCAGGACCCCCAGCTATGTCCCACAGGAGCCCGCACTGAAACCGACCAACGCCCGAGGGCGCAAAAAAGTGGCTGCAGAGGAGGCAAGGAACAAAATGCCATATTCGAGAAGATATATTTCGCTCCAACAATTACGTTGATCCCAGGGTGCCAAGCCAAAAGGGGTGAGGGAGAAAGAAAACTGTTAAGTATGAGCTCTTAATGTGAAACCTAACCTGTTGGTTCTCCTAGGTATCAGATTTTGGCAGTGTCTGTAATGACAGCCAGGAAAGCAAATTAATGGCCATCGGCCCACTGGGTTTGAACACGAGACTCCTGTTACCTCCTCACAGATCAAGCACACAACACACACGCACACGGAGGTGCTCCACGTGGAACCGCCCTGAAACCAAAACACACGCCCGGGCGCTATGCTGCACCTTCCTCCACTGCGCTCAGGGGGAGATGCATGAATGACTCTGCGGGCTCCGAGGTGGCAGGCCAACACCGCCCTCCCCGCACATTCCCTCCGCACGCGCAAACCCCCTGAGCCTTCAGAGCAAGAGGGAAGGAAGGGTGGTGGCGGCGAGGGGAGACACTGCTACCCCAGCTAGCCCAGAGACGGCGCAAATTAAACTGCGCTCGGGTTTCCTCACCGCTCCGCTGCGGGACTCGGTCCGCAAACTCCCTAACCGCCCAGAGCTGTGCCCTGTCTTGGCTACAAAGAAAGAAAAGTCTCCCAAGTGCTACCAAAGAAAGTCTGGGTTGCCGCGTGGGGCAGAGTAAAACGAGCACACCCGCCGCCCCCTCACAAACCCACTTCACGCTACAAAAGCGAACTGTGGCCAGTCCCACCGCCTCTTCAGCAGCAGCAAGCAGGCTTTGCAAAGAGAGAAAACCTGCTCTCCCCAACTAGGTCCCTGCGTTTGGAGAAGTTACAACTCCTCCAAGGCATCCTCGCCCCGAGCCAATGAACGCCTCTGACGAGACGCCTCTAAATTCACGGACCCTGGCAAACTGCAGGAGTTATTCGGTCCACGCCGCATTTAAAAAAAAAATATTAAAGATAGCCGCAATGTAACAGCCGGTCAGTGCCTGAACATAAGAGCATAAGCACTGAACACGCACCCGGCATCCTGAAAACCCAGGCGCCTGGGGCCCTCCACGGGACCCTGGGTCAGCATCCCCGCGCCTGGGCCATCTAGCGGGAAGGCGTCATCACAAAGTCATAAATGTCACGGGAAGGATGGAGGGGAGACCCCGGCGCGCGCGCCTCTGCGAGGCGGGGGCGGGGAGCAGGTAGGAGCCGCAGCGAACTCCGTTCCGCGCCGGCTTGTCGCAGCCCGGCTGGGGACAGGCCGGATCCGAAGGGAAACTTGGGGCGCGGGGGCGTCCTCCAGGACAGAGCGCGCCACTGCAGTCCGAGCTGTCCGGGCCCTCTGGCGTAGGACACCAAGCCTCGAGCGCCCTCGGGAACTCTGGCGCCCAGGCACCTTCCCGCGGCGCGTCCCTGGTCCCAGCGCTTCGGTACTCCCGGCGGAGCCGCGCGCACTCACGATGGAAAGTGTCCGAGGGCTCCGCCAAAATCCAGGCCCCCTGGGCTTCTAGAAGGAGGCTGGAAGAAAGGGGGGGGACACTCACCTCCCGTCTCCCAGACCGCCTCGAAGTCCCGAAGTTCAAGTGTGCGTCCCCGCTGCGGCTCGGTGCGTCGGTATTTATTCTCGTTCCTTCCAGTGTCGAAGTTTCCTCTTCGCGCTGTGCCTCTGGTGAAAACAGGACATCCCCTTCGGCCACCCCCCCAACAAATAGCGTACACAAGTGGGGGAGAAACGGGGCGGGGGAGAAGCCGGCTCCGAAGGGGGGAGGACAGGAGAGAGGAGCCAAAACCCCGCACTGACGACGCGGGGGGTAAAAGAGAAGAAAAAAGCTGAGGAGACTGCGCGCTCCGCCGCCGCACTCGTCACTCCAAGCGCTCCCCAAAGCCCTTTCCCCTTCTCGCAAGGAGCGACAACTTCACGCGGACAGGATGGAAGTTTTGCGCGGAAGCCGGGAGCGGCCGGAGCGTGCGCCGCGCGGCGGGCAGCCTCGCACTTGCGCGCGGAGTCGGAGGCGGGAGGGGGCGACGTCGCCGGAGGCCACTGCAGGCTCGGGCGGCCGCCGGGGTCGCAAGGGACGGCGGCGCGTGGGAGACTGAACGCTTTTTATTCGACCTCGGGTGACAGCCTGTTGACATCGTTTGAGGTCTCGCGTGGGGACCTCCCGGGGCCCCGCGGCCCTGGGCGTCCCGGGGTGGCGCCGCGATAATCTCCGCGCCGCCCCCACCCCGCCCCCACCCAGCCTGGCCAGGTCCTGTGCGGCCTCCCGCCTGAGGGGGAGGGACCGGTGGCCGAACTCCCCTCCCTGAGCGAAGGGACGCTGTCTGTCTGTCCCCACCTGCTTTGGGGGGCAGCCCCCTGGCGTTGCCAGTAACTCCCCCGCTACCCTATTGCCGGGTGTGGGCCACCGCGGGCCCCCTGCCGGCCTCCTTGCCACTTACCCCAGGGGAGCAACTGCAGGGACTTCACCTCTTGCAACAACGTGAAACAAAAACCAACCCACGCCAGACTGGGGCGCTTTCTGGGCCTGGAGGAAACACCCTTTTCCGTGGAGATGTGCGCCTTGAGGAGTAAGCAGTCTGCGGATAGGCTGTGCTGAGGAGGGCCTGGGCCCCTTCCAGGGCCGGGCGCAGGTATAGGCATCCCTCCCAGACGCCCAAAGGTCAGGCAGCAACGACTGACTTCCAAGGCGGCGTCAGAGCTGCCTCAGGCACATTGCTGAAATGACATTTCGTTTTGTGCCTTCTGCGCTCACATTATTAACCTACATAGGTTTTCGTGATCCATAGGCACGTGCGTGTAGGGGAACCAGGGCTATAGCAAAGTGTACAGCATCAGCAACCCGTGCATTTCTCATCCCTTTAGTCACCTCTTCCTAAAACCTACTGTCTATTTTAGCAGCATCCTTAATTGTCACATTGATAGTAAGTTTCGATTTACTGAGGATTTACTGAGTGTTGGTCTTATGGGTCACTTGCAGTCCGTTTGAGCTCATCTCATTTGCATGACCACCCTAGAAAGGTCGCCATTGTTAACCCTGTATTAAAGATGAGGGAACTGAAACCCCCAAAATCCAAGTAATGTTCCCAAAGACAAACCCAATGGTCTCCAGTCACAAGTTCAGGACCCCTCAAGCAGCCCCCACATTGCCCTAGGGTGGTCTAAGAGACACCAAATTGCTCCCTTCCAAAGAAAATTTAGCTCCAACACGTAAGCAACTAAATTAAATTCTGAAAATTGTCAGAAAGAAGTTTCTTCCTCTTCTGCTTTGCGATCTGATATAACTGGCTTGAGCACTGTCAAGTTCAAAAGCAAAACCAACGAAAAACGTGTATAGCTGCAACTTACTTGAGCTTCTTAATGAGCGAGGCATTATCTACCATGATTAAGAAGCAGTGCAAAAGACAAGGTTGTAAATTTAAACTGGTTAAGGTACTCATCGCTACTCTCATTACTTACTGTGTGTTCTTTCCTGCAGATTTATTTTGGAGGGTGTCGGCACTGCCAGGCCTACGTTTGACTTTTCTGAATCTTGGGTAGAAAGGGTTCTGAGGGTGGTTTTGGCATGAAAGGGTTTTGGATAATGGCCCACAGCATACCCCAGCCTTAAGAGGAACGCCAGGGAATATACACTTAAGAGTAAACCATCAATGAGCAGATTTAATTAATTTCACAAAGCTTACTTTCTCCATTTTGCCTGTGAGAAAACTAACGGCTCAGAATGTTTAAGTATGCTACTAAACAGCAGACCCGAGGTTCAAACCAGACTTGTGATCTCTAAGCCCACTCTCTTAGCAGTCGTCGGCAGAGAAGTAGGAATTCTTAATATGGTGGATGTGCCACCAAGGCCAAATATGCATTTTCGGTGTTTGTGAATCATTCGGTGTCTAAGAATGCTCTGTGGCTATAGCAACTATTATGTAAAAACTACGTACAATGTTGGATTTAAAACTCCTCAAAAGAGTATGTATTTTTAAATTTCATTTTGGAGTCAAGCATTGTGTGTTAGTTTTACCTCTAAACAAATGTGGGAAAATGTATAATTGGAATAAAATCAAAATTCATACTTTAGTACAATATATTGTTAACATAAATATAGTATTTTAGCACGTTTCTTTGCCCCGTTCTAAAAATCAGATTTTCAGCATATTGACCTTGCTTTCTAGGGTTACTTTGCTCCTGCCTAATTTTTTAAACATCAACATACAAATACATTTACAGAAGCTACCCTATAAACCTTGAATTATATGACAATATTAGTTATTCAACTTCTTAGTAATTAGTAACTCAACTTCTAATGGTTGTCTTAAAATACATGTATCACATGGATACCACTGTCATATTTTCAGTCCACATTTGAAATAAGTTGAACAGTTGACATTAAGGCTATATAACTAAAAACATATTGTTTTTTTAAAGAAAGTATTATTTGCAGCATTTCTATTGAATTATCACATTTCTAATTATTATCATCTGCAATATTATTGAATTAATAGGTATTGTTTATCTCATAAGAAGACTTTTTATTGTCATCATCAATGGAAATCCAACCTAATTTGCCATGATTAGAAGATGACCTGCAAGTGAGTCTATGTTACAGAAATAAAACTGATTTCTCCTATATCACCTAAAATTGTCTTACTCAACAGTGTGAGAAACATTGCCTTATGGGAACTATATCCCATGAGTCCCCAGAGACTCCAAATATTTCCATTTCTGGAGAGAAACATCAAATCTAAGATACTTTTATGTATTACTTGCTAAATTTTGTGTTTATTAATGATTTCCTTGCCTAAATTATACTTGAAATCTCTGATGCTGAGGTAACTTTTTAACGTTGTTATTTATTTATTTATCTATTTACTTACTATCGCTTGTGGTAAAAGGTAAAGAATTTGTAAGTACACAGTTAAAAAGAGAAGTAGTCTCTGCAAAGATGTTTCCAGTTATCCATTCCCCTCCCTGCTTCTCACCACCTTCCCTCTTCTTTCGTTTTTCAGCTTAACCACTAGAAAAGAAACTTTCCAACTGTTAACAACACGAAGGGGCAGCATCTGTTGGCCCAGTGTGGTACTGCAACAAAGTTCTATAAGACAGTGGTGCAGAGAGGAGCAGCAGAAGAATGCGGGAAATTAAAGCTTCTGCAGGAAATAGGAAATTCTGAAGTCAGCAACCTGCTGCTAAATTCTGGAAGTGATTCAGAAACAGTGGTGAACCGTGCATTGGAATATCCGTAAATGTTCAAGTCAGTCTGAGAAAAGATATTCGTTGGAAGATGGGATAGAAAATGCATGTGGCTTCATAGTGAAAACTGATGGAAATATAAAATACCTTTTATTAGCAATTCCCTTAACCAAACCTCTGGGATGAGATGCCTCTGCCCTTAGCATTTACTATTTGTTTATTTTTCAAATGTGCATGGCACTGTTTTGGCATTCAGTTTTGTTTAAAGTCAAGTTATACAAACAAAGTGCTCCAGGAGCTCATAATCCAAAACACAATTTATATTTTAATTTCATTTAAAGGCAACCTTAAGGGGAAAATCATGCCATCACTTTAGTAAGAACAGATTTTTAGGCTAAAAAATGGAATAAGACACTACACTTACCCGAAAAAAGAAAACAGAAGCCTGGATGTTTGTAGAAATAATCCTATAACAAATCTCTTGAGCACTCTTTTGGTGTACCTTTGAACTCCAGTTAGAAATATACACAATTCTTAAAAAATACAGTCATTGAGTTGTTGCTCAGTAATTCTAAGCCAAACCATTTGAGCTCTGGAAGAATGGAGTTTTAAAGGCCAACCTCAGTATGAACAAGGTTGAACAGTATTCACATCATCTTCTCCACCAATGACGGACTAGGAGAACAAATGGAAATGATTGCCCAGGGATCTGAAGTCCTGTGCTGTCGTTTTTCTAAAATATATAAATAAACACACTTTCTGGGTAATTTTGTGCAGTTAGACCAAGCTTTAAAAGGTTTCTCCTAGCTTGTGAAAGTGATGAAGTCAGATCTACAGGAGACCTGTTGGGTCATCCTCTGCTGTTGGACTCTGCTGAACTTGGTAGAGTCTCTAAAGAGAAGGAAATACACATTCTCTGGGGGGCAGCTTCATTATATTTACTTTTAAATTTTCTTGTGAAACTTCTTTCTGAAGTCAAATCCTTTTCCTACCTTATTATGCAATTCTACTCTGTCTTCCATGTTTACATCCAACCTTCAGATGTTTATACACAGATATCATGCCCACATTTAGTCAACTTTTAGCCATGTTAAACAAATGTAAGGTCTTTTGTTTTTGTTGCAGTAGAGTCTCTGCAAGCGTTCAACCATTGTTTTTGCTTGTCTCTGAGCTATTTCCAGTTACCTAGATATTCATTCTTGTTGGAGATAACCCACAGGGAATTCCAGGTGTGTTCTTATTGGCATTCTAGAATGAGTGCTACTATTTTTTTCTTCTTCTGTGGCAGGCGTTTGGGCTTCATTTGGAATTTCCACCAACTCATGCTGTCATATCCTAACAAACATACTTGCAATTGTTTCCTATATTTTTGCTTCACATGTTTCTCTTGGCAAGCCATACCAAGCCTGACTTCTAAATATACATTTTAAATGATAAGAGTAATCAAATTATGAACAATATCACTCTGTTGACCCTTTGACAATCAACTATTTTAAAATATAAAGAATCAATTATCTAGGTTTCTTTTTTTTTTTTTACCTAACTCTTTATTTTATGTCCTTATGATGCTTATCTGTTTGTAAAAAAAATGTCCACTAGTTATTATTTGAAAGTTCATAAATATGAAGGTACTTCAAACATTTCATGGAAAATGCAATTAAAAGATAAGTTTAGTGGGGGCTAGCATTGTGGCAAATCAGATAAAATCACTGCCTGCAATGATAGTCCATTCCAGGACCAGCTACTCCACTTCTGATTCAGCTCTCTGCTGTGGCCTGGGAAAGCAACAGAAGATGGCCCAAGTGCTTGGGCCCCTGCACCCATGTGGGAGACTAGGAAGAAGTGCATAGCTCCTGGCTTCAGTTTGACCCAGCCCCACCTGTTGCAGCCATATGGAGAGTGAACCAGCAAATGCAAGATTTCTCTATCTGACCCTCTCTCTATATATATAACTCTTCAACTCAAATAAACAAAATGAACTTTAAGTTTAGGGAGCAGTGGTGGTTGTTAGCTCAGCAATTAAGAGGGCTCTGTATCCTACGTTGGAGTACCTGGGTTTAATTTGCTGTTCCAGCTCCTGGTTACAGTAATACAGACCCTCAGAGGCAGCAGGCAGATGGTGGCTCAGTAATAGGGTTTATATCAGTCAAATGGGAGACATGGATTTTGTTCCATCTTCAGCATGGCCCTGTCTTGGCCACAGGGAGAATTTGGAGAGTGAATTGATATAGAGTAGTATTCTATCTCTATGTCTACCTGAACTCTCTCCTTTTCTGTCTAGATTTTTTTTTTTTAAAAAAGGTGTTCATTTTGAATTGAAAAATTTTGAAATCCGTGTGTAATTTTTCCATAATACACATTTCCATGAATTTTTTAAAAAGATTTATTTATTTGAAAGAGTTACGTATAGAGAGGGAAAAATATAGGAAGAGGGAGAAGATGAGAGAGAGAGAATGCATGCGTGTAAAAGAGAGAGAGAGTGCTTTTCCATTTACTAGTTCACTCCCAAAAGGGCCACAACTACTAGGGTTTAGCCAAACTGAAGCCAGGCACCAGGAGCTTCATTCAGTTTCCCATGTGGGTGGCAGAGACCCAAGTATTTGATCCATCTTCCACCGCTTTCATGTACCTTCATGTGCAATTATGAATGGTGGAAGGAAGAATTCAAATTTATAGGGAGAAAATACATTGATGTAACATTTTTTTCATGAACTCATTTGGTATTATCTCTGTTATCCATTTGTCACATAAAATCTTAAAATTAAGATGACTACTAAATTGCAACAATCCACCTGCATTGAATAATTTGAATGAAAACACTACAATACATTATCACTGAAAATTGTAACAAGCACTTTGTAATGTGTGTTCCTTTTATGTTTAATAGCACAAATAGAATAATTTCTCTATACAATGTTTTTTCAATGTTAAACATATTATTCTCAGAACTCCCACACAACATACTTTAAAATGAGTTTCCTTGTTCACCAGCTTCTTTTATTCCATCACCAACCCTCCCACCAAAAGTACTCTACCTGCAATGCATCTGCTTATTGACTCTGCTTGTTCCTAGAGATCTAATTTCCGCTCTTTAAAGGAGACTGAACTCTTTAGGAACACCAATAGTCTCCTAACATCACTTCTTAGTGTTCATCATCTTTACATCAAAAAGCATTTGGTATTACTACAGTGACCTTTTGCTAACTGCTCTTTAAACTTTCCTCTGACTACTGGTACTTAATACCCTACAGAGCTTCCTTTACTCTCAGTAAACTCAGAAATAAACCTAAACACAGGTTGTCCTCCCTCTCTCCAATGTCCTCTAATTCTATAATTTCATGCACTTCCAAAATTGCTTCCTGCACATCTAAGTAGGTGACTTAAAGTGTCCTTATCAGAATCTTGAGTTTCTTTCCCTGCATGTCCTGTTGGCATCACAAGCTGTCCATTCTGGAAGCTAATTGCATCACCTCATCCTCTCCACCCCTCTTACCAGCTCCTCTTTTTGTCTTAATTGTGTTGAAAGAACCATCTTCATCAAGGCTCAAGACATTGAATTCTCCTTTCACTCTTCTTTCATACTTTTCATATTCAGTAACTCATAGGACAAGTTCATTGTATGTTAGTTACACATTTTGATTATTGCTGCTTTCCCCAGACAAGGTCTGCATCTATTGCCTTCCTTGTAATTGGCATCCCCATATCTAGGCACTTCTCTGCCAATCCATTAGACAGTCATGTGAGTTTTTCCTTTTTCTGTAATACAGTTCTTCTCTCAGTTAAAAATCCCCAGTAGGTTCCAAATGCTTACTTAATAAGGAACAAATGTCTTAACTCAGCACTGGCAACCGGATGTGGCAAGCTGGAACTTTGCATCTACCTTTGCCTCTCATGCATAGCACCTGGTATCCAGTAGACAATTGGTAAATATTTACTAGGAAAAATGATTTGCTTAAATGTAGGATATCCAAATATTCCAGTTTATAATCTGATTTCAGTAGAGCTGAGAACATTCAGTGTGATGGGGAACCTCCTCCTATGTGTGTGATTTAGGGGAATGCCAACTTGTGTAGTCCTTTGTGCAATTTGATAAACCCTCCAAGTCCAAAAACAGCTTCCCTCTTTTGTATTCTACAATTCTGTCTTTTTTAAAAAAAGTAGCAGTGATGAAGTGTTCTGCATGTGTCCTATAACTCAGGATCTATGATGAGCAACTCCAGTCTGTTATATAATTTCCAAAGCAACCTATAAATTTAAAGAAATAGAGATTGGGGCATGCAGGTCAGAAATGGAGCATGAGGACAACCCACTGAGATGGGAACCTACATCCACAGAAGAGAGAAGGCTGCTTTAGGAAAAGGCAGGATAGGGGCTGGCATGTGGCGTAGCAGGTGAGATGCATCCCATATGGGTGTTGGTTCAAGTCCTGGTTGCTCTACTTCCAATCCAGCTCTCTGCTATGGCCTGGGAAGGCATTAGAAGATGACCCAAGTCCTTGGGCCCCTGCACCTGCATGGGAGACCCAGAAGAAGCTCCTGATGCCTGACTTCAGATCAGCACAGCTCTGGCTGTTGTGGCCATCTAGGGAGTGAACCAGCAGATGGAAGACCTCTCTCTCTCTCTCTCTCTCTCTCTCTCTGCCTCTTCTTCTCTCTCTGTGTAACTCTTTCAAATAAAATAAATAAATCTTAAAAGAAGAAAGAGAGAAAGAAAGAGAGAGAGAGGGAGGGAGGGAGAGAGGGAGGGAGGGAATGAAGAAGGGAGAGAAGGAGAGAGGGAGGGAGGGAGGGAGAAAGAGAGAGAAAGAGAGAGAGGAAGAGAGAAAGAAAGAGAAAGAAAGAAAAAGAAAGAAAGAAAAAGAAAGAAAGAAAAGAAAAAGAAAGAAAGAAAGAAAGAAAGAAAGAAAGAAAGAAAGAAAGAAAGAAAGAAAGAAAGAAAGAAAGAAAGAAAGAAAGAAGAGGAAGAATTTGGGTTGGCTACTGCTTTTGATTGCTCTGTACTCACAGTGCCTCCCATGGTGCTGGAAACATTATCAACTTTCATTATTATGATACTGAACTAAATGAACTGATTCCAGCCACCATCCCGTGCTAACTTGTTTTTGACTCCAAGTGGGCTGTAGTTAACATCATCTGAAGTGAGGAGATCCCACAAAGCTTTATTTCAATATGAGATGAAATTATGCCCATGAAAAATTTTTTGTCTCTAAAGGGCGAAATGCTTATGTGTGATAAAACCTTAGTGAGGCCTTTGTGCTGTCACTCTTCGAATATTGGAATAGTTAAATGATTGTCTCATTCTTCCCACCAACCTTCAAATATGCAAGTGGTCTAAATTTTAAGTATAGATCCTTTGTCTTCAAAGGATTGAACAAAACTACTTTAAAGATTAATTTTTAAAAATCTATAAACATTCAATTGTCTTCAAATTGATTATATCACCAAACAGTTGTTCATAATTGACAGGACTCAAGCCACCCAGGAAAGCAGTCCCTAAGAATTCAAGGGCCTGGTGGTATTGTTTAATTTTCATCCTGGGATTCAGGACACAAAATTTCTAAAGATCCTCTTACTTCACTGGCAAGTCTTTTTCTCAGTCCTCCTAGCCAAGGATCATTTGGGGAATGGTCTGGTGGACTGGGTCCACACTGGAATTTTCTTCTTGCTTGACTGACCACGAGTCTGCTCAGGCCTCAGGCAGCTCCATCTCTCTGACCACTCCTTCTTTTCCCTTCCTTGAGTGTTCCCTGACCACTTAAATGTGGATGCTCTTATTTTGTTCTTAGCATTTAAGCACACTTACTCAAGGTAAGGAGATACAGGAATGAACCAGGCATAGGCCTTGCTCTCCATCCGCTTTCCGTCTAGCAGAGAAAATAGGGCATTTAAAAATAGCAGTTACATGAAAGTGTTGAACTATTTACGAGAAACATTGACAAAGGTGCCACTTAGTTCAGAGCAGACAAAGCTTGCTTCCTGTTGAAGGAATGAAGCATTGTTTGGACCCTGCCTTTGATCATAAGGAGTATTTATTCCTAGGAATGCATACAATGCAATTCAACAAACACAGAAGTGGTTGTCTCTTCCTTTCTCCCTCCCCAAAATAAGATATTCCTCTCTCGATCCCTAATCTGTTAATGGGCATTTATGGCTTGCCAGTCTCCTAGAGGTGGGCATGAGTCCAGTCAGCTAGTGAATCCTGTATTTTCCGATTTGCTGTGAACTTTGCTTTATCCTCTCCTTTGGATTTTGTTTTCAGACAAAATCCAAATCAATCTAGGCCTATCTGGGCCTCTAACAGAGTATTTAAATAGCCATTTACTTGTTTTTTCCATTCCTAATGCTTTCCCCAATTCCCCTGTCAGATTAGTCATTTTGCTACCCAGTTAATGTTCCTGTCAGTCCTTTACATGGGAGTTAGGGTGTGGCTGTTGTCCACAGTCCAAAACCTCCTGTTTCACCTACACCATCTTCTTCTCTGTCAGCCACCAGCCATAAGTGACCTCTAGTTTTTCTTATGAGTGTCCTCAAAAATTGTATGTGTCTTAGGGATGCATTAAAGTCTACTTAATATGATAATTCCTAGTAGCACATTGAGGGCAGACTATATTTTCTCTCTGTTTGAATCTTCTATGGTGTTCAAGGTAAAATCTTACATATAGTAGCAGTCTATAAATATATGCTTGAATTCATGATAACCCTTTAATAGATATACTCAGTACATGTTGCCTGAACCTCTTGTATTGCTGGTACATAGTTGAAAGGTTAGAGATTATATACAGCAGGAAATATATATTAAAGAATTATCTTGTGGATTGGTACAGCTACCAAGAGACAGGGAGAGAGAGAGAGAATAAATCCGCACAGTGAGAATAGCCCTTTAGAGCGAGTCACTGCATTTATTCTCTAGGTGCTGCTGTAGTCTGTAACATCACACACTCTTCTTATTTGTGAAGACAAAGAAACCTTAATAACATCTGAATTACAGGCTGCTTATATCTTGGAAACACCGGAAACTGTGTAAATAATCAGGTTTCATATATTTACATACTGCTAAAACATTTAGAGCTGCATTTGGACGGGTGCTTGGCCAGGATATAGGCTGCCGATGTCTGTCTTCTTCTACTGGACTCCTCCTTGCACTGTTTGAAGCCCCATCCCACGCTTCTTTCTCATCTACTTTAAAGGAGTTTTCTATTTGTATTTTATCCATATAAGCTATGCAAGAGTAATTTTGCATACCAATTTGAATAATTATGTAACCAAAAAAAAAGCAAAGTTCATCAACATATATTGAGGGTTAGGATTTTAGGAATTGGGTATTATTTCTTGATACATCATTAACTATTATGAAGTAATTCCTTCTACTGTTTTTTTTTTTTAATTTTAAATTATTATTTGTTTGAGAAGTAGAGTTACAGACAGAAAGTGAGAGCCAGAGAGAAAGGTCTTCTATCCTCTGATTCACTCCCTAAGTGCCTGCAATAGCAGGAGCTGGGGCAATCTGAAGCCAGGGCCCAACCACTTTGGCCCTCTTCCACTGCTTTTCTAGGCCACAGCAGAGAGCAGAATCAGAAGAGGAGCAGCTAGGACATGAACTGGTGCCCATAAGGGATGCCAGTGCCACAGGTGGAGGCTTAGCCTACTGTGCCATAGCACCAGCCCCTCTACTCTTTCTTTAACATGCTTACTCTACTTGTGTAAGTAATCCATCAAAAAATTCTAGATAAATTATTTTCTTTTTTTCAAAAACAGGCAAGAATTGTCACAGAAAAACAAATTTTAGAAGCCTATATATTTATTTGGCTGGAATCTTTCTCAAACTTTTCATTTTCTACCTACAAAGGTCTAGTTGCAGATATGTTAAGAAACTCATTCAGTGGGGCTGGCACTGTGTCATAGCAGGTAAAGCTGCTAAGAGAAAGGAAGTAAAATGTATGTCTTTCAAATCTTCCCTCACTAGTGGAGGCTTATTGAGCATAAAACATGTGCATGGTATTATGTGTATGAATGACAATGTTGCTAACAGGAACTCTCCTAACATGATATTGTACTTGAGAGCTTACATAATCAGCTTACAGAATTGCCCTGCTCTTTATTCTACTGTGGTGGCACCATGCATTTTTATGGCTAAACCTGGAAGTCTATAAGATAATTCTTTAATATAGATTTCCTGCTGTATGTAATTCCTGATATTATTGCAAAGATGGAATAAGAGATCCATGTACCATCGAATTTCAGGAATCAAGAGAAGGGGACCTATCCTCTTCTCTAAAACTACATATAAATTTGGCTGTCAGTTTATTAGCAAGTTATAACTGGCCAGTAAGAATGAACCAGAATTGTTACATGCAAGTGTAGCATTGTTTTTCTAATTGAAAAATTATATCAACTACGAGAAGAAAGCAAGACTTTAATTTACTGTTCAAATTTTAGTACCAAAACAATAGAGATATTTATTTGATAATAGTTTCACCAATATTAGATAACATTCCCAAAAACAATGCCAAGGAGCTTTGAGTAAATCATTGTGATATTTAAAAAGTTATCAAACTGAGATCACAGCATGATGCACGTATAGCACACAGACAGACCATCAATCAAGATGGAGGATACCACTGTACATGGATTTAAGACTCACTGGCAATAAGTGACAGAATCTCACTTGCAGTTTTAACATGGGGCATTCAAAATCATTTCCATGTGGTATTTTGTCACAAAATTTCATAGCCTAAGATATACAAATATAATGTTTAAGCAATCACTTTTTATGTTATTCACATTGTTGGTAGGAAAAATATCAGCATTTAAGCTAATTTGAGGAACTTACATACTTTGTATGTCAATCCTCACATAAATATGTAAAACTAAGAGTAATTTGCTATTTCCCAATAACAGACATCACAACTCATCAAGGCTGACACTCATCCCATAAATTAAATCCACAACAGCACTGTTTATGCATTTAGCTCAGTCTTCAAACAATGCCTCACTGAGGGTTATACACATTTCGAAACAAATAAGAACTTGTTTCAGTTTCTTTTTTGTTTCATTGTAACTTTTTTTTTTTTTTTTTTTTTTTTTTTTTTTTTTTTTTTTGACAGGCAGAGTGGACAGTGAGAGAGAGAGACAGAGAGAAAGGTCTTCCTTTGCCGTTGGTTCACCCTCCAATGGCCGCCGCGGCCGGCGCGCTGCGGCCAGCGCACCGCGCTGATCCGATGGCAGGAGCCAGGAGCCAGGTGCTTTTTCCTGGTCTCCCATGGGGTGCAGGGCCCAAGCACCTGAGCCATCCTCCACTGCACTCCCTGGCCACAGCAGAGAGCTGGCCTGGAAGAGGGGCAACCGGGACAGAATCCGGTGCCCCGACCGGGACTAGAACCCGGTGTGCCGGCGCCGCTAGGCGGAGGATTAGCCTAGTGAGCCGCGGCGCCGGCTTCATTGTAACTTTGAAGTGTGTGCCTACTTTAAACAGCTTCTCATGACCATCACTATCCTGTAAACCACAGTAACGAGCTGGATGAACTCCCGGTTTTACTTCATCATTTGTTATGGGGTCTAGAACTAGAACCTTGGTACCACTGAGATAACATAAAAGTCAATCGTTTATCTGTTGGTTTTTTCAATCTGTATTTACTTGGAGCTCTCAAATAATTACATATTACCTCTGTTACTCTCATGTCAATAACATTTCTGCTAAAGTAATGGGATGCATGTTTTTCAAATTAAAACTCATAAGGGATTACTCACCTCAGTATGCATGATATATTTTATTTATTTATTTATTTGACAGGCAGAGTTACAGACACTGAGAGAGAGAGAGAAAGGTATTCCTTCTGTTGATTCACTCCCCAAATGGCCGCCATGCCCGGCGCTGCGCCGATTGAAGCCAGGAGCCAGGTGCTTCTTCCTGGTCTCCTATGCGGGTGCAGGAGCCCAAGCACTTGGGCCATCCTCCACTGCCTTTCTGGGCCACAGCAAAGAGCTGGACTGGAAGAGGAGCAACCAGGACTAGAACCTGGCGCCCATGTGGGGTTCTGGCGCCGCAGGCGGAAGATTAACCAAGTGAGCCACAGCGCCGGACCCCAAGTATGCATGATATTTTCAAAATTTTAAAATCAATGTCTGTGATTTCCATCTTCTTTTAACAGTTTCTATATGACCCAGGATTTGAGATGGTCTGATAAGCAGAACAGCCTTCTCTGCCTATTAAGTTGATCCTTGGATTCTAGTTTTCATTAATAATAATTATTACATGAGTTAATCTTCACTTTTGAAAAAATCCCTTTTTAAGTTTTTTTCTTTGTTTCCAATCTATGTAAAAGGCACACATTCATACACTCATAAGGAGAGAGAGAGAGAGAGAGAGAGAGAGAGAGAGAGACAGAGACAGACTCCATCTGTTGTTTTATTCTCTTACTGCCTGCGATAGCCTGGGTGGGCCAGGCCAAAATCAGATACAAGGGTTGCAGGGATCCGAGTACTAAAACCTTCATTTGCTGCCTCCCAGAGTATACAATAGCAAGAAGCAAGACTGGAAGTGATGCTGGGACTAAATCCAGGCATTCCAATATGAAATATAAGCACCCCATCTACAACCCAATCACTGTGCCAAGCACCTTCCCTTCAAACTTCTCTTCTCATGACCACTGTCCCCTCATTTTAGTATTCTTAAATGCTTCTTGATGACTTCATTACTTCATGGAATGTAACAAGGTCTCCAGAATCACTTGTGAGGAAAAATGAAGAGCCCCAATTGTATAAAATGAAGAAATGAACACACTGAAAACTCCTTAACTTTAACTTTTGTTTGGGCCTTCCCAAATCCCATTAGATTTTTCTTTTTTTTTTTTTTTAATTTTTTTTTTTTTTTTGGCAGGCAGAGTGGAAAGAGAGAGAGACGGATAGAAAGGTCTTCCTTTGCCATTGGTTCACCCTCCAATGGCCGCCGCGGCCGGCGCACCGCACTGATCTGATGGCAGGAGCCAGTTACTTCTCCTGGTCTCCCATGGGGTGCAGGGCCCAAGCACTTGGGCCATCCTCCACTGCACTCCCTGGCCACAGGAGAGAGCTGGCCTGGAAGAGGGGCAACCGGGACAGAATCCAGTGCCCTGACCGGGACTAGAACCTGGTGTGCCGGCGCCGCAAGGCGGAGGATTAGCCTAGTGAGCCGCGGAGCCAGCCAAAAATATACTTCTTTCTCCAAATTAGTTTGTTGTCCAACATTCATTAATCTTACCAGTAATTTTATACATTGCTTATATGTCATTTTTCTTATGTATTATGGAAATAAGATTCATTAGTCTATTACAAATTTAAGGATTCCACTTTAAAAATTTTCGAAAAACTAAGAGTTATATTGGAAATCTACCAAATATCCAAGACTATAACTGTTTAAAATGATAGATAATACGTCCTACTCAAAAATGGCATGATTTCATTATTAAGTTTCTTCAAATTGCTATAATAAATTCTGTGCAGTCCTGATAATTTGTTCTTCTGAGTGAACATCAAGCGATGGAGGAATCAGGAAACAGGCTGTCAACTGGTAAGAAGTAGAAAGGGAGGGGTAGGGCTAGATGGAGGCACATGCTGATTTTCAATGCAGTCACACCTAAGGATATGCACCTTCCAGTCTTAGCATCTGCCACCATCCACAACTCATATTCTTTTAATTCCAGCTCAGGACCCGGTATATAGTCTGTACTCAATAAATATTTGTTACATAGATAAATAGCTTGACTCCCAATTTAGAGCTTGATAACAATATTTTCTTATGTTTCCCTGCCTTGCCTGAGTTTCTGGAGCAGTCATGGCTGTGTAAGTTTTGAGTTTCCTGATCATGGAACAGGAAAATTGCTTTGCTAGACCTCAATCTGAAATGTAGTATCTTGGGAGAGGGAGAGGGTTCTCTGTGTGTGTGTGTGTGTGTGTGTGTGTGTGTGTACACAGTGAATATTATTAATTAAGGCTCCATAGTCATGAAATTCTTGGCTTTTTGTTACTTCTATTGAAGATTTAAATGTAAGCAATATCCTGTAATTGATGCCACTTAAATAATGAGAGTAGAGGCTAGGATGGTTAAGGAATACACTTTGATGATAAATAATGTGGCTGCTTATTAAAATGTACTACTTTGAATGTACTGATTTGGTCAACATTGAGCTTTTAGCTCCGAAAATTGTTATTCTTGTACCACTAAATGAGTATCAAGCAAGACTTGGGTATAAGTTGCTATGACAGGTATTGCAAGGACCTTTAGTCTTTGAAGAGTCCTGGCATTCAGTAACTTTAATTGTTGGTTTCAGATGTCTGTCTCAGTCAGTAATACAGCTGCATACTGAGAGATGTCACTTGGAAATACACATTTTGGATCACTTTGAAGTCTGGATTACTTTGGACTGAACATGAAAATTTTATAGTTAGTGGCAAATTTCTTTTTTAAGATATAGTCAAGTAAAGAATAACTTAACCAATTACATTAAAAATTATCCAGAATAAGAAACCTCAAAGGAAAATTTGTCTTGGTGGCAAAGTGTTAATCAAACAAACCAAGAAAACATTTTTCCCAACCCCATAATTTCACTCTCATTTGAATGCAGCTCATTTTAACTCTCCCTATTGCATTTCTGGGAATTTTCAGTTTTGAGATAGTAATTTTTTAAAAGACTTTAAATTTTATTTATTTGAAAGGGAGAGTTACAGATAGAGAGAGAGAGAGAGATTCTCTCTCTGCCAGTTCACTCCCCATATGGCCACAATGGCTGGGGTTGGATCAGGCTGAAGCCTGGAGTCCATATTCTTTTCTAGGTCTCCCCCATAGGTAGCAGGGGCCTAAGTTCTTGGGCTATTTTCCACTGGTTTCCTAAGTATGTTTGTAAGGAGCTGAATAAGAAGTGGAGCAGCAGAGCTGAGACTTGAACTGGTGCCCATATGAGATGCCAGCATTGGAAGTGGCAGCTTAACTCACTGTACCACAATGCTGGCCCCTGAGACAGTAATTTTTAAGTCATAAGAATAGTAGGATGCATAGGATGAAGGAAAATGGTATCTTGGTTAGGGATAGTTGGAACACATGCTCTGGGAATTCCAACTGTGTCTGACTGGGACTTCTGTGTTCATTCAAAGAAGTGGGCCTCCCTATGGATACAAGAGAGGTCCTCTGAGTCATCCGATTTACACAGATAGAGGGTTGGGACTGAGGCACTTACATTCTAAAAGGTACAAGAGGACAACAAACCATGTTTCTCAACAGTTAGAATGATTCAGTCTTGCTTCCTATCAGAAGATTTCAATAAATCCATTTAGTTGACTGGTGGTTTATAGAAGAATTTTGACATTCTTGAATCAAAATGAAAAGCAACATAATGTTAAGATGCGTAGATTCCAAATTGTTGGGCTGATCAGAGACAGCTGAATGCTAAATTAACTTATTGCACACTGGCATCAAGCAATAAATTGCTACTTTAAGCAAAATAAAAGAAAACAAAAGAAGTTGCTTGCACTATATTGATTGACTTCAATGTTTTATCTAAAGCTATTTCTATTACAAGCTCCAAATTTCCAAGCCCTTGTTTTCTTTAAAGATTTATTTAGTTTTTTGTTTGAATTGTAGAGTTATGGAGACCAGGGGAAGGGGAGAGAGAGAGAGATCCTCTGTCTGCTGGTTCACTCTCCAGATGGCCACAACAGCCAGGTCTACGGCAGGTGCCAGAATTCCATCCTGGTCTCCCACATGGGTTACAGGGGTTCAAACACTTGAATTATCTGCCACTGCCTTCACAGGTGCATTAGCAAGAAGGTGAATCAGAAAGAGAGCAGCAAGGGTGCTCTAATATGGTACGTTAGTATAAAAGCAGTAGTTTAACTCACTGTACCACGATGCTGGCTCTCCAAACCCTTGTCTAACCCTTGCATCAGTATGAATAATGTTGTATTAGTACCACATTAATCACTTCATTCTTAACTCTCCCAATATTCTCGCTCTTGGTGTTCTCTGTAATTCCATAATATCATCTTGTATTCTTTACTTGAATCATAGAGAAACCTTTGCTCTGGATCTCTTGCTTGTTGTAGTATTACATGAAGAACAGAGTGATTTGAGGTGCAGGTGATGGCTTACAGGAATAACTGCCCGCATGGTACGTGTAGGTTGATCTCATTGTCCAGTTGTAAGCCAGCGGCAAAACAAATGAACTTGTAATTCTTTTTAGAATTAGTGATACAAAGGTGAAAATATATAAATGGACAATCCTCACAGGTGGAGGCTATTATAAACATTGTTCAGACGCAGAATAGAAGAGAGAGCTGTTATTAAGGTGTCTGTCTTTCAGTGGGCAAAGCAGTTCTTTCTCCTGATTGGTGAGGACACTTTATAGCTCCCCCATCAACTCTGTTTTATGCCCATAGTGTTTTTCCTGTGCTACATGGACCAGACCTTGTAATGAAGGAAGCACTACACGAGGAATCCAGAGCCCTGGACATAAGGTCCACTTCGGTCACCCTTTGTTGCCAGTTTTTCCTCTCTGTGCTCCATTTCCTAATATGAAGAAGAAGGGTATCTACCTCAGTGATTTATCTCCATGACCTGCAACAGCATGAGTATTCACTCTGCCCTTCCCCTTTATAGTTTCTCATTTGCTAGCCAATGAATAAGCATTTAATCGTTTCCTAATATGTACCTGGGTTGGATGAGTTTCTTAGTGACTAAGAACTCTGTTTCCCAACTGAGGCCAGATCTATAAATGGTAAGTGAATTACACCAATAGCAGAAGGACTGCTCAGATTTCTTCAGGTTTTCTCTGACGAGTAACTGAGGATCAGAGAGCAACTGTGTGCATGCATTTGGCTGCTAATTTAGCATCAGTGGACCTGTGCTAATCCAGGATAATTACTTTTCAGGTCCAGATTATCATGAGTGTGTGAATATGGCTGTTATTCAGATGGTATCTTGTGACAACTTTCAAGTGATGGGGGAAGGGTAAGGAGTGATTCAGATTAGTGGACAAAATTACATGTTGTGAAAAAGTATTGGGGTAGTCTAATGAAACTCACACAAATAAACATTGTGTCTAGGTGGAGATGTATTTGTTACAAGTGAATATGTATAATCAAGACTAGGAACAACATAGGGCTGCATAATTATTAATCAGTTGATAGGTTTCATCTATCAAGCAAACTTACTTTTCTCAAAATGTCTCTCCTACAGTTCTTTAAAGAATTCCCCAGTCAGTGCTGTGGCTTAGCAGGTAAAGCTGTCCCCTGCAGTACCTACATCCTATATAGGCCTGGGTTGCAGTCCCTGCAGCTCCAATTCTGATCCAGCTCTCTGCTCTGGCCTGGGAAAGCAGTAGAAGATGGTCCAAGTCTTTGGGCCCCTGCATCCATGTGGGAGACAGGGAAGAAGCTATAAGCTCTTGGCTTTGGATTGGCCCAGTCCTGGCCTTTGAGGACATTTGGATAGTGAACCAGCAAATGGAAAACCTCTCTCTCTGTGCCTCTACTTCAGCCTCTGTAACTCTGCCTTTCAAATAAATAAATAAATCTTTAAAGAAAAGAATTCCCCAACACCTCACCATTAAACACTGATTCTTTTGAGTTAAATCAAAACTCATTTGTTCACATGGACATATTTTGGACAAGTAGTGCCATTGTCCTTTACAACTAACTTAGTGGGACTTTTTCCAACATGACACCTAAGTGGACCACACTTTGAGGAAGTATCACAAACATGCACAGAGTTTGAAGGGTCTGGTAGGGATAGGTCTGAGAGCAGCATTACAGTGAAGATAAATTGGAACCAGGAAGAAGCAACAAAGAGACCCCAGAAGAAAAAAGTGAACAAAAAGACATGAAGATACAAAATACGTTGAGTCATCCTCCCATCCTCCTGCCTCCATCTATTGTATTTCTTTTTTTAAACATTTATTTATTTATTTGAAAGTCATTCAGGGAGAGACAGTGAGATGGAGAGAGACAAAAAGAGAAAGAGAGAGATAGGGAGAGAGACAGATAGAGAATTTTCCATCTGCTGTTTCACTCTCCAGATGGCTGCAATGGCTAGGGAGGAGCCAGGTAGAAGCTAGGAGCCAGGAGGTTTAACTAGGTCTCCCACATGGGTGGCAGGGGCCCTAATACTAGGATCATCCTCCGTGGCTTTTACCAGGCCATTAGCAGGGAGCTGGATGGGAAGTGGAGCAGCTGGGACACGAACCAGTGCTCATATTGGAAGTAGCATCACAGGCAGCTGCTTTACCTGTTATGCCACAATGCTCGCCCCTGTCCATTTTATTTGGAGTCTTGATGGATTATATTCATATCTTGGGTATTTGTGATAGAATGTTGCATCTGATTATTCTATATGAGTACTTAACACATTTTATTTACATTAAATCACTTGAGGCACAGTTTTCCCAGCAAGTTAACGTGCTGCTTGGGATGACTGCATCTTCTATTGGAGTGCCAGTTCAAGTCCCAGCTGCTCTGCTTCTGATCCAACTTCTGTTAGTGCATCCCAAGAGGTAGCAGATGATTGTCTGAGTGCTTGGAGCCCTGCCACTCATGTGAGAGAACTGGATAGAATCCCAGATTTCTTGCTTTGTTCTGTTCCCATTCTGCCTATTGCAGGCATTTGGGCAATGACCAGAGGATGGAAGATTTCTCTGTCTTTCTGTCTCTGTCACTGTCTCTCTTTCTCTGTCTGTTGTGCTTACTTTCAAGTAAATGAAAATAAATAAACTTTAAAATTAGAATAACCAAAAATCAATATATTGATTTATATAAGTCTAATGAATAGATTAATGTCACTTTTTCTAATTTCTGATTCTAGAAAGATCAATGGTTAAAGGACAAGTAGGTAAAGAAGGATCACTACAAAATAATAACTAAGTTCCACAGATAAATATTGTGTTGAATAGTGAATTATGCAGTAACATAGTACAACTTAATTGTATGCTTTATTCTATGTTTTACCTAGATCATCTCCTTAATTCTAACAACAGCTCTTAAAGTTAATACTATTTTTGGTGCATTTTACAGATGAGGAAACGAAAGCTTAGAGAAGTCAGGTCTCCTGGTGAATTCACTCTGCTAAGTAAGAAGTGCAGCAGAGACTCAAATCCAGGTTCCTGAGATTTGGGGAATGGATTGTTAAAAACCTCCTGGGAGATGACTCACTATGGTTGGGTGTTGCTTGGCTCACACCATTGGGAAAAGAAAACACAGACAAAAACCAAAACCAAAGGTAATTATTTGCTATGGAATTTGTGAAACCATGTGAAAATACATAGACTTATGAACTTAGAGTCTGGGTTAAATTCAATCAGGGATGAACCAAAAATATCACTAATCAGCATTCCTGCAGCTGCTTTCCAAGTAGATGAACTGGCTAACCATTCTACAAATTGAATTAAGAAGTAGTTACCAGGCCAGTGCCATGGCTCACTAGGCTAATTCTCCGCCTTGCGGCGCCGGCACACCAGGTTCTAGTCCCGGTCGGGGCGCTGGATTCTGTCCCAGTTGCCCCTCTTCCAAGCCAGCTCTCTGCTGTGGCCAGGGAGTGCAGTGGAGGATGGCCCAAAGTACTTGGGCCCTGCACCCCATGGGAGACCAGGAGAAGTACCTGGCTCCTGCCATCGGATCAGCGTGGTGCGCCGGCCGCAGCACGCCGGCCACGGCGGCCATTGGAGGGTGAACCAATGGCAAAGGAAGACCTTTCTCTCTGTTTCTCTCTCTCACTGTCCACTCTGCCTGTCAAAAAAAAAAAAAAAAAAAAAAAAAAAAAAAAAAGAAAAAAGAAAAAAAAAAGAAAAGAAAAGAAAAGAAAAGAAAAAAAAGAAGTAGTTACCAACCTAGGAACTTAGAAGAGGCCTATGACTAAGTAAAAAGTTTCGGAAAAACAGAAAACACAATGAACAGCATTAAGGACATGGCATTGTTGCTACTCTGTGTTGCTGCTTGCCTTCTTTTGGGAGGAACACCAATGGGACCCTTCCTCAAGCAGGTTCAAAGGCTACGAGCACACTCGTTCCTCTGTGTTCCTTTTGATGAGGCTGTGCTTTCTGTTTCTGTGACCACTCATGAAGTATGCATTACCATTACCACAGTGGCATCTGTGGCAAGAGACATGACAGCCAAAGCTGGGATGTTTATTCAGTTCTACCCTCACTTGCTCTGGTTCTCTACAGTTTTTTTTTTCTTGCTAGCGCTTTGATATTTGGTGTCAATGCAGCAAATCTTGATGTCATATCAGATTTTTCTCAGTCTTAAGATAAAAAATAACAACAGCTCTAAAAGTCAATACTATTTTTGGTCTAAAAGTTAATACTATTTTGATAAATTTAAGATAAAAATAATAAATGAATAACTTGTATAGTAAAAATTAGTTCAAAAGTAGGGTATTCATTCAAAGAGTGTACATCACTAAAGACAGAAGTTGTGTTTCTGGGGCTGGCACTGTGGCACAGCGGGTTAATGCCCTGGCCTGAAGCACCAGCATCCCATATGGGCGCTGGTTTGAGACTCCGCTGCTCCGCTTCTGATCCAGCACTCTGGTATGGCCTGGGAAAGCAGTAGAAGAAGGCCCAAGTCCTTGGGCCCCTGCAGCCACATGGGAGACCTGGAAGAAGCTCCTGGCTCCTGGCTTTGGATCAGTGCAGCTCCAGCTGTTGCAGCCATTAGATGGAAGACTCTCTTTCTCTCTCTGCCTCTCCTCTCTCTGTGTAACTCTGACTTTCAAATAAATAAATAAGTCTTTAAAAAAATAAGTTGTGTTTCTGTGTTACCTATGAGAACACTCTAGGGCTGGAAAAAGAATCGAGGAAGAGAAACAACGCTATGTCCACATAACTTTTCCAGGCTTCCTTTACCTTGCCTACCACCGTGCTCCCACGATTAGAGTCCATGAATCAGAGAGGCAAAAGACATGGAAAAATGGACAGAAATCTTCGAAAGGCACTTTTAAAAAGTGTGTTAAAAAAACCAATAAACAGGGCCGGCACCGTGGCTCAATAGGCTAATCCTCCACCTTGCGGCGCCGGCACACCGGGTTCTAGTCCCGGTCGGGGCGCTGGATTCTGTCCCGGTTGCCCCTCTTCCAGGCCAGCCCTCTGCTATGGCCAGGGAGTGCAGTGGAGGATGGCCCAGGTGCTTGGGCCCTGCACCCCATGGGAGACCAGGAAAAGCACCTGGATCCTGGCTCCTGCCATCGGATCAGCACGGTGCGCCGGCTGCAGCGGCGGCCATTGGAGGGTGAACCAACGGCAAAAGGAAGACCTTTCTCTCTCTGTCTCTCTCTCTCACTGTCCACTCTGCCTGTCAAAAAAAAAAAAAAAAAAAAAAAAAAAAACCAATAAACAAAACCAAACCAAACCAATAAACATATGAAAAGATATTCAATTCCATTGTCATCAATCTAAAAACATTCAAAAAATAAAAATAATGAAGAAGCACTAGATGTATAATTGAAAAGAAGAGACCAACAATGTCAAGCTTGGGGAGGATTCAGTTAAACCAGTTTTCTAATTAAATGGTTTGGAAAATTTTTGTGAGTCTGAAACTATTAAAGCCAAAATATGTGTACCATATAACTTTGCAATTGCTTTAGAAAATCAAAGTTATGCTCATTAAAAAAAAAAAAAAAACAAAATAAGTAAACCAAACAAAACAATAAAAGAATATCCAAGGCACTATTCATAATACCCTTTGTGGGGAGCAACTCGGACTAGACTAAGTTACTGGAATTAAGACTTATTCTATGCATCTGCTCTCCCACAATATGGCGCTGAGAAGGGAGAAACAGCTTCTACACAGCTGCCTCCAGTTCAACCAATAAACTGTAGGACCTACTCCTGATTGGAGGAGAGCAGCGTACTCGGCGTGTGGGTAGCAGAGTTGGGATTGGTGGAAGAGGACTATAAAGGAGGAGAGAGACAACATGCACGAGGAACATCTAAGGGGAACATCTATCTGAAGGAACACCTGTGCAGCCCCCGAGAGAGCCGGCTGGCGGTGTGCCGTACCCCCGCGGAAGTGGGGAAAGTGGCAGGGGGAACCGCCCTTCCACGGAGGTGGAAGGGTCGGTAGCCAATCCGGGAAGAACCAGCAGCAAACCCGGGAAGGGCCGAGCAGACAAAAGAACAGCGCAGGGTCCTGTGTCATTCCTCCACGAAGAGGGGAGCGACATAATGGTGCCGTGACTCGGATATGAAGCCTAGGCAGGGTTTAGTGTTGTTCCTCCATGAAGAGGGGGAGCAACACCCTTAAACTGCAAACTTCCCAAATGCTAATTGACACTAGAATGAATCAGTAAATCATGTCATATTGCACAATGGAGTATTAGGCAAAAATGAGAATACCTCACAGACACATGTGATGATATAGAGAAATTTCACAAGCATAATTCTAAGTGAAAGAAGCCAAATACAAGAGGACATAATACATTATTCAATTAAAGAAAGTACGGAAATCAACAATTATACTATTGAATGCTACATCTTGAGTGTACAGCGCCATGCCTGAAGGGCTTTAGAGCTGTAGGTAATGTCCTTTTTTTTTTTTTTTTTTAACTTGGGTGCTGGTTACCTGTGTGTGTCCACTTTCACTGGATTGTACATTTGTGAACAATGCATTTTTTCTGAATGTATGTCATTCTCCAGTAGAATCACTGTCAAGATAAGTAAAGCCTTCTTCCAGAATATCTTAAACAGAGTTTTTACCTACTGGGGTCGAGTTTGTCACATTGGTTAGCAAATCCCCTTGAAAAGCAGATAGTGGGGTCTTGAGAGGGTGGGCCTTGGGAAAAGAAAGTTTTGGAAAGCATGGGAAGATGTTGGGCAATTTGAAGAAATTTTGCAAACAGGGCAACCTCACATTTGGTCCAGATGGAGTGCTGTAAGTATTGAGGGTTCAAGTGCATTGAGGAGGCAGCTTGGGGATCCCAGGAAGGGGCAGATACAAGTAGGCAACGGAAGCAAGAAAGAGCTGCTGTGATATAAAATGGAAAAAATGAGGGTAAGATCTAAAAAATAGTTTCTCTTTTTTCACAATTTATTCAAGGCTAGAACTGCTTGAAAATAAATTTGGTATTATTCCCATTTTCACAGAGTTTAATGAAACTCTCCATAGTAATAGAATAGGACATCACTCTTCCTGATAGACTTGGGGTCTCATCCAGTGCTTCCTTCTTAATTCTTCATTAACAAATCATTAGGAGAATGACTGATAGAGGCAGGGAAACAAGTGAGGACTTAATCCATGTAGAACATTCCTTCTACAGAAACTCTGGACAGCAAAGTGCTACCAACTATGTAACTGTGTTCAACAGAAACGCAATGAAACTCAATATAGTTGCAATTCTATCGCAAGGGCTTTAATTAATTAACATTATTCAAAAGATAGTTTTATTTAAAGAAAAAATTCTAGACCAGGAGAAGCACCTGGCTCCTGCCTTCGGATCAGCGTGGTGCGCTGGCCACAGCATGCCGGCCACAGCAGCCATTGGAGGGTGAACCAACGGTAAAGGAAGACCTTTCTCTCTGTCTCTCTCTCTCTCTCTCACTGTCCAGTCTGCCTGTCCAAAACACACACACACATACACCAAAAAAAAAAAAAAAAGAAAAAGAAAAAATTCTCTACACATATTCATTCATTCAGTTATTTCATAAATACTTGATGTATCCCTGTCATATGCCACTATTAAGTACTTCTCTTCAAATCTATGCAACCATGAACTATTAGAAATAATATTAAGCATAAATGCCTCAAAACATTTGAAATTACAATTGATGTTGGGGCTGGTATGGTGGCATAGTGGTTAATGCTGCCGCCTGCTATGTCAGCATCCAATATGGGCTCTGGTTTGTGTTCTGGCTACTCCACTTCTGATCTAGCTCTCTGCTATGGCTTGGGAAAGCAGTAGAAGATTAGAAGATGGCCCAAGTCCTTGGGCCCCTGCACCTAGAGACCTGGAAGAAGCTCCTGGCTCCTGGCTTTGGATCAGCACAGCTCTAGCCATTGTGGCCAACTGGGGAGTGAACCAGTGGATGGAAGGCATCTCTCTCCCTCTGTTTCTCTGTCTCTCTCTCTCTCTTTATGTTGTAACTCATACTTTCAAGTAAATAAATAAATCCTAAAAAAAAAAAAAGAAATTCCAACTGACTCATACATTATAAACTATTATATAAAAGAAATGTCATACACCCTAAATACAGTGTCTTCTTTGGGAATCCTTTTGATGAGTTAAAAATATATATAGCAGAGAACCAAGAAATAAGTTATATAGAATAATACTGGACTTTAAATTCCACTGAATATGTTTTTTTTTTAAAGATTTTGTTATTTATTTTATTTGAGAACTAGAGTTACAGTGAGAGGGAGAGACAGAGAGAAAGGTCTTCCTTCTGTTGGTTCACTCCCCAAAAGGCCACGACGGCCAAGCTGCGCCAATCTGAAGCCAGGAGCCAGGTGCTACCTCCTGGTCTCCCATGTGGGTGCAGGGGCCCAAGAACTTGGGCCATCCTCCACTGCTTTCCCAGGCCGTAGCAGAGAGCTGGACTGGAAGAGGGGCAGCCGGGACAAGAACCGGCACACATATGGGATGCCAGCGCCTCAGGCGGAGGATTAACCTACTGCACCACAGCACTGGCCCCTGAATGTGTTTCTAATATAGGTACAAGGTACTTACTTCTCCCTATACTTTTCACAGTGTTACTATGCAAATATTGATACCTTGTAATGGCACTCTTAATGGTGCCTATTTTGTCTGTTTTTATAGGCAGAATATGTGGTAGAGGATTCACTGTTTTCATCTCATTTTTCTGGAACCTGTTGCTCTCTTGGACTGTGACATAGACCACAGTTCCCACAGCAGTTTTCAGCATCAGTGGATTCCTTTCTTTCTTTCAGACCAGGATAGCAGAGATGGCCTCGAACCAAAATCTGCAAAGTCAAGTTAACTAGAGCTATTCAACTTCTTTTCTCCCTGAGTGATTGGTTCCTCTTGGCATCAAAGACTTTACTTTTGTCTTTCAACGAAAATGTTGCCTAATCTCCGTAGGATTTTAATACTGTGATTTCTTTGTTTCTCCTTCTTACAGTCAAATTTTCCACTTTTTGCAGACAACTGGCTTCTCATAGTTTGAGACAGAAGTATATATGCTTCAGTCAACAGACTGTTTTGAATTTAAGAAAAGAAGCTCCATTAATTGATGTTTACTTGAGGACCTCCTAATTATTAGGAAAGGTTGGCCCACTTTTCCTGAGTGGACCTTGCCGTGAGTCCTAGAAGCAATCTTCCTAGATCTCTTGTTTCCTGAACTCCATAGGAAACTCGGTATGGGTGTGAGCAATTGCAATCAACAGAACTCTGGGAAAGAATTCAAAGTGAATTAGAAATTATGCTTTTAAATTATGTGCTTTTTTAGTTCTATTTTTCATTGTTCAGCAAGCACTCTCCTTTTGAAGATACTCATAATACTCCTCCCCATGTAACCCCACCCTGTGCATTATAAATCACTGAGGGCTTATATCTAATCCATAAATACTGAGTTGATCAAGCGCTGTAATTCTAACTAATAACAATTTGTTTTATGTGTTGTGACATTAATGCTTAAGGGGAATAACACTATCTAAATCTAGGCTGATGAAGACAACTTAGTTTATGTCTGTAGCCAGCATCTTGAGAGTTACTTAACTTTCATGTTTTCTTCATCAATAGCTTTAAAATAATTTGTTCATCATTAGGGCAGTGTTTTAAATGTTTGGAACATTATAAAAAGTTATGAGAGGCAGATAGGTAACCTAGCAGTTAATACATTTCTGCCCTGTCCAGGAGGACCCAGGTTTGATACCCAGCAAGAATTACTGATTCCAGTTTTCGGCCAGGATAGTCCCTGGGAGGCAGTAGATGCTGAATAAAGTACTTGAGTCCCTTCTACCTACATGGGAGACCTGGACTGTATTCCTGGCTCCTGCTTCAGCCCCAGCCTATCTCAACCCCAACCATTGTAGGCATTTGAGGAGTGACCCAGTGAGTGGATGATCTCTCTCTCTGTTTCTCTGTTAGATAAAAATATTTTAAAAGTTATTAAAATCAACAATAACTTAGATGACTCTCCCTCTTCTGAAAACTAATAAGAAAGTTGTTTGCTTTTCTAAAATAATTACAGAATTTTTAAGGACCTTAAAGTTCTACTTTATAGATGATAAAAATGCCTTTTGAGGAAATCCATCACTTTTTTTTCTTACTTTTTGACAGGCAGAGTTAGCCAGTGAGAGAGAGAGTCAGAGAGAAAGATCTTCCTTTCTTTTCTTTTTCTTTTTTTTTTTTAGCTTTTATATAATAAATATAAATTTCCAAAGTACAGTTTATGGATTACAATGGCTTTTCCCCCCATAACTTCCCTCCCACCTGCATCCCTCCCGTCTCCCGCTCCCTCTCCCATTCCATCAAGATTCATTTTCAATTATCTTTATATACAGAAGATCAATTTAGCATATATTAAGTAAAGATTTCAACAGTTTGCACCCACACAGAAACACAAAGTGTAAACTGCTGTTTGAGTACTAGTTATAACGTTAATTCACATTGTACAACACATTAAGGACAAAGATCCTACATGAGGAGTAAGTGCACAGTGACTCCTGTTGTTGACTTAGCAAATTGACACTCTTGTTTATGGCGTCAGTAATCACCCTAGGCTCTTGTCATGAGTTGCCAAGGCTATGGAAGCCTTTTGAGTTCGCCAACTACAATCTTATTTAGACAAGGTCATAGTCAAAGTGGAAGTTCTCTCCTCCCTTCAGAGAAAGGTACCTCCTTCTTTGATGGCCTGTTCTTTCCACTGGGATCTCACTCGCAGAGATCTTTCATTTAGGTGTTTTTTTTTTTTTTCTTTGCCAGAGTATCTTGGCTTTCCATGCCTGAAATACTCTCATGGGCTTTTCAGCCAGATCCGAATGCCTTAATACTTTATCCCTTTTAGTATTTTTTTTGTCCTACTTAATACTCTGTAATTAACACACAATTATTCTTAGGTGTTTAAATTTAACTGAAAAGTGAGCTCTGTTAAATATAAGAGTGGGAATAAGAGCGAGGAGATGTACAGTTTGGGACATGCTCAGTCTGACTTGCCCCAAACGGTAGAGTTAGGAACCTGACAGGGGATCCCAATTCAATCCCATCAAGGTGGCATGTACCAATGCCATCTCACTAGTCCAAGTGATCAGTTTCAGTTCACAATTGATCATAATGATAGGTCTAGGAGTCAAAGGGATCACACAAACAAGACTAGTGTCTGCTAATACTGACTGATAGAATTAAGAAGGAAATGGCCGGTGCCGCGGCTCACTAGGCTAATCCTCCGCCTGCGGTGCCAGCACCCCAGGTGCTAGTCCTGGTTGGGGCACCGGTTCTATCCCAGTTGCTCCTCTTACAGTCCAGCTCTCTGCTGTGGCCTGGGAAGGCAGTGGAGGATGGCCCAAGTGCTTGGGCCCTGCACCCGCATGGGCATGGGAGACCAGGAGGAAGCGCGCGGCTCCTGGCTTCAGATCGGCGCAGTGTGTCAACCGTGGCAGCCATTTGGGGGTGAACCAATGGAAGGAAGACCTTTCTCTCTGTTCCTCTCTCTCTCTAACTCTGTCTGTCAATAAATAAATAAATAAGAATTAAGAAGGAGAGAACAATCCAATATGGGAAGTGGGATACACAGCAGACTCATAGAATGGCAGAAAGGTCTTCCTTCTGTTGGTTCACTCTCCTAATGGCCACTATGGCCGGTGTCTGCGGCCGGCGTGCTGCGTAGATCCAAAGCCAGGAGCCCAGTGCTTCCTCCTGGACTCCCTTGTGGGTGCAGGGACCCAAGCACTTGGGCCATCCTCCACTGCCCTCCCAGGCCAGAGCAGAGAGCTGGACTGGAAGAAGAGCAACCGAGGCTAGTACCTGGCGCCCCAACCAGGACTAGCACCTGGGGTGCCGGCGCCACAGGCGGAGAATTAGCCAAGTGAGCCACAGCGCCGGCCGAAATCCATCACTTTCAGAGTCACTGGGAGCTCAATCATGTACTTAATAATCATTGTTCCTTGAAAGAGCTATTCCTCACATATTCTAAATAGAAATTCCAGATTTCTAAAATGGTACAAACTGAGGGTAAAAATTCTAAACATGAACATGGTTAGAATGGATCAGAAATAGTTACAATAAATTATAAATCATTATTATTATTACTTAGGAGCAAAACAAAAATAACTATGGAATATATTAAAGAACTTATCCATAAGTTCAAACAGAATAGGCTGCAACATTAAAGATATCTTCACTCAAGAAATATTCTTACTAAGCAAGGCTCTGAATGTAGTGCACCAAGGAGAAAAATCCCAGCCTCACACGGAGCTTTGGCTATTTCATCTAAAATATGGAGTCAATGATACCTGCCTTTTAAATTAAATAAAATAATAGGAATTAAGGAAGCTGATGCTTATAAGTGATTTACAGAGTGCCTGGCAGATAGTTGACACTAAGAAAATTTTAGCTAATTTCATATTGTTGCTATTATCATTTTACTTACAGAGAATTCTTGTTATTCACAATGGTTATTTTCTAAAAGTCTCTCTGGACTTGAAGTAGCAAATACTGGATCATTGCTCCTAGCAGAAATTTGGAGAACAGGGTTAGGCTCCTGCAAATTTCTGGACACAATATTTTCATCAAATGAACAATACATAACCTTGTTTTATGTATGCTTCTGTTTAGTAATGCATTATTTAATATGTAGTTGAATCAGCATTATAACTTACACCTAAATTAAACTTATCTAACACAGATGTTTTCTGTGTAAGGCACATTACAACCTGCTTGCTCTTAGGAACATTAGTCAGCATTTAAATACCATGCTTAGGACCATGCTAAAATCACCAAAAAAAAAAAAAATTACCACAGAAATGCAAGAAGATCACAAAAAGGATGCTTTTTCGCTACAGAAGAACTGAAGTCAAAGGGCAGAATATCACCTTCAACCTCAGATGGGAATGTGCACTTCTGCTGACATAATTTTTTAAAAAGGTTTATTTATTTATTCAAAAAACAGATTTACAAAGAGAGGGAGAGAGATGGATCTTCCATTCTCTGGTTCACTCCCCATATGGCCACAACAGCAAGAGCTGGGCTGATCCTCAACCAGGAGCCAGGAGCTCCCGCCAGGTCTCCCATGTGATTGCAGGAGCCCAAGCACCTGGACCATCTTCCACTGCTTTCTCAGGTGCATTAGCAGGGAGCTGGATCAGAAGTGGAGCAGCCAGTACTTGAACTGGTGCCCATATGGGATGCTGCATCACAGGTGGCTGCTTCTTGCTATGCCACAGTGCTGACCCCAACTGACAAAATTTTCACTGCACTGAGAACTGCGTATGTTGGTAAATGACAAAAACACCATAAATATTGAATCTGGAGTTTCAAATATATTCCAATCAAGGAATTGGCAAATATAAAATATGCAAAAAATTATGCTCAATCATACTGTACTTTTGAAAATCTAAAACAAATTCATTTTATAGGTAATAGAGTTTAAGAGGAGAACAGCAGGGAGAGAAACCAGGAAAGAAAGGAACTCCTAAGAAGTCTCAAAAAAAAAAACTATTAGAGCTAACCAACTTCAGCAAGGTTACAAGATCAATATGCAAAGCCAAGTATATTAATACCGTAGTATGGAACACACTGAAAATACAATTAAGGAAGCAATTCTATTTATAATACCATACAAATAAGAATGCACAAAGTTTATAAACTAAAAAGTATAACACTGTTGAAACAAATTAAAGATCTAAATAAACAGGAAGCCATGCATGGATTTGAAAAGCTTAATAATATTAAGTTGCAATACTTGGGACCTGTGTTGTGGCATAGCAGTAAAGACGCCACCTGACACCAGCATCCCATAAGGAAAATGATTTGCATCCTGGCTGCTCCACTTGTGATCCAGCTCCCTGTTAATCGTCTGGGAAAAGCAGTTGAAGATGGTCCAAGTGCTTGGCCTCTGCCACCCATGTGGGAGACCCAGATGAAATTTCTAGTTCCTGGTTTCAGCCTGGCCCAGCCCCAGCCATTGTGGCCTCTGGGGAGTGAACCACCAGGTTGAAGATCTCTCTCTCTCTCTCTCTACTCTGTCTCTTTTTTTCCTTCTTTGTAACTATGACTTTCAAATAAATAAATATATAAATCTAAAAAAAAGACAGCAAGACTCCCAAAATTGATCTACAGATTCAGAATAATCCCTTGAAAATGTAACATTATTTTTGCAGATGTCATCGAGCTAACGCCACAGTACATATGGAAATGAAACTGATCCAAATTAGCCAAAACAGTCTTGGGAAAGAATAGGGTTGGACTTCCACTTCCTGATACAAAGACTTGCTTTGAAGCTACACTTATCAAGACAGTGACATACTGGATCCAGGATGCATCCAAAATCCAACAGGATAATAGGAGTCTAGAAATAAACCTTTACATTTATAGTTAGTTGATTTTGTAAAAGATTTATTTATTTTATTTGAAAGGCAGAGCTATGAGGAGAGAGAGAGGGAGAGAAGAGATGTATCTTCCATTTACTGGTTCACTCCCCAAATGGCCTCAAAGGCGAGGGCTGGGCCAGGCAGAAGCTTCTCCTGGGTCTCCCATGTGGATGTAGGAACCCAAGGACTTGGTTCTTTCTCTGTTGCTTTCCCAGGCACATTAGCAGAGAGCTGAATTGGAAGTTGAACAGCCAGGACTTAAACTGGCTGCAAGCGTGTCTTAATGCTCTGTGCCACAGCTCCGGCTCCAGTTAGTTGATTTCTAACAAAGGTACCAAGATGTTTCAGCAGGGAAAAGAATATTTTCAACAATAGATATTGGGAAAGATATATGACTCATGCAGAGAATGAAATTGTACTCTTAATAACCTACACCATCCACAAAAATTAACATAAATGGATGGAAGGTATAAATACAAGAGCTAAAACTATAAAATTCTTAGAAACAACAGTAAATCTTTAAGATAATGGATGTACCATGGCTTCTTATATATGACATCAAAAGCATGAATAACAACAACAACAAAAGATAAACTAGACATAGTCCAAATCAAAAACTTGTGTTCTTCAAAAGACATCACCAAAAAAGTACACAATGAATATAATATATAAACATATCACAATTCAATAATGCAAAGGAAAATAAATCAAAAATGTGCAAGCATCTGAATAAACAATTCTAAAAAACAAACAAAAAAAAAATACAAGCAGAAACACAGAAAAGGATGCCATCAGGAAAATGCTATAACAGACTATTTGGGCTGGTGCTGTGGCTCATTAGGCTAATCCTCCACCTTGCGGCGCCGGCACATCGGGTTCTAGTCCCGGTCGGGGCCCCGGATTCTGTCCCGGTTGCCCTTCTTCCAGGCCAGCTCTCTGCTGTGGCCAGGGAGTTTAGTGGAGGATGGCCAAGTGCTTGGGCCCTGTACCCCATGGGAGACCAGGAGAAACACCTGGCTGCTGCCATCGGATCAGCGCGGTGTGCTGGCTACAGCGCACCAGCTGCGGCAGCCATTGGAGGGTGAACCAACGGCAAAGGAAGACCTTTCTCTCTGTCTCTCTCTCACTGTCCACTCTCCCTGTCCCCCCACCACCACCAAAAAAACAAACAAACAAACAAAAAAAAACCAGACTATTTGTACCTAACTAACCCTTAGTATTACTATAACCAAAAAGACAGTGAATAACTAGTGTTAATGAGAATATGGAAAAATTGGAACCCTCATACTCTGCAGAGTGGAGATAAAATGGTGCAGCTTCTTTTGGAAAACAGTCTGATTGTTATTCAAAAATTTAAACCCAGGATTACCATGTCATCTGGCAATGCATTACTAAGCATATATTCAATATAAATGAAAACTTAGGTCCACACAGAATTTGTACATGAGTTTTCATACCAGCATTATTCCTAATAATCAAAATGTGAGACTAACTTAAACTGATCGATAAAGAATGTGCTGTATCCACACAAAAGAATAACATTGAGCAATAGCAAATAATGAAATACCAATAGATTGTTTTACGTGGATGAAACTTAAAGACTTTCTGCTAAATGCAAAAAGCCAGTTACAAGGGACCATATATTGTGTAGTTCCATCTATAAAAATTTTCTAACATAGGCAAATCAATATAGAGAGAAAGTATATTAGTGGTTTCCAGAGGTTAAGGGGGCACAGTAACAGGAAGTGACTATTAATGTGTTTGGTTTTTTTGTTGTTGTTTTCTTTTGTTTCTTGAATGCAGAAATACCTTAGAATTAGGTAACGGTGATGGTTGCATGATTTTGTAACTATTCTAAAAACTACTGAATTATATATTTTAAAAGGGTAAATTTTGCAGTGTTTTACTTATGATTTTAAAATAAAAAAATAATTCTATAGGATTTCCAATTCTGATCATGATACAGTAATTGCTAAGAAAATTGGTTTTTGCCTGTTAACCACTGTAAGCATGGATAAAATTTGTGATGGAGACTTTCGTGGTTTGGGACAACAGGTTGTAAATAATGATCAATTCCTAAAAAGATTTATTTATTTATTTGAAAGGCAGAAATACAAAGAAAAAAAGAGAGAGAGAGAGAAAGAGTTAGCTTCCATCATCTGATTCAGTCCCCAAATGGCCTCAATGGCCAGGGATAGGCTAGGCCAAAGCCAGGAGCTTCTTCCGGTCACCCAGGTAGGTGCAGGGGCTCAAATACTTGGGCCATCTTCCACAGCTGTCCCAGACACACTAGCAGGAAAATATATGAGATGAGCTTAACTCTTGCTTCGGCACTTTTCTGAATTGATTTTATGAAGATGGAGCACAAATAGAATATTGAGATCTCATGCAGCTAAGGAATCATTTATCTGATTTTAGCAAGGTCAACCAGGTTCCCAATGTTGAGGCAACTAATCAGATGAGAGGGATAAGTTTGCAAGTGGGTCTCATTCCCTCCTTGGCCATAAACTGGATTCTGCATGCACAGGGTAAGGTTCCAAGAATAGCTCCTGAGAGGCAGAAAAGTGAATGAAGATTTCAGAGTTTGCTCTGCATTGGAAGGACAGAAAGCAGGAGAAAAAAAGCTCAAGGACAGAAGATACAGTTGAGTATATTGCATAACAACATGAACACAGCATGGCAAGCTTTAATTTTTTTGGTGCTCAAATAGAACCAAAATTATCTTAAATAACTTTTGGCAGTTGCTGATAATATTAATTCATAAAAACTTAAGAAATATCAAAATGGAAGATGTTAAACACGTACTAAGTCCCACCCAGAAGACTTGTCAACTGTGGGAACACCATTGAAGAGTGAGAATAAAAAGAAAGGTTAAGACTAAGCACTTGATGGAAGCTATTTAGCATTGCAGATTTTTTTCTGTGTGAAGTGATGAGAGAGGGTGTAATGGGCAGAAGGAAGAACCACTCATAGATAATTCTATATGTAATAAATTAGTCTCTAGAACAGAATTTTTTAAAAAAAATATATTCTTAAGGATTAATCCAGTTAGTCACGTCACATAGATCGAATCCTTTATGTAGAGTCAAACCGGGTACAAAAAACACTACTCAATTGTAAAATAAGGAACTCATGTTCACGAAGGTGTGAGTCAAACTGTTCCAGTTAATACCTCACTCTCATGTCCTTTTCATTTCAGTAAAGAATACATCTGTCAGTCACAAACATTTACTCACCTATTGGCTGAACAAAAAGGGCAATTGAAAATGAGGTTAGGGAAAACATGAGCCTGGTCTTATCACATTAACAAGTGATTTTAGAAATAGTTTTAACCTTGTAGTACGTGGTTAGTCATCACCATGTGCACCACTAACTCAAGTTAGATACTTGTTCTTTTGCCAAATAATGTCACTTTAAATGTGTGTGAATATCAATATCACAGTGAAATTTAGGACCTAAATTCTGACAAGGTGTGACCACATGCATGGTAATGAAATTTCATCTGTTTCCTTTAAAATTTCTCCTCTAAAGATGCTTTATTTTAGAAGAAATGGAATCCATTTAAGTTTAAAATATCCATCCAGGACAGCTATGAAAAAATAAACTGTCTTGAAAAAATTCTACCTCTAAGTATATATGGATTTGTTATTCATTATAACTCATTGATAATGTTTTCTAAGGGACTAAATTTTTAAATACATTATGTAGGGGAAAAGCAAAATTTTACTGTATTGTATATTAGGTTAAACTCTTTAAAATAAACACTGGATTGAGAAATTCATCACAAGATGACTCCATTTAACATTTTCCTGCAGTTAATATTCATTTTTTAAAGGGTTGGCTGAGGGCCCAAAGAGGATCATGTATCACCAAAAGAAAAAATTCCCAGATCCCTGGAAAACATTATAGAGACATTCCAGTGTATTTAATTTTTTTTAAAATAAGATTTGTCAAATAGTTAGCCATCTATTAAACTGTGCATTCTGTGAATGTGGCACCATTTTAAAGTGTTGATAATACATCTTATTGGCCTTCCTACTAGTCAAGAGTTCCTAGTAAAATATTTTCCTACCACGTAAGCCACTAGTCATCAACCATGTCAAACAGCATTTCCAATTTGTATAATGAAATTCTAAGTTGATTCTACTCAAAAAATAATCAAGAGATGCATAACAGTAGTCATATAATGCATTCAGCGTATTTAAATCAAGTTATATAGCATTTGGGAATTTCATGCAAAGTATTTATGTTGTTCATACATACATAAATATATTAACAGCTATGTTTTACAAATGTATGATTTTTAACCCAGTCTTAATCAGAATGGAATTTAATTGTGTGCATGTATTTAAATACTGGAGAAAATCTGCTTCAGCTGAATAGTAAAAATTACCGAATAATGTACTCTCTGTTGTCTTTATATAACATATAATTGTATATATTAGATGCTTATTTCATAAATGTGAAGATACTTCAACAAGCTCATGGAAAATAAAATTAAAATGTTTATTTTGATATAAAAATTTTAATTATATGTAGTGCACATATTTGTATAATACATAGTACATGCATTTGTATCACTAGGCATAGATAAAACATACATGATATAAAATTACCTTTTGGATCATTTTAAGTATACTGTTCTGTGGCATTAAGTACATTCACATTGTTGCACAACCACCATCACCATCTCCAAAACTTCTTTTCTCATATAGAACTGATGTATACTTAACATAATGCATACAAGCTTCCTCGGTGTTATTTCACGTGTTAGAATTTCTTTCCTGTTTAAGGCTACATGACATTCCATTGTGTGTACCTATCATATTTTGTTTATTTACCGATCAGTGGACACTTGGGTTGCTTCTACTTTTTGGTTATTGTGAATACTACTGCTATGGGTGTAATTGTGTGTGTTCATGCTTATAATTTCTTGGGGAGTATACCCAAAAGTGGATTGGCTGGATTCCTTGTGATAAATTTATTTTATTTTGTTTATTTGAAAGTCAGGATGAGAGAGAGAGCAGAGGAGAGATAGAAAGAGAGAGAGAAATAAAGAGAGAGAGAATGAATATCTCTCATCCTCTGGTTCTCTACCCCAAAGGTTCACAACAACCAGTACTGGGCCAGGAAGTTAATCTGGTTCTCTCCTGTGAGTAGCAGAAACCCAAGTACTTAAGTAGTCTTCAGCTGCCTCCAAGGGTATGTATGAACAAGCTGGATCTGAAGTGGAAGAAGCCAAACCAGGCACTCTAATATGGGATCCATGTGTCCCAAGCGGCATCTTAACTGCTGCACTAAATGCTCACCTCTTAGTCTTATACTTTTAATAAATCCTCAGATCTATGCATGGGATTATTTCACATTCTGTTTTGGTTTGTTATTTCATATTTTAAAGGGGGTTGTTGCTATCTTGCAGGAAAGCAGTGTTACCATTTCCTCCCCTTAAAGTTTTTCCTTTTGATGTATTTTCTTTCCATGTTTCATTTTCCTCAAAGAGTTGTTGAACATTCTTGAAAAAAACAAGAAATAAACTTCTTAAGAAAGTTTACAATTATTGACCTACTTATAAATTCTAAATGTTAATTTTCCTAATGGAGATTTAAATGTTAGCATTTGAAGAATCAGAGTTGAAGGAAACTTGGACAAAAAAACAAAATATGTTATCCATTCCCCAGACTTCATGAAAAACTTCATCAAGACTGAAAATCATGCTTTTACTGCAGGTTTTTAGAAGGCAAAATTTCAAAGCTTCCTCATCAATATTTTCCTATGTTTGGCAATCTCTCCCATGAGAATTTTCTTCCATTTCTCTATTCTTCTTCCATCTTGAACTCCACATCACTCTTAAAACCTATCAGATTATTTTTTAAAATGCAATGTCAATGATATATCATCTTGGAAGTTCTTCTTGATCCACCAACATGACTTAGTGTGCTCTCATCTGAAAAACGAAGGAAAAATTTTCCTTCCTTCATTGGTTGGTTGTGAGTTCTCAGTATATGCATAGAACTCTGTAAGGCACTGGGTAAATTTTCAATAAAAATCGATGATTGCTACCAAGCAAAGCAAAACTCACTAGGGAGGAATAACATGTACTTTGTATCTTTTTATTAAAGTTTTCTGCATATAAAATCAGTAGTATATTTTTCCCACTTAATTAAACCTTACTTTTTGTTTATCATTTCTGATAAATGTTGTTTTCTTACTTTTTACTCATTCTAAGAGCTCTTTCTTGAGTCCTCACTAAATTATCCTTACACATTTCAGCTGTTTAGCTCTAAGTGATATGATATTTAATATTAGAATGAAAAATATCAAGTATAATTAAAGATAAGGACAGGAGAAATACCAATTTAACTGTCTTTCATATTTATGATACTTGATTTCTGATACCCTGTTGACCAAGTGTTATGTTCTTCTCAGCCTTTTTAAGTTACAGGTCCTCTTTGAAAATATGGTGGAAAGTATAATTTGTTTTTCAACTCCCCAAAAATGCATACTCACAATTTATATTAAAGTTCTTGGAGTACATGGACCCCATTGATTGTTCAAGGAGAATCCATAGATTCCTGATAATACTGATTGTATCATATAAACATAATAAATTTCAGTTGTTCTATTTTCTTCTTAAACACATCTTTTATTTGTCTCATTTTTAAATTCCACTTCTTGTCTATCTATACCTCTATATTTTTTCCCAAAGTCTAGACCAAGAGCTAAATGTTTTAGGCTCTGCCAAGAGCACACCTGGGAACAAGACAGTGGATTATCTCTGCACATGGAATAAATCATCCTTTTATCCTCACATTTGTGTAACCAGTGTTAGAAAAGTCTTCTTTAGGCACAAATATAGCACATTTAATTTATTTTAATTACTTAAAGTATTTGAAAATTCTAAACACAAAAAAAGTTTTAATTTACATAGTAACTTAGATTTACCTCTGCAGTTTCTTTAAAAAGTTTTTCTCTAGATTATAGGAAATGGAATGAATCTGGTACTTTTTGTAACTTTTTATGAGGCATTAGAATTAATTGGTTAAAAATCTAATTAAGAGAAATTAAATTTGATTTACCCAAGGCTCCCATACCAGTGAAGCAGATCTCTTTCTAGTCTATGATGTTCTTATAGGTAATCTGCCCCATGGTAAGCAAAATTTGAACACAACTGAGAACAAGGGAAACACAGAAGATAAATTTTAGTACCTTGATGAACAAGGTAATTGAATTCTAAATCAGATATATTGATTGCTGAAGAGTCTCAACAGTTTCATTCTAAGGTACTTTAATTTTAACTTTGGTCTATCGTAAATACAACCTTAACTTTGATTTGATTATAAATGACATATTACTTTCTTTGAAAAAATTTGATGTACATGGTTCTTCAACATTCAGGAAATATTTCAAAGAGGTATATACAAATGGTCAGCTATCCCTCTTTATCTCTTTGAGTAGATGGCTAAGGTATGAGTTTTGTTGTGCTGTTTATCATCAGTAACCAATGAGATGTGGCACCCATGCCCCCTGAGCCAAAGAGCATTAGGAATCCAAGGTATCACTGAGTAGAGACTTGACAATAAGAATAAGAAAGAGATTGATCCCAGTCAAGCTGTGTAATAATTGACGAGAAGAGAAGAAGGAAAAAAGAAGGTGATGAACTGCATATGCTGAGAGATCATCTAATTTTACCTCCTTTTTCTGTTAATGAAAACATGAAGTAACCAATTACTCTTAGGATAAGGCTGGAGACATAACTTATAGAAAAAACCCATCATCTGAGATTCAATAAATATGATTGCTGATGTGGATTTGTCATTAATATTGTGCAAGATAGATTTCTGAGTATATATGGCCACAAATGCTAAAGGGGAAGATTGAGTTAGAATTCCATGATACTAATCTTTAACTAGGCTATTTTAGTTCCCAGACATACTATTTTTTGAACATTTACATTATAAATTTGAACACATAAATCTTTATAGTCAAGTTAGCACCAGGAAGTCCTAGTTATAATAATAATTATAATCCTTACCAACTAATATAAACTATTGTGGGATAGACATTGTGTCCTTTAAAATATGGTAAGTTTAATTTGTGCTTTTTAAAAGTCATCAAGTAAACTTAACTTTTTACACTTCTCAAACAATTTAAAGAAGGGTCCATCAAAGAAGGATGTACTTTTCTCTGAAGGGAAGAGAAAACTTCCACCTTGGTTATGGCTATGTCCAAATACTGATGGAGTCTGTGGTCACAAAAGGCTTCCATAGCCTTGGCAGCCCATGGCAAGAGCCTCGGGTGATCACTGATGTCATAAATAATAGTGTTAATTGTTAAAGGAACAACAGAAGTCACTGTGCAATTACTCCCCATGTAGGACCTCTGTCCTAAATGAATTGTACTATGAGAATTAGCTGCAAAATTTGTTCTTAAACTGTACTCTATGTGTTATGCTGTGTGTGTGGGGGGGTGGAAACTGTTGAAATCTGTACTTAACACAGAATTGGTCTTGGTATATAAAATTAAACTAAAAATGAACCATAATAAAGAAGGGGATGGGAGAGGAAGTAGGAGGTGGGACGGGAGTCGGGGAGGGAGGGTGGGTATGAGGGAAAGAACCACTATATTCCTAAAGTTGTACCTATGAAAAATGCATTCATTAAACAAAAGCTTTAAAAATATATTAAGCACTCACTATCACTCATATTTCCAACTCCTAGAGATACATCAGAATTTAGAAAAGGATTCAGGATATTGAAGAGCAAAGAATTGGGAATATTCAATGAAAAATTAGAGGTAACTTCAGAGTGTTAATTCCTTTTATAGAAAGAAACCTCATTTTAATAGAGATTTTGAGAGACACAGCTAGCAGATGAGCAGGTGTTACTATGGATTGGAAGCAGGGACCCCAGTGTGGCATGTTGAGTTGGTAGAACCTTTAAGAAGTAACAGGTAAAGCCACCACCTGCAACACTGGCATCCCATTATGGGTGCAGGTTTGAGTCCCAGCTCCTGCAGTCTAAATACAGCTCCCTACTAATGGTCTGGAAACAGGAATAGAAGATAGCTCTAGTGGTGGGCCCTTTGCTACCCACATGGGCAACTGGAAAGCAACTCTGGTTCCTGGCTTGTACTTGGCCCAACTCTGGCCATTGTGGCCATCTGGGAGTTAACCAGCAGATAGAAGATCTCTGTGTCTCTCCCTTTCTCTCTGTAACTCTTTCAAATAAATAAACAAATCTTTAAAAAGAAATAGGTTCTATGGGCAGCTGTTGTGGTGCTCCTGGTTATGTTGCCTTTTGGGAAATCCTCATCTCACATCAGAGCACCTGGGATAGAGTCCTGCTTCCACTTCCAATCTGGCTTCTTGCTAATGCACACTCTGGGAGGCAAAAGATGATAGCTCAAATTCTTGGATCCCTTCAAGATCCAAATGGAGTTCCTGGCTCCTGATTTCAGTCTGGCCCAGTTGTGGCTGATGTGAGCATTTGGGAAGCGAATTAGCAGACAGAAGATCTCTCTTTCTCTCTCTCTCTCTGTCTTCCCACCTCCATTTTCCTCTTCAGCTCTACCCTTCAAATAAGTACAAACAATAATTTTTAAAAGAAGAGGTAGGGTTTTGTGTAAGGTAATCAAGTCATGGTGACTACTCTTGGAAGGGATTGAGGCTGGTGAAGTGGAGTGAGTTAATGACTTGTTATAATGCAAAG